>NW_008237242.1:3166298-3171835 GCF_000691975.1 Corvus brachyrhynchos
GGCGTCAACCCTGACTGGGGCTGGGACGGCGGGCGAGGGGCGAGAATTCTTGTCACGTCGCGTGCTGTGGGTGATGGAGGGGGTGACGGGGAAGAGAAGCTTGGCCTCGAAGATCTGGAGAAAGTTTTCTTCAGAGAAACCTTCTTTTCTGTGTGGACTTGGGTTTAAAAAGCAGAGCAAGACTCGTCGTTTTGCTGCCAGCGTCACAATCTTCCCTGCTGTAATAGACCTAATCAGAATTTTTCTTCTGTATGGTTTATTCCAGTTTATACAATCCCTGCAATTCCGCCCTCTTTTTTATTTTTTTAAATGCCATTCATCCATAATTTTGTTTCTTGTTGTGTGGCGTGTTGTACGTATTGCATAGGATTAAAAAAAATAGAGAATGTTTTAAAAAAATACTGCAAACGTTCTGGGCAGAAGTGTGCAGAGGGGTTATAGCAGAGCAGTAACTAGTGCTTTATCATAGTAACGGCTTCAGTAAAACTTGTTGCAAACTCTCATGGGACTAATGCTAGAGAGCAAGTGAGAGGATGTGAATTAGTTACTCATCTTTTCAGTACAGTAGGTTTTGTTTAGAATATAGTGTATTATTAACTTTATGGTGTTCAGTCACAGCTTCACTTTTCTCTTTGTGTAGCAACTGCAGAAGATCCACACCTGGTTAACTTTCTGGTGGTGATTAAGTTAGAAATAAGAATGAAGCAATTAAAAAACTGTAGCCCACTGCTTGAGTTGGATCCCATTTTATTAATGCTTTAAGAAAGCATTTACTGATATTAAAAATTGAAGTTATTTGTCAAATAAAGATCTTTTTAGCTTAAATCCAAAAGACACTTAACTATAGCATAGACTTGGTTGCTCACATCAGCAATGAAAATGTAGTTGGGCATAGAATCAACTTAAGGAGATTTGGTAAAATTTATTTAAATGCTGGTGTTTATTTAAAATATGCTATTTAAAGTATTGAGATTAAAGTACATTGCAATTGAGATGTCTTGTGGCTTTGAGTGATAAATGTGTTACTGAAAGTTACTCAGACAGCTTGAGCTGTTTGAAAAGGAATGTGGTGTCTTTCATCTCTACCACATCTCAGTCCTGCATTACTAGAATTGCTACTTGCCGTGTTAATTCACTACATTAGCATGGTCTAATAGTTATAAACGATTGACAAACAAGACAGCTTTCCATCCTTCTCAGAAGTAATTTCTAACATTGTCAGCAAGTGGTAGTGGTACTTCTATCAAATACATAACTGCTGAAACTTACACTAATGTATAGAGAAGTCATAGACACCCACCAAATATTTTGAAATTCTCTGAGTATGGTCAATCATTGTTTTCATTACCATGGGCTGTTTCCTCTCCTGGTCTTGATGTATTTGCACAGCACAGTGTAGCACCATTCAAGTATAAAAAGTTGAGGGCTCTGTAGACATATTAATTCCTGTAGCACTGTGCAGCCCACAGCACTGCTCCCAGAGAGTGCATGGGTGTCTGTGCCACACTGGCTGTGTCGGGGAAATTTAGAGAGCTCAGTTCTAAACATCTTTACAAACTGAAGTAGCATGTAATACTGTATATGACTTCTTGTGCCCTTTTCCAGTAAGGAATGATCAAAAACTCTGAAGAAAAATCTTCTGTTTATAGGTTGGTACCTTTCCTTTTCATGAACTGGAGACTGAGGAAGTATGAGTATACAGTAGTCCTGTCAGAGTATAACCTTCACTCACAGGGTCTCTTTTGCCTGAATGTACGTACGTGTCTGTAAGTGCTTATATAAACTGGAGCTAGGCCTTGATCCTGTTAAATTAAACTTCTGCTGCAGAAATTGGTTTTTATCAAAGCTGGTATTTATCTTGTGCTATTAAAAAGAGCATTGAACTGAATAAATATAACATCATGTATCTTATTTGAAACACCAGATTTCCATAGATAAAATAGAAGCTGTGAATATTTTTCGTTGAGAAAGCAATGTAGGCAGAGATACTTTGACTTTTTTTTTTTGGTCTTATTAAAAAATAAGTGCTCTATCAGACACGACAGCACTTGCTTGCATTCGGCTCAGTTGAAGATCTCGCAATATTAAGATGCCCATCAAAACATTTTAAAAGCATTACAAATAAGTAAGAATTATAGGACTAACAAGAAGGGGGGATAAAGCTGGTGGGGTAAGAAAAGGCAAGGTTACCAGCAGTGTAATAATGAGTCTACTCAGTCCACATGGCAGCCCTTCAATTGTAGGTTAGCAAGAGTGTCAGGTTTCTTTTAAATAAAGGACATTTCTTATCCTTTTACCAAATATTTGTCTGTTGGAAAGACAATTCCTTGGCCCACTGGACTTGAGGTAGTAATTCTGGGGAGAGGGGAGTATGAGGAAAGCAGAGAGAGAGATAGTAGGGCTGCTACTTCGCTGTGGCGAAGGCGAAAGGCTGACGCAATGAGATACTAGCTTGGCAGGAGCTGATTTATGTCAGGACTTGAAGGAACACTTTGTGCTCAAATTGTTTATCACAAGGGAAATCTTCCTTTACCGTATATGAATCCCAGTTTAAATCTTTATATGAGGTGGGTGTTTGTTTACACATCATTTTAGTTCATGAGAGATGGTGATGCCTCCTCTCTTAAGCATCCTCTTGCCAAAGAGCTGTTTTTCAGTGTATGAGAAACAATTTTTCCCAGAAAACTGTAAAGGCTGTTTTCTGACAGAGATGAATGTTGTCCATATCACGTGTACTGCAGGTTATGAATTGAAAATACATTTAAGCACATCTTTTATTGACCTTTAGAAAGCATGTATTCTATTGAAAATACCTTAATCACTAGAATTAGTTCTTTTCTTCATTATTAATAAGGTATTATAAACTTCAGAAATGGTTCACAGTAGCACGGTGGCTTGCAACAGGGTGGAATTTAATATCTCACTTGAACAATATAATGTACCTTGCTGTTTGCTGGGCATTTCAGATGTACAATGTTGTGAGGGTGTAAAAGACAATTAAAATTATTTTTACTGAAGGAATAAGTGCTGGAAAACACAATTGGTGGTGGATGCCTGTGTGCAGACTCTTGAGTCAGAGTAAATTTTCAGATGTAATGTTGCCCCACTTTGTTATCCATATACTCAGTAGCTGAAGGACTACATAGGTAATCAAGCATTTCTGAGTTTTAGAACTCCATCTGCCATGCTAGTCATACTTACCATGCTGATTTAAATCATTTATGTTTGTCTTTTGGCTTGCCAAGAGATCCACTGACTGCAATGCCAGCACCTGTACCTACTAAATTATGTTCAGCTTTATAGAGTTACAAAGGTACTCCTGTTTGTAGTGACACAGTCTTCAGCATAGTCTTTTGTCCTGCTGTTTGTCCAAACTAGCCCTTAGGTTTTGTGGAAGGGGATCCACTGTGTGGGATTGTCATCCTGTGGAGGAGGGTCGTACAGGGCTGCATGGAGAACACTGGAGAGGTGGTGGAGACGAAGAACTCTGCACAGTGATTGCTGGTGAGAGGATATGAAACTCTGGTAAATGTAGCAGAAAATTTTAATCTCTCTGCATTAAGAGAATAAACACAACACCCATTCTGTTGGTTTGGAATGATTTATGTTGCTCCTTTTCTATAGACATTTAGTGAGACTCAGAGCATTAGTGTATTACAGTGCTAGACCTGCTTGTCCTCCATGTGAGGCGCAGGGTGACTACTGGGGATGGGTTCATAATGTGTGAAACTGAACTCAGAATGTGCAAGGCAAAGATGCTTTGCTGGCTTTGTGCTCATTAAGGCAGCAGATTGCTGCCTCTGATCACTTAATAAGCTTATTGCTTGTAATCCTACAACAAAGGTGATATATGAAAATATAAGTATGAATTATCAGTTGCATTTGAGTAGGACATTAACAGAGATGGAAATAATTAATATTTAAAACTTCAAAAGCTGCTTAAATACTGTCACAAATCCATTGTGGTCTTCAAGCTCCATTTGTAAGTGGTCAGTCCAAACATGAAATATTCTTTTGGATGCACAACAGTAACTTTGTACAAAACAAGTTTGTCAGTAGTTAACAGACAACAGCTCTGAGGAAAAGTTGGAAAGAGTTAGGTTATTAATAACAACTATCATGTTACAGCATTCAATCATTTAAATTGAATTTGAATTTTTGCTGCCTCAAGACAAAATGGGATCAGTAAAACTCCACATTGCAGTAAATCTCTAGGATGCATTGTTGGTTGGTAGAAACTCTGCCTGTGTTAGGTCTGTGAACAGATATCTTTGTGCCTGACCAGTATGCAAGAGTTTTGGGTTTTAATCCTTACACAGTCTATCTCTACAACCTTGTTGTTATAGCCAAACAACTCCCTTAGTCCTGCTGGAGTTTGGGGATAGTCTGACCATGAAGTACAGTCTGTAGGACAGAAGAAACAGACTGAAAGAACCAGCACATTTTATTCCAGCTATCTCAGTTAAATGAGGATGCAGTCAGTTTCTGCCTTATGTGCCTGTTTCCCAGCTGCTCTCAAATGTTCAGCAAGCAGTTTGATTTCTGCTGCATTCCATGTTTTCCTTTTTTGCCTTTTTCGTATGTGTGTTATGTTAGTGCTACCTATTGGGCTCTCCTTCATTGTATGACTGAAAATATTGTTTGAATTTGTTATTGAATGCTTATTAAACTATGTTTGTTTAAGAGTCATATTATGAGCCTGCTTTATAATTTTCTGAGCAATGCCTTGTTTGCTGTTTTCATACAGAAGAGCTTGAACTGTTCGGTGTTTTGATGGTTTGTGGCATTGCTAATGGCTTTATGTGTTGCTATAAAAAGTGAGTGAAAACAAAGCAGGATTCCTTCTAGATGGTGGTTCTTGTCCCTTGCTTTGCATGGGTTGAAGACGACTAGTTGTGTGCAATTACTTTGGGACTAAGCTTTACCTGTTCTGCCAAGAGGAAGGAAGATCTGATATGAGGATTAAGAGAAGAGCAATTAAAAGCTGCTGTATCTTTGGGTTTTGATTGCATTTTATGGCTGAGCCTGTTACAGTATGTCAGGGGAGCACTGTGGAACTTTTACTTAAAAAGAAACCTCTAAGAAAACCATAGCTTTCATAATGACTGTGACAGTTTGCACTCAGACACAGAGTAGCTCTAAGGACTAAGTCAGATGTTAAGTAAACAGAGTAGAATACAGCTTGGTCAGGACTCTACCAGGTCATCTATTTCATAGGACACATAGCTGAAGCCTGTTGAGCTGTGCTTATGCTGGAGCTTTGGTCTTGCAGGTTGAGTCCTGGCTAGTTTAGGGCATATACTAGGTGAGTTGAGCCACCTAAACGAATGGTTTTCAGGGTGTAGTGGGAAATACTGCTCTTTTTTTAGAATCTGTTTTCAGGTTTTGATCGAGGCACACGTATATAACTGCAACACACGCAACTGAAAGGTTTCCGGCTGGTGCTAGTTCCAAATAGTCCCAGCCTACTGGTCCAGCACGTGTGAATGAGCTTATCTTACAGCTGCAATGTTTCTGTGGTAGGATCAGAAAGAGTG
>NW_008237242.1:3171860-3177350 GCF_000691975.1 Corvus brachyrhynchos
GGAGAGCGTCAGTGAGCCTCTGGGTCTGCTCATGCTGGGTGGTGCTAACAAACACTGCACGGGAGAGGTGCTTGTTACATGATACAGTCACTGCTGGTTGGCTGTACACCAGCCAGCTCTGCTGCTGCAGGACAGCGTGTACAGCACGGAGGGACTGCAGCCTGAGGTGGGGAGAAACGGCCCTCTGCTTCCCTGTGAGAAAGACTATTTTTGTGGAACTGTGTGATGAGCTCTGGTATCTTCCAGCTCTGAGGTGCTTTAATTAGGATGGCCATATCAGTTGAGAAAACGTTTCAGAAAAAGAAGTCACTGTTGTAAAGCAGCCTGTGCCTCACTACTGCTGGTTCATAGGTAAGTATTTCATTTGAAAAGCTAATTTCCTTGAAATAATGGGTAGCTTTGAGAAAATTAAATTCTTTGGTTGTACTAGGTCCAGATTTTTTTCAGCTGTATGTAATTTCATCCACCACAAGGCACACACAAAACTACAGTGAATTCTGCTTGATGGTTCTCAGGGCTTTAGCTGACCACAGAGGTACTGGTGCTGACATTAAGGAAGCATGGCATTCACTTCTTTAAGTGGTGTGAGGGTCCTGCGTAACTTGCATTGAAACAAGAGGAACAAGAATATTTGCTTTATCCATCATTGTAAAGCCAGCATGGCTGTATACAAAGGGAAAGTCTTGCCTGGCAAATTTGGTGACCTTTGGTGATGGGGCTACAGCTTTGGTGGACAGGGACAGAGCAACTGATGTTGTCTATGTGGGGTTATGCAGTTTCACATTGTCCTACAGGCCATCCTTGTCTGTAAATTAGAGCAACATGGATTGATGGATTGACCACTTGGGGAATAACAAACTGTCTGGATGGCCACACACAGAGTCGTGGTCAACAGCTCACTGTCCACATAAAGACCCGTGACAAGTAGGGTCAGTCCTGGACCTCAGGGGTCAGTCCTGTGGCCAGTACTGTTCCACACCTCTGTCAGTGACAGGATTGAGGGCACCCTCAACAAGTTTGCTGATGACACTGAGCTGTGTGGAGCGGTTGAGACAATGCTGGAGGGAAGGAATGCCATCCACAGAGACCTGGACAGAGCTGAGAGGTGGCACCAAGCAAACCTCATGGAGCTCAAGGCCAAGTGCAAGGTCCTTCACGTGCATTGGAGCAGTCCCAGACAGACGCACAGGCTGGGCAGAGAAGTGATGGAGAGCAGCCCTGTGGGGAAGGAGTTGGGTGTGATGGCTGATGAAAAGCTCACCACAAGCCAGCAGTGAGTGCTCGTGAGTCCTCACAGCCCAGAAGGCGAGGGGAATCCTGGGCTGCATCCAAAGGAGAGTGGCCAGCAGGCCAAGGGAGGGGATTCTGCTCCTCTGCTCTGGTCTAGTGAGACCCCACCTGGAGCACTGTGTCCAGCCCTGGTGTCCCCAGCATAAGAGTGACATGAACTGCTGCAGCAAGTCCAGAGGAAGTCACAAAGCTGACAACGGGACTGCAGCACCTCCCGTAAAAAGATGGGCTGAGCAAGTTGGGGCTGTTCAGCCTGGAGATGAGAAGGTTGTGTGGAGACCTCATAGCGACCTGCCAGTATCTGAAGGGGGACTACAGGGAAGCTGGAGAGGGACTCTGTCAGGAACGGGGGTGACAGGACAAGGAGTAATGGGTATAAACTGAAAGAGGGGAAATTTGGGTTAGATATAAGGAATAAATTCTTTACTATGAGTGTGGCGGAACAGGTTGCCCAGGGAAGCTGTGAATGTCCCAGTCCTGGAAGTGTTCAGGGCCAGGCTGGATTAAGCCTTGAGCAGCTTGATCTAGTGGGAGGTGTCCCTGCACATGACAGAGGTTGGGACTAGATGATCATTACAGTCCTTTCCAACCCTTAATATTTCTAAGATTCTGTGATTTTTCAGGCTTATGGTGTGTAATGGTATCCAGCATACAGGAGAAATACATTGGGCCCTTTTATCTTTGATGCACCTTGTGACATAGATGAGTGAACTTAATGCCATGATGGAAAAAGTAACCTTGTTTACTGTTGGAACCATGTGTTTGTTGTAGCCTGTTCTATTGCTTTTTTTTGAAATATAAAAAAAATACCTTTATTGAGGTAATCAGGTATATTGTGAAAATCATTGCATGTCCCTTTTCCTCTCCCATTCTACTACTGTGGATGAAGGTGAAGAGATCTCTCCGTAAGAGCCCAAGGGAGCTTTATGGAGCCAGTGTGAATAAAAAGTCCATCCATCAAAAAGAAAGAACATAGGATTTAGGAAGAGAGACTCCTCCTGACTAGTTGTTCACATTGACATTGAATTATATAATGGACATCTTCATGCAGAACCTTCTATAGTCATGCTCCTGTTTTCTTTGCTGAGGTAGGAGTTGCAGATTTTCAAAATAATTTTGGCCTATTGTTTGAATGTTATTTCAAACCCAAGGAAACTGGGAGCCTAGTTAACCACAGGAGATCCTCGGTTAGAAGAGGGAAGAAGTTTTTCACAGTGTTAGAATGTGTTCAGTGTTTCAGTTTATTAAATCATGCAGAAAAGAAGAGGTTGAAGGATCCAGAGCCAAGGACTGCATACAGATACTGGATAATTTCTAAAACAAAATGGAATATGTGCAAGTAGGAAGATCAGGACATGAAAATCTGGGGAGCTAATGGTTGTTGGAAAGACTGAAGTTATAGACATTTTATAGAAGTGTTTGGTTCCACTGTCTTAAGTGGACATTTACGTGAACATATAGCTGAACATTAGGCAGCCAGTAATCAAAATAACATGTTTAAGACCAAGAGTAATGATTTGTTTAAGGAAGTTTGAGGTGGCTGGACTAAAACACAGTAAAAAACCCAACTTCCTCAAAATGATTAAAAAATTCAAATGTAATTTGAAATGCACCAAGAAGTATATTTTCATACTGATTTTTATTTTTTAAAATTATTATTATTGTAAAGATTATAGTGTTTCATGGATAGAGCTATGCTAGGAGTAGAAATGTTTTGGGTAGAGTAGGACTGATTTTGTCAGTGGTTTGCATTGCTGTACTTTCCAAATGGCATACTGGTTGCAGAATTTTTTAGCAGCCTGTCAGTGCAACAGCATGTAAAAATATAGGAAATGGGAAGATGGTATCTTTGCATCAAACAACTGTTGTCATTCACTTATTCATTTTATATGTGAGCAGCTGGTACACATGCTGTTTGTCTATATTGCAGTTTGTGTTTTATTTACTTATGTTAGAGTGTGAAAACAAAATGTAAGCTGTCAGTAAAAAAGGACTGGCACCATATGTTGACAGGGCTGAAATAGAAGATCTATCTCTCACTAGCTACAATTTTGTCTGTTACATTTTTTTAACTTCATAAATGTTCCTTCCAAGGAGCCTGGTCTTACAAGAGGCTGTGACTGTTCATGCGAACTGTACATATATAAAATCCCATTTATATGAAGCAGAACTGTGGCTTTCTGGGGAAAAGAAGAATTATCCTTCCTGCTTTCTACATCTTGGGCACCTGCTCTGACCAAATATCTTGAAAATTAGTGTGAAAAGTACATTCATTCTCATTAAGACTGAGCAGTACTACAGAGCAGCAGCCTCAGCTGTGGCTTCAGGACCTGCAGGTCATACAGCTCTCTCTCCTTGGGACTTTTCGTTGTTGCTTCATATCCCAGTAGATTGGTATTTTCCAGATGCTCTGATCACTCCCTACCCTAAGAATACAGATAGGTACTCTTACAAATGTTATTAAAATACCTGGTCAGAAGCAGTGCACTTGTTTACAGGCTGTGGCTTGTGGAGCCTTTCAGATGACAAAGGCTGAAACCAGCTTGGGAAAAGTGCTGAATGTGCTCAGCCAGAGATGACAGCTGTGGCTTCAGCTGAGCATCCAGCAACCTGTGAACACAGCTGCCATGCTGTGTTCCTCACCTGCCCCTCTCCCTTTGCTTCTGCTGAGCAGAAGTTGAAGTCTTTCTGAGTCTGGACTGATGTATATGAATTCAGCAATCTGTGGCCCCTAACACCAGAGAAGCAGATGATGATCTAGCCCATGTGTTGAGTGCCCATCCCTAAGTGTGGGGCAGAGCTGCAGAAGCCAGTAGAAATGTGGCACCAGGGGAGGCAGAAACTTGCTAATAGAGAAGAAGAGGAAGTTTGAATAAACAGCTTTATTCATTAAGGCAATTACTGGACAGAAATGAGGCATTTTCTGGGGAAAGATGAATGTCAATCTGCATTTTGTTCCATTTGTGCAGTTCATACACAAGTGACTGGCTGTCATTTATGGGTGCTATAGTCACAAACAGTACTGGAGGAATTTGGGCATTAGAAAAATCACAATGAAGGGCACAAACAAAAGCATTGATACTTTACCTTGTGTAAGTTTTCTGGGATCATGAAAGAACTGAAACATCAAATAATTCTAACAGTGTAGATCAAGGATGGAGGGTATGTACTTCTGCCTCAACAACACTGACCTTTCTGTGTGTTCTACATTATAAATAGTTTCTTATCGGCAGCTCTAGCTTTTTTCATTTAATTTTGATCCTTACTGCTCTTACCATTCATGTCTTTGTCTTGGCAGAGCACTTCAATTACTACAGGAAAGAACTAATGCCATTCATTATTTGTTTTGTCATTTGAAAAAGCAAAAACAAATGGTCGTATTCTTTTGACTTTTTCTTTTCAGACTCGTGGTGTGTGAGGTGGGTGAGGAATGATGCTTTCAAAACTGTCATTGCAACTCCTTTCTGATAAATGACATAAGACCCTAGGGAGCTATCTGCAGATAGCATTACAATTTTTAAGTATATTTTATGTAGTGTTAGTACTTCTTGACATTGTTTGGCTCAAAAGATGTGTTCATGGTTGTTAAGTGCTGCCTGCTCTTCCCTGGATTACCAGGAAATCACTGTGTAGAGCATGGTCATTGAATTGTTATAAATTTAAGCAAATGTTGAAAGGGTCAAGAAGAGCCACACGGACCACTAGAAATATTTATCATGGGGAAGACCCACAAGAGTAGCTTCTCTTCGGCTATTAACACAGCCGGGCATTGAGAGGTTGTGAAGGAAATTCGAAACAATGTCTCCAAGTTTTGCCAAGATTACTCAGTGGAATCACTTGTTGCCAGATGCTCAAGCTGAATGAAAGAGAACAGCAACCACTGTGGTGGGAATTAGTTTTCTGGAATTGCTCAAAGCCAGTTATCAGTCCAGTTGTTTTAGGGCATTATTAATACTCTGAGGACTGTTCTACAGTTTGAATGATGGACAAGCAGGTAGAAGTTGTGTTTATGAGGGAGGTGTTTCTCACCTTATCCTGTTAGCTGTGGGAATGCATACAGCATCTTGTCTTTGGGATTTCAGTGTAGCTGTGAAAAGAGGGATTGTAGCACAGATCGTGGGATTGGAGTGAAAAATTTGGTCTGTATTTCCCAAGCAGTAGCTCCTGGAAGCGATATGCAGCTTGTGGCTAGGAATGGAG
>NW_008237242.1:3177817-3224024 GCF_000691975.1 Corvus brachyrhynchos
CCATAAGCCTGTCCATGACTGCATGGGAGGCTCTGCAATGAGTTCAGAAAGATCTCAGCCAGATGTGAGCCTTCGAAGCTTCTGCTCATGGCACTGGTTTCCAAACCATAGCAAAACCTCTTACTTTTTTTTTCCTCTTGGAAGAGGGGAATACTTGGTTGAGTGTTTTGGTATTGTTTTGAATGTATTGTGCTCTTAGTTTTTATGCAGTTGTGGAATTAGTAATAAGCCAGGTGTTGCTTGTGTTTCATGGATAATGTATCCAACCCAAGAGTCTAGGGAGCCTACAAACAGACTATTCCTCTTCTTCCAGCTGTTCTTTTTGGCAGTAGCATGAGCTGAAAAGCTTACATGAATTAAAGATTCATGGCTGAGTATGAAGTTATTCACTGATCAGGCCCCTTTGAGCAATTTCTTAAAAAAGTGACAATCCAGCACTATACTCACCAAGTATATTTAATTGCTTCAATGGTAGGTGCTTCTGGGAGGAATCTAGCATCCTTTCTGGAGTCTGGTTTGTTGATTATTGTATGACCCAGTTGGCAGCAAGCCTGTCCTATGAGGCACAGGACAATAATATGCTGCACAGCTATTTTGCTAAGTAGTTGAAATACAGTGCCAGCATTATTTGGGCAGATACATCTTTGATAACCTATTGCTGCCAAGTTGCACAATAAAAAAAACAACTTTTTTCCATCATAAAACTTCCCTCCATTGTTCATCAGCAAGCTGAGCCAGAGGAGCTCTGCTTCTGTTGAGATTTAAGGGAAAGTTTCTAGTCAAGGTGTCAGTACATCCTGTTGCTCACTAGCAAATCTGCTTATTTTGAAGATTTCCATACTGTACTAGATCTCTAAGCATTTGCTCAAAATGCAGCATACTTTCAGCAAATTCACATTGGACTGTCAAAACTTATTTGAAAGTTATTTTCATAAATCCAAAAAAACTAAAACAACACTAGTAGGTATCCTCTAAGATAAACTTATTTTTTAACTCTGATCTCTGCCACATGATTATCTATCTGCAGGAAACAAGCACTTCTTCACCAGTCTCAGAATGGCTAAAAACTTGCTCTTTAGCAAAAAAAGGAATCTGGCAGTCTTCAAGTGAAAACCAGTCTCTTTGTGGAGACTTAACCGCAGGCCCTCAGATACACTCCTTGTTGCTCTGCAAAGTAAAGTCAGTCACCTGGTATTTAGTCTGATTTTTCTTTCCTCTGTTTAAATTTCTCTGTTGTTTGAACTCTGCCTGAAAAGTAGACTGGCACATGTTCTCTTATTTTTCAGATCAGTCATGCCAGCTATGCATAAAAGAGCTGGAGCAAAAGGCATGCCATATCCGTTAAGTGTTTTATTTTCCAGACTAAAAACTGAATACTTGCAGCTTGTATGTCATTATATGCTTGTCGTTCCTAATTACTTTCTGGCACGTTCCTGGGTGTTTTGTAGACAGGAAAATGCATTTGATTATTTTTTTTTAGCTAGGCTAGCAAAAAAAAAAAAAAAGGAAAAAAAAGAAAAAAAAAAGACTTCTACGAGAAAGTCAGAGAGGGAATTTTTACAAGAGCAGGCAGAGATAGGACAAGGGAGAATGTCTTTAAAATGAAAGAGACTAGGTTTAGATTAGATATTTGGGAGAAATTCTTTACTGTGAGAGTGGTGAGGCACAGAAATAAGTTGCTCAGAAAGGTGGTGGATGCCCCCTCTCTGAAAATATTCAAGACTGGTTTGGATAGGGTTTTGAGAAACATGGTCTAGTTAAAGGTGTCCCTGCCCATGGCAGCACGGTTGGAACTAGATGACCTTTAAGGTTCCGTGGAGCCCAAACCATTCTGTCATTCTGTGAGGTAGAAAACTATTGAGAGAAAGAATTTGTGGTCATAATAACTTCTTCCTTTCTAAAAGAGTAACTTGTTTTGTCTCTTATTATCAGTAAGTATTTTGTCTTGAAGGAATAAGGCTATTGCATTTCATAACTGGAAATTAATCATCAAGCATGTTGCTATTTTCGAAGCATGCAAGTAAGTGATTTTTCCCTGCAGGTATTCTGTATACTGCAGCATGTTTTACCAAGGGAAAACACTGTGCTTGCATATCAGATTTTATACGGACAAATTCATAAATGTGTTCAGGGAAGCAGATTTGTAGTTCTGACCCTTCAGATAGGCTACCAAGTGAGCAACAATAACTCACCTGAGGCGAGTGGTAAATAGAAACTGCACCAGTGAAGAAAAGAGTTTCCCAGCTGACATTTCTTTTGTTTCTTTACATTCTGTTCTGTCTTGATAGTCACTTGACAACTTGAGTACTCTAGCAGTATGCTGGAGTACAGGAAGCCTATTACCTCCAAAAATAGCTGTTGTTCCTCAGTCTGAATGTAAATCTTCAGTCACTGAAATTAAGAGTCACTCAACTTTGTGGGGAGTGTGTTGATACACAGGCTGCATAGAATAGATACAAATGTGAAATACATTCAAAGGCTATGGCCACAAATTAAAGCCCAGATTGATTAATTGGGGTGGCTGTCATCTCTCTGCCATGGAGGCTGCAGCACAGGCTGCGTGAGCTGCACCCCTGGCTGGGAGCTCAGTTTTTACTGGGCTGATGCAACTTGTCCCACAGCTGCCTGGTACCAGGATTGGGTATCCAGATTGGGATCCTGTGGCAGGGGCCTGCCCTGCCACCAGGAAGGGCTAGTCAAGTCCTTTTGGCAGCAGTCCACAACAAGGTTGGTTTTGGCCAGGCACAAAGCTGCTTTTTGTCAGCCCTGTGTACCAGCCAGCACATGGGAAATGTGACCTAATGGTAGCTCATCTGTGTGGGTGGTCTCCAAAGTTCGTTAAAGTTGCTGAAAGGAACTCATATGATGTAGCATTAAGTATCTCCACTAAATACCCGAATTATTAATTCGCCTTCTGTAAAGACTCAACAGACCATGAGAAGTGTAAGGACACGTCAGCCACTTCAGTTTAGTGCCTGCTTTTCGGTGGTACCTGCTGAATTTTGCTGGCAATGTGCTGTCTGCTGTGATAAACAGAAGCAAAGACTCTTGCCTCGGGTGACAATAATTTATTACCTATAGAGCGCCACAGCCATCAACTGCTATGCTTAACAAATATGAAGGAAGATACCTGCCCTGGAGAGCTGGCAGACAGCATTCAGGAATAGCAGGATAATTTATGGTGCTGAACAAAACACAGTCACCTGCAGCTGTGCCGCACAGTGAATACTTGTGCTTGTAGTATGTTTTTTGTAGACCGTATTCCTAATCTAATGATTCCCAATATTAGTTGCTTCTTTGTACCTTGCTAAAATAGCTGTAGGAAAATATTTTTCTGAAATCTGAGGTTTTAAAAGAATTTTGAATATAACCTGATGAAATATGACAGTACAGGAATCCTGGAATTTTTAACTTACAGTGAAGATAATTAGTCTCTTCTGTGCAATGATGTGTATAAGCTTTTCACTATAAGCTTGCCTCTGACTAGATGAAATAAATAGTAATTTTTCTGTAAAAACAAACATTTTCAAGAAATCAACTAGTTCCTACTTCTGGCTTGAATTAGAGTAATAGTTTGATCTCTCAGAAGTAGCTATGATTGTATAACTCATAAATGCTGGACTGGATAAACACATTTAAAATAAAAGATTTTCAGCCTGAAGGCTTATTTTAATGAGTTAAAAAACAGCTAAACAAAAATAAGTTCAAATAAATTCAAATAGATTCGAATAACTTCAAGTGCTTTCATACAAATAATTTTTTTTTTCTATTACATAAAATGGTACAAATTCACTAGAAATAAAAATTTCAGTCTCACTATAGAATTATACATCAACATGCATGAAGCCAACTGAATTTTTTTTATGTCACTTGTTGCTAAACTGTTTTTTGCTGCCAGGCTAACTGCTGCCAGTTTGGTTTTTTTTTATAGAGAAGAGTTTTACAATGTTCATGGAGATATTAAAATGCCTTGAAAAAGACAGAATTTTACTAAATGATTACTTGCTGATGCAAGGTATTGATTGTGCAGGATAATGCTCTTGGGCAAGGATTATGGCAGACATAATGCCGCTGCTGCTGGTGCCATGGTGAGCACTGAATGGATGTACCTCTGTCCTTTGGAGAGTGTGCAGTGTGTGTAGGCAGCTGTTGCCTCTCGTGTTGGTGGGTCAGTAGAGCCTCTCAGCACCTCCGAGTGAGCTCCACAGGGTCTGCTACAGGGTCATTTTGTTTTGCTTTAGCTGGGAAGTTGCTGGAAAAGAACTTCTTCACCACCAACAGTGTGGTTTCCAGGCTGCAGGGCTTTGGGCTCACCTCCCTTTTCCTTGCTCCCTCACAAATCTTGCATCTCCTCTGTAAACAAACTGTCACTCCCTAAAACTTTCTCTGCTAATAGGTTTTCTGAACATTTTATCTTCATTGCCCTCTTTGGCACAGTCTTTCATTTGGCAGCAGTATTGGAAGAGAGACACCCTCTAACAGGTGCTGCTCCCATTAATGTGCTACAGAATTCCAGGTGCCTGTGAGACAGTGGCATTTTTTCATCAACTTTTTTTCCCTTTGATTTCCACTGGTTTGGGTTTTTTCCCTCTTCTCCTTGCAAAACTGCTGCCTACCCTGTAACTCTTTATGTGACATTGGTTAGTGGTACAACATGACACATTTAATCTTGTAATACAGCAATGAGAAAAGTGTATTAAATCCTGAGAAATCCCTAGATGTAATCAGTTTTTTGTTTGGTCTTTTCTGTTTGCTTTTTCTCTTTCTTTTTCTTCAGATGCTGCCCAAAAAAATGTGTGAAGCTTCAGACTGAAAATTGCTTGAGTGAAACACACAACATCCATCTTTATTTCCTGGTTAGGGGTGGGCATGACAGGATTTGCTCTGGATTTTGGACAAGTCCCATGCTACATTAGCGTGACATTGGTGCCCTGCTGCTGTCCCTTGTCAGAGCCAATGCTCAAAGTCCTGTTTGGTTTTTGGTGTGTAAATGTCCTGGCTTTGCTTTCTTCATGGGCTAAGGTGGTAACTGCAGTGCCCAAGTCAAGTGTCTGACAGTATAGCTTCCCTTTGGATCCTAGGTGCTACTTACAAAACTTTGCAAACACAGCTCCTAAGCTGGCAGGCTGCTTGTCTTCAGCTATAGGGAGAGCCCTCATAAAAGCTTTCACTCTCCCTGGGGTCTGTTGCAAAATGAGAACGTTCCCTTTCTCTTTGGCATCAACTCAGGTTTGTAAACTTTGATAACAAAAGAAATACCGAGTTCATATTCCAAAATACTTGGAATCTGGTTGTTGATTTTTGGGTACACAGGGCTGTTGCTCTCACACAACATAGTTTTGCCTTTAAAATTCTGGCTGATCCCTTTACACATTTTCTTGTTTATTCTGTCAGAGGGCTTATTCCTGGAAGACTTAATATGAGCCCAGTTTCCAAACTGTGCTGAGGGTGATTGTTCTCTCTTGCTGTGAAAACACTTGGTGGGATACATAGTTGACATTTTATATATTATTGAATTTTTAGCACCATGGATGGGAATATTCACGTTACGAGAGACAAAGAATGGATGAGGTGCATACCTAGAGATGGAGATGGGCAGGTAGCACATGGGTGCGATGTTCAGCTGGGTGTTCTGACTGTTGGGCAAGTGGGACAGGGTGGTATCTGGGAGAAGCTGCAGCAGGTGAGACTTGCCAGGGGTCACCTGCTTACCTTCATCCACTCACCTTGGGCACAGATTGCCCCCCTTCTCCCAAACCTGTCTCCTCTTGGATATTCCAGCTTCTTTTTTCCTTTGAAGTTGACCATGACTGCATGTGTATCGAAAGGTGAGCTCCCATTGAGTAGCCTGCTTGCTCATCTTTATCCAGATGCTGGATTATTTTATCTTTTAATTGTTATTTTCATGCATTTAGGGGGTGAGAAGGACAGAAGTGCTGGGTTATAAGGACTGGTTTACAGAGACTTTGAAGATGGGGCTGTTCTGTATTGAGGAATATTTTTCCTTGCTCAGCATTAATCACTTTGCATTCCATTTCCACTATGATGGCTCAGATATAATTACTGCTCACCATGGGCTACTTAAATGAGTGCTGTATATTCCTGTGAACCTTTTAACCTGCTAAATAAAGAGAGCACATGGAGAAAGTTAATGCTATTTATTTTTAAATAAAAAGTTGCAAACTGGGCAGGAGGGAAGAGTGTTTTTGTGTACAATGTTGCCCTTTATGTTCAACTACTTGAGGGAAGCCTGGCGCCTTTTTGAGAGATTACGGCTATGAGCTTCTGCTAAAGCCAATTGACTGTAATAGAGGGGTTGTTTTTTGAAAAGGGCACTGTCCACTTGAATATTGTGACATTCAGTAGTGGTAAATGCCTCATGGGGGTGGGGGAGGGATGGTGTAGCCTCTCTTCTCATTAGTCCTGTTTATTTATTGATACTGTCATGTTTGGAGGGGGTTGGATGCTGAAAAGAGGTGAATGCATGTAACAAGGTTCATTCTGTTTGTTTTACTCCCTATTTACCTCCATGTCCATTTAGCACCTTGCTAGAGATTTGATCTTACACATGGTGCAGTAAAACGCCAAAAAGCATTTTTTTTAAAGAGGTGCAATATGCCTTTCTTTTAATGAAATGCCTTGCTTTTAATGAAATTTTATAGCCTTCAGTGTTTCCTACAGGGTTTTGCAAATGTAAATCCTAAAGGCTGAGGCCCCAGAAGGAATAAGAAAGCTCATGTTTAAGCACAACTTTAAGACAGCCTCTTTAATGCTGAGAGCCTGTGGTAAGCTTGAGTCAAGTAACTTTTTAGTACACTTAATCCCATTCACTGTCTTTTGTGTATGAATGCCCCAGCTATTTAAAACAAAGAGAGTAGAAACAACATCTTTCTCTACATCTTCTTCCTCAGCTAGTGAGCAAACTGATGTACAGATATGTATGTTGTATATTAGTTGCTTTCTCAAGATGGACACAACTTAGGTCCCGATCCTGCAGTGCAATTTCTAAGCATAAGCCAGCGTAGAAATCACTGGTGCAGGATGAGAACACAAGCATCTCTGTGAAAAGGGCTCATTTCATGTCTGGGCAGTGTTGAGGGAGAGCAACAAGGCACATTTCATCATGGAAATGTTGGACAAACTGTTTCAAGAGCAGGGAGGGGACAGGAGTAAAACTACTGTATAGGACTGAGTCATCCTTGTTTAAAAACATTAAAAAATTACTTTTCATGTTAAAATAACCAGCAGTTGTGTTTGCTTGCTGGAATTCATGTAGTTAAATTGTTATTTCAGGAGAGTGTGCTCTCAGTTAATAGGATGATACCCAAACCTTCCCAAATAAAGGAATTTCGGCATGTTTCAGCATTAAGCTGCTTTTAAAAGTGAAGACTCATCTTGCCCTCTGTTCTTCCTACTTTTTCTTTAAGCAACAGTCAAACCATTTCAATGACACTCAATGCCACTTATCATTGGGAGATAGATGAACACTGAACTGGGAAAAAGTTTTGCCCTTTGCAATTTATTTGTCACATCGGCGTGGTGACAAGTGGCCTTTAATTAAAAGGAGAGACAATTATGTTTCATTGATTGCAGTGAAAGATTTTTTTATCTTTTTAATTGTACTACTTAAGATGTTTTCCTCTCAAAAGAAACTGATATATTCATTTGTGTATGTGTTTCATTGTCTTAGTGTAAATACTAACAGCATTTCAGAGCCTTCTCTTGTTACAGGGAGTGGTGCTGTTCATCTCCTTGTCACCTATGGCTCATATTGTTGCACCCAACCCCAAATCCTTCAAATCTTGATTACCCAGAACAGAAGTTTGTTTTGTTTAATATGTTTCCTTTGTGTCTTCAAGTCGAATGCAGCTACGGTGATATTTCTGTGTTTCTGTAACTTGCACACTTTGTTATCACCAAAATGTTAAAAGAGCAGCCTTTTGAAAAGTACGTATGACTTAATAAATATGTTTCTGATGTTTGTATCTGCTGGAAGAGGCTTTTAGAGAAGGGAGGAGAAGGATTTATTGAGAAATAACAAAATGACTCATCAGAAATACTTGTCCTCTTTTCTTTCCCGTGTGAGGCTATTTCCATCATAAACTAGAGTGATCAACGTTTGCCTGAACGGAATTGAGGAGATGGGTCTCAGGGGGTGAAATATTTTGTCATTTTTAACCTTCCTTCACTACATTTATACCTGCTAAGGCCTGAAAGAGTTTGGTAGCTCTGAAGAATGTTCAGTTTACCCTGATCCTTTATTTATGATGTCTTTTTCTAAGGGGGGGGAAAAAAATGGAAAAGAAAAAGAAAAAATGAAAGAAAAAAGAAAAAAAGAAAAAGAAAAATGGACAATGTTTTCCCTTGTTTCTGAAATTCCTAACATGAATGTGTTTATCCAACACTAGATGGTAAAGATGGACTCCCTCTGACTATTAAAGTTGCTCTCCATTAAGAGGTGTACGTACTGCACTTAATGAAGCAGCACTTAGCTTTGCTAACATCACTCTGGAGCAGTACAGAGGTTCTTTTAACACAAGTGGATTCCCAGAACTCTTGCTTTGTAAATAATGTGTGTTCCCAGTGAGCCCTAATTGATAATGACTGTTAATGTAATACCTGCTGGCTAGGCCTGGTCTTTACTGAAAGAACTCTTTGAAACTTATTTATTGATTGCTGCAATCAGTTTAGTTTAAAAAAAAAACCAAACAAAGTAGAAAAAAAAAAAAAAAAGGCACCAAAAAAACCCAGACATTAATTTGGTCTCAGTTTTCTGATAATTGCTTTTCTTGTTTGATGGAGTGAGTTTTATTAAAGTCTCAAAACCCTTGTCTGCCTTTTTACTTGTAAAGCATTTGGTGGTTTTGATTATGATCTCAGGAGTGGATCTTGAATGTCATTTTTGTCCAGTTGATGGAAGGCCACCCTGAAATAAGGACATAGAATTTGCCTACTCTCTGTATCATCAGATTTTTATAAACTAATTATTACTTATTTACCTGTGCAGAAAGTGAGGTTTAGTTACAAGGCTGAGATGGCATTCTCCTCCCTGTCCTCAGGGTTACTACTGCTTTATATTTGCACACACTGTGCAGACATCAAGTTTTGAACCTTGTCCCATCGTGCAGACCATGGCCAGCTCTGCTGCTGTCTGCAAAAGGGATGGGAGTTGTACTTTCATCCTACTCACCTTTAGTGTTCCCTTAGAGGTTTTGATTTGATTGCCATTATCAGAGAATGGATAATGCTTGACATAAATCATCCAGTGGTGACATTCACATCATGTTTTCCTCTTCCCTATCTCCCTTTGTGTATATTTCAGGAGTTAGATTTTTAGTGCTGAATTACTTAATGGTTGCAAAGTAATCAGCTTATGTAGGGATATCTATATTTGTTTTCCCTTTATGTATTTTTACCTAAAAATTGATTTAGTTATCATTTTATATGACTTGCATTAACTGATATAGAAATGCCTAGTGGGAGGTAAGCTTTGCTTCAAATGACCTGAGAAATGGTAGTTTGTAAAAGAATGCATTAAAAAGAATTAATTGCTGATTTTTAGTAAAAGTTTAATTAATAAATAATTATTATTCTCTCTTTATTGCTGGGTGGTTTTTGTTCTCTTCCTATCTCTGCATTTTAGACTAACTTTTAGTATTTATGTCACAGTTATATCCAGCGCTACACCAACAAGGAAGACAAATACACTAGGAAAATTAGAAAAATAGCTATAAAATCTAACAGGATATTTTAGTTGGGGTAACCTAAATTTAAGTAACATTTTTTTGAGAAATAGGTTCTGATTTTGATGTGTCCCTTCAAGGGTTTGTGTGTGCTTGGAGACTGGTTTATGCCCTTATTCACTTCGTGCATCTCACATGTATTTTGGCTGGGCAGTTATACTCTGAATCTTTTGTTACAAGTTTCTTAAGCCAGTTGTCAATCCTGGGTCCAAAGTGGACTGTTCTTGTTCTGACATATGTAGTCATAAAGCCAGCAAAACAAATATACAGCACACTTTTATTTTACCATCACTCTGTACAAATAATAACCATTACTAAGCATTCCTTTCCCAGCTGTTATTACAACCTAACATATTGGTATATAATGTATTTGGTGAGAAATGTAATTCGTTAAAAATCCCCTCCTTTACAGAAAAATACTTCAAATATAATAGAAAGTTTTAAGTATTTTGTAACTCTTTTGAACATCCAGCAGTATGGTAAACAGTTTTGAGCTTAGGGATATTGTAGTCTGTTAAAAGGCCTGGTTGGGGGTTTTTTGTTGTTTGGTTGGGTTTTTTGGTTGGCTTTTTTTTTGTTTGTTTTTTTTCTCTCTCAGAATTTTGCATTCTGCATATTCTGTTGTCTGTCATTCCCAGCATGTCTGTCATCCCTCTTATGAACCTCCACAGTTTTGGTCTTTGTTAATAGCTTCTGTTTATTAGTAAGACTGCAACTCTGCTGAAAGTGGCTTGACAACTAGTGTGATTGACAGTATTCAAAACTAGTAGAGTTATTGGCATTTCTTTTCAGGATGTTAAAAACTATTTTTGGCTCTTTCACATGGCAGTTCCCCATCACTTCACTGGGATCCACTCCTGACAGCACCATGGGATTGGTGACGGTGTGAAACAGGGCCAGGCAGTACTGTCCAGTTGTGCATCCTGCCATGCCAGAAGTATTTTCAATAAGTGCTTTTGCTGAACACCAGCACTTGGCTTTCATCCTTCTATCCTTTCTGCAAGAGAGCCTCCTTGGACAATGTATTTTGGGGGAACTGCAGGGCTATTTGGACTAAGGTCAGGGAGTGACAAGGCGTGGCTGTAGTGCTCCTGCTGTTGTACCACAGCCCCTTAAAAATGGCATTGCAGCATCCCTCTGAGACTGGTTTCTCCAGCAGGTGGAAATGGCTGCCTGGGAGCTGTGGATTGGTACTTTAAGCATATCTGGAACTAGGACCTGCAGAAAGGCTTCCTCTTTACTATTAAAATATTTTGTTCTTAAAACAACAAGAATTGTTTTCAACTGTGGGACTTGACCCAAGCCAGGCACCTGCCAGGGCTCTGCCAGGGACCATGGTGAGATAACCAGGCTTCATGGAAAAGGGATGATCGTTCTTTCAGGAGCAATGTGCCTGGGAACATTCCCGTGTTTGGTTGAGACCCAGCCCAAGTGGGGACATGTGATACTTGTCCTTTTGCTCCTCCTCTGCCTTTCCATATGGAGGCTATTATGGCTTTGGCAATCTGGTGGTGAAGACCTGATGTTTTTGAGTAAAAAGCAAAACCATGGTGAATTCCTATGATGGAGAAGGGATGTCCTGATTGATGCTAAGGCCAAATTGACCAAGGATTTTGGATAGGAGGAAAGCCTTGAGTTGGTGAAGATCTAGTTTAAAAGGAGAGAATAGCATTTTAGTTTCAATTTCATTACTGCATAAAACTGTTTTTAATGGGTTTCCAACAGAGACATCACACAAGGGTTTTCTTGTGCTTATTATGTTGTATAATTGGTTTCTTGTAGTATCAAAACCAGGAAATCTCTCTCGATAACATAATTAATCTTTATATGTTACAATTACTCTTAGCGAGGTCTGTTTTCCCAGAACCTCATATTTAACATGAAGACACTTTGAATTTTATGTGCACACTTTGGTGCTGTCCTGTGGTTTTGGCAGTCAGTGCAGTAATGTATTCAAATCATAATACCTAGTGCTTGCATTACCTCAGCTTTTGATGGCCACCACTGTGTCACTGGGCAGTTGTATCTAGGAATGCCTGGAGTAAAGGGGATGCAAAAGCTTATAAATACAAAGCAGCTTCCTCAGAAACATTGTGGGGTTCCATCTTATATTAAAAATAAAATAGTCAAACTAAAAACATAAAAGCTTGGCTTTAATGGTCCAGGTTTTCAGAAAGTGACCTTTCAGGTCTAAGTGCTTTTACGTATATGTATCTACTACTACTGGAACATGCATAAATAGCACCTAAGTACAAAAATAAAATAAAACCAAAACAAAACCCATGATATACATTGAACTTACTAGGTGCTTCTTAAAACAAGGTGGCTGCATTAAGTATGAGCTGTATTCAGCATGAGTTTGCAGTGGAAAAATACCTGCGATCAATAATTTTTTTCCAGTATATCTTTCAAAATCCCTTGGAATATTGTGCAGAATCTTACACACTGTGTGTATGCTGCTTCTATGGAAGCTGAGTGGCTCTTGATGCCTCCTCTGGCACCTGATGGAAGTGCCATCTTCCCTTGCTGTCAGGGCTGCCAGCACCTGTCCCCCAGTGCAGTCCAGAGAGAGGACAAAACACTCTGCCCCGGTGCAGGTGGCGCAGCTACTGAATTTCACTTATAAATAATTTGGAGGGTGGAACAATAATAAAGGAGTCATGTAGTTCTGTTGGAGCTACTTAGTTTGCCACAAGCCCAGTCTCTATAGACAACGATAGATCTCTGCATTTCAGTAAGAAAGTTTAAGTTGCACAGAAGGTAAATAAAGTTTGTGAAAGTTTTGAGTGTATTCATACTGATGACCTATAGTTAATGAGCAATTTTCCTTGGCTGTTGAATAGCAATTAATTTGCATTTTTCTGCGTTTTCTTTCTAAACTGGCAGCTGGCAAGTAACTGGCTTTCAAGGCAGGATTGCCTAAATGGAAAGGAATATAAATAAAAGAAACTGATTTGTATGAATATGGTATCAAAATACCAATATTTATTTTGGGTAAGAGAATACACCTGAAAAGAGCTGTGGGTGATAGTAAACAAACGAATAATAATTTGTACCTCTGTGGTGTGTTTTTCTTATGCTTTTGAAATACCTGAAATACATGTTCTCCACAAAGAACAAGCACGTGAGTTTCTTCAAGATTTGGGCTAGAAATAACAAGCCCAAGAATTGCAAGTGTTACTCTGAAAAACACTGATAATTCTGTGGGTGTGAAATCTTTGTCTCCAAAAGCCTAAGAATGTTTGTCTGTTATTCGTCAGGCTCTCGAGCTATGTCTATGCCATTGTGAGAAGTTCTCCTTTTTAATATTATAGACCCTTATTTTTTTGCTGAATACTGTTTAATGTGATTGTGAATCCCTGATGTTCTCAGTAAGAATAAAATAAGTAAATGGCAGATGAAGAGCAGGAAAAGACCCACAAGCAAAAGTGTAAGGGCTCTGCTCATCTTTTGTTAAGAAAAGGCAAAGACTTCTCTTCACCATTACAACTTTTTCTAAAAGGTGCAAATATTCTTTTCCTGTATTGACTTGGTTTATTTAAACTTGACATCTATGTAAACTTTTTAAGCATTTATGCATTTGAACTTTAGAGAAAATAAGGGAAATTCACTTGAGTTCTTCATTCTTCGTTTCAAAACTGCTGTGGCAAAGCCAGATAGGTTTCTGTGATGTTGTATTTCTCCGTTATAATTTTCAGCTGAGTAGGGATCTGGTCACAACACGTTTACTCTCTAGTATAAACCTAACTGTTTCAGGTTTCTCCTGCAGTTAAAGCCAAATCTGTATCTCTTGATGCTTCCAAAGATAGTAATGCTCTTTAAATGAACACCGTTTGCTTGTTTGGTGGCTTCAAGAACATATTTGGTTTTTATAGTACAGCAGACCCGCATGCCCACACAGCTGCCAGCACCAGGGAGGTTTTTGAAGAGGCTGATATTGCTCACCTGGGTGTTGGTATCTCCTCATAGCAGTGCAATAACTTTTCTTAAGTCATCATATTTATTTAATGGAAGGCAAATTTTTAAGTTGCTGCTGCGTTTAAGAGCAGCTAATAGTGATACTGTTTGCAAAACCTTTGTTTTGACAAGACGTTTCTGCAACTACTGTTGCCGAAGGTTTGGTGTTCTGGGCTGTTTTCTTAATGCTTTAGGCAAATGTAAGTTGGGCTTAACAGGAGTAATGCACAGGATTGCTGGATGAAATCCCAAACACAGAGTAAACAAGCAGTCAATATGCCTCTGGGGGGTTGCTGTCTCTCCGGGGTCAGAGCCATAATAAAACAAACCTGATTGTAAGGACAGGATCTGAGCAGCAACAGAGGGCATACACACAACATTCAGCTCATTTTTCACCCACAGCTGGGCAGGACAGTGTGTAAACATGGGCTGATGTCTGCCAGTGTTACAATGCCATTTTAGGTTCCCCTTGCTTCAATAGGAAAGGATCTGATTAGTATGAACCATCCACTTCCTTCACTGAAATTCTTAGATCTGCAGCTTATAATACATCCAGTTTCCTTCATAAAAGTGCCAAGTGACCCCACCTTTTTTCCATACATTTGTTTTACAGAGTAAGTACTGTGAGGCTGCTTACCTGGTGTGATTCATCACTTGTTCCTCAAGGTGATGCATAAAGAAGGCTTTATTCTTCATTCCTCTTGCTCAGTGTAATACCACAGTGACAGCAGTGCAGCGATGTTTGTTGTAATGTTCTGTGTGTTTCACAGCTGCATGTTAGTCATGTGGAATTAGCTTATTAATGTTGATGAGAAATCTCATCCAAAAAGTGAGCCTAAGAAAAGAATGACCTTTTACACTTCTGGCTGATTCATCATGCATGGGGATCTTGCCATAATTCACAATCCTAACATGGCAGAGAAGCAGGTATCTGGCTGGTGTTAGCTTTGGCAGTTGGTTTCTTCGTAGCTTAAAGTCTTAATTAAACCTTTGAGAGCCTGAGGGATTACTTAAACATACATGCAATTATCTTAGTGTTCAGGAATTTTTTATGTTTATTTTTAAAGACCTTCCTTCATTCCCTTTCTAGGACTGGAGTGGAAAAGAACAGATTACTATAAAAGTTTCTAAAATTATATTTAGGAATAAAATGCATATTATGATAAAGGACTTCTCACTGGGGCTCAGATTAGGAATTATATTCACAATATTGTTCCTGTTGCTATTCCCTGCTGAATTTTTTCATCTGATAATATTACTGTTTAGGAAGTGATAACATATGCATGTAACCAGTTAATTGTAAAAGCCCAAAAGGGGTAATTTGATTGTGCTACTGAAACAACAGTAATCAAGCATTCTGGTCTGCGGTTGCCAGTTTTAAATTACCATGATTGTTGTAAATCATGCAAAGGGATTGTGGGAAACAGAACTTTCAGCTTTTCATTACAAATTCCCCATTTTCTGTCCAGGATCACTCTGCCATCTGTCTAATAGTCTGCAGTGGTGCTTTACAGACCATTCTCTCAGCAACCCAGGGCAGTAAGAGTGGAGTGAGGGAACATGCCTGAGTATTGCAATATCTTTGAAATCATAGCTCTTCTAAACTACACTGATTTGTAGCTAAGGATTGAGTCCACTTCTCCATGTAAATGATGCATAAGCAGGCACTGGTGATTTTCCATGTTAGGAGCTACTCATAAGTTACAGATACGCATAATTAGCTAGTCAGCACTGGAAACGAAAAGAGCATTTTCTATGTCCTCTTCTTTGCTGTATGATAGATGCTTCTCCTTTTTACTTTTAAGAACAGAATTCAACTCCAGCATACCTGAACTAATATATTCTCTGCCCTTGTGTGATTTCACTAATGTATCAGAGGACCCAGGAGCGATCTGTAGAAACATTTTGAGTCAGAGGGGAAAATACCACACTCTAAAGATTTCAGGTAGTGTGTAGGGGGAAGTAAGTGTTAATTTAAAAATGAAGTCTTAATAGCTCCCATTTTCAAACTTTTTATTTTACATATTCAGTTGTTTTCCATGTTGTTGGTGTCGGTAGGACTGAGATTTAGGCTATTCCCAGGAAGCCCTACTCCTGTTGTAGATACTCTATATTTGCTGTATGGTGGGGGGTGGGGAAAGTAGCTGACACTGCTTCTGGGGGCTTGTTTCTTTCTGGCGTGTTTAACAAAATGGCACTTGAAGATAATCAGATTTTGTTTAATGAGTTGTGAGCTAGGACAAAGGAAGAATTTAGCTGGGAAGTGACTGGACTGCTGGCTCAATGTATATATAGCCCTACCAGTTTGTTTTTACTGTCTAAAAATGAGGGAAGTTGTATGAGTAATGTCAAAATCACCATTCTGCATTTGAAGTGAGTGGCATTTGGGTTAGTGTCTCTTGTCATAAGGCATTCCTAATGCTTAGCTCTGCCTTGATCTTGCCAGCGATGCTTTTACCCCTTGAGCACATCATATGGCCACAATGTGTATGTGTGGGAGTTGGGATTTCCAGGATGCTAGTGCCTACATCTGTCACAAATAATGTGAAATTTTCTGGGATTCTTAATCTGTTGTTTCTGCCTATCACATTTCACTAACTCTACTTTGTTTTGTACCTGCTCTTCTTCTCTTAAAAAAAATTAAATATTTTTAAAAGAAAATCCATTTTAAAATGTTTCTCTGCAGAAATTTACATCTGCATAAGTATATGGCATGGAAATGTTCATCTCAGAGGAAAAAATACAGCAGTCATTCTAATAATAAGCACAAATTATTATGAAAGGTAGGCAACTGCCACTTTATTTTCATAAATGCATATTTATGAAGTAATATAGATAGATGCTGTCTATATCTCAAATCAGTTAACAGTAGAGTAACTGATATGTTTTGATTAATCAGAAGGTACTGTGATTTTGTTCTCAGTGTGGAGAAAGCTACTATCATTTAAAAGCATTAGCTGTTTGTGCTTATCAAAGTATAAGCAATGGTAGTGAAATGTCTTCTGATTGCCTTGATTTACTATTATTTTGGCATCAAATAAAAGAAACAAAGTAATTTTCCATAAAGAACTCATTATACCAGATAGACACTTCAAATTTCCCTTTGTGTTCTTTTGTGTTGACATGTCAATAAAAAAACTGTGCTTCAGCTGTATGCAATCTTTCACTAAAAATGAGATCAGTGGCTTATGAACTCTTAACTTCAAAATTTTCTTCTTTGTGCAGCTTTAAGCCGTTCAAGTAATTTATCTTCTGGCAAGAATTTCCTTGAATTATTTTTTTTTATTATTATTATTACTTGAGGGGATGATTAATTTAAATTTGCTTTGTCCTTCAAATATTATCTTTCACTTTCCGCTGTCCTTTAACCTTTTAAAGTAAGATTTAGGTCAAATTTTAAATAATGTCTTTAAACAAATCTCTGCCTTTTTGTACTGCAGTAGGTACTAAGTTCAGGGGGAAGAAAAGAAAATTTTTGCAGACTTTTATTGCATCTCAAGTCTGTGAAATTCTGTTTGAGTTTACAGTTATTTTCAACTTATTCCCAACTGTATTTTTCAGTGTGACAGGAGAAATTGATTTGGAGTAAGAGGTAGAAGGAGTATCCTCAGTCAGAGGATTTTACATATATGCAAAGCTGGTGTTTCTGGGTGAGATTTCCAAAATACAAGAGGGAAGGAGGGAGCACTGTGAGTGTGAAAGTGAGGAGCTCAAATGGAAACCATCATAAAAAAACACAGATTTGTGGAGTTCAATCAGAACAGTGAGCAAAGGAGACTGAGGGGCAGAATTAAGATTCTGATTTTTTTTTTTCCAAAAACAGATCTTTAGGAACTTTCTTTAGGTGCAAAAAATCTATATTTTAAAGTCAGGCCCAAAAACTGGATGATTAGACTTTTAGTGAGTGGATGCATTTGGTTTGATGAGTTTGAGGTGAAAATTGTAGAAAGACTTATAATAGTTCTGGGCTGACAGAACAGAGAATTTGTAGGATGAGAAATACTGAACACATTTATAATGGAAAGGTAGAGCCCTAGAGTGAAAGGTCAGAAGACAGCATGAAGGAGAGAAAGAGAGAAGTAGTAGGACAGAGAGCAAGAGAAGGGAGATGAAGGACTTAAAGTAGACCAAAAAAAAAATCCTATACTTAATACGTGAGAAAAATCTTCAGATTTCTTGTTTGAAATCTTGTTTCAACACTAATCCACTCCTTTCTTCCTTACTCCAAAAGGAAAGATACCAGAGGGGAAAAGTCTTAGATTAGTTATACTGGCGGGTGACCCTGTGGCAGCACTGGGACAGTGGCCCATCTGGAGTAACTGTTTGGCAGCTCCCTGGTGTATTTTACCTGCACTTTTCCAAGATCTCTCAGTAAGCAGGAGATTGATGTGTCCTGTAGTTACCTTCTCTTTCCTGGACTCCACCTTAGAATGGCTTGAATGTTGACTCATAAAGGATACACAGAGTTTGTTCAGTGTTCTCCATAATGCCCCTGAAGCCCTTTTTTAATACCTAGGAAAGAAGCAGAACGACACCACCCATGTTGTCTGAATGATGCTATCCTTGAGTCCTCACCCATGTGGGAAGAGCTGATCTGTGGGCCAGCCTGGAGATGGGCTCTTGATCAGTACACACTGCGCTGTACTGTGAGTTTTGTTGGTCTGTTTCCAATCTTTCTTGATTATTTTGAAAATTTTGTCATAGACTTTCTTCTGGCTCATGGTGAATAAGAAATCCAAATTTTGGTACCTGACATCTAGCCACCTCACCAGCATTGGGTCTCTCCCTGCCTGTGCATCCTTGTCCCTTTGAGGTAAGTGTACATAGTGAATAATATTTTATTACTCTATTAATTTCTCTCCACATTTCATTACACCCTCTTCCCAGGCTCTTTTAGACTCTTCATTCTTCTCACTTAATTTTTCTAATACACAGGGAGTGTCATTTGACCTCTCTCTTGCACTGTCAGAGTTGAATCCATCTGTGCTCATTCAGGTATGTCCTTGTTCATACAATACTTCCCTATTGACAAGTCTAGCTCTCAGAGATGTGATAGGACCCACCATGCCCTATTCATCCAGCAGCTGAAAGATTCTTAGGAGTCATTAATCAAGAGTGTGAAGTCCTTTTGAAGGATGGGACTCAGGGACATAACATGCTGCAATCTTGACATGTGCTGCAGTTGTTGAGGCAGCTGGGACGTACTGAAGGAGTGGGTCCATAGTATGCTTTGAAAAACAGAGGATGTGCTGTTAGCTTGAAACTGGCTTTCCTGTGTAAATTATCAAAGTAAATCAGTAAATTGTTGGGGTGATTTCTCCTGATGGACCTCACTTCAGCAGTGGTTACAGGAATGGATTGCCACTGGTGGGAAATGCTATCGCAGGATAAATCTCATCCTACCTCAGTATTCTATGAACTGGCTCTCACAAGTGAATGGGTATAGCTTATTCTGTCTGCTGGGCTCTCTGTAGCAGGCTGATACTCAGAAACAACAGATTCATGGCATGGTAACTGCATCTTGCTTTGGTATTTGTGGGTGATTTTGTGTGAAAATTTTCATACAAAATTCATGAGTTTGGAGAAGAGCACTCACTGTGATGAGAAGCACTATCAGTTTCTCACACTGCAATTGCAACTTGAGTTGCTGGAAACAGTTTCTTTCTTTTTTAGGTCTTTGAATAATCAGCTACCAAAGTAAGCTATGTATCATAAAAAGGTTAAATCATTGATTGATCTGAAGTTCCAAGTCATAAAATTACTGAAATGTTCTGATATCAGCATGTGGTCTGAGGACTTAGTGCTACTGTAGAAGGAAACAAAGCAGTCTAAAGATTGCACAAAACCATTTATCTACACAGTTTTTTTCAGATCTGTGACCAAATCGTGAAATGCTACTTTTATCTTTATGACCATTATTGTCAGTTTTCAGTCTGACAATGATCTATTCTGTACTTCATGCTGCGCTGGCAATCTAACTGCTGTCCACTGTTCTGATTCATTATTTTTGGCAAAGCAAGGTAGCATGCACCAGAGTTATGAAGAACAAGTTGAATTGAAAATTGCTTGAAATATACTGCTTTTTTTTTTAACTGAGAGTTTCTTTTCAGTAAAACTTATTTTTCGTTTATCTGTATAGTTTGTTTTTTTCATTCTGAGTTTGGTATATTATTTTTCTTAAATCATGTTCAGGTTTTATTTCCAGGAAGTTGGCTTCATTTTCCTTTGTGCCCTGTACAGAACTGCTTACAGAAAGAGCTGCCTGTAAATAATCTTTTCAAAGACTTACAATGTAACAAAGTGAAACCCTTGATCCCTTAGTCTAGGTTCTTAAACACTGACAAAGAAAATTAGAGCTTCACTAAATTAATCATTCAGTAATGGAAAAGGAGGACTCAGGTTTATAATAATGGGTGAAGTATAAATGAACTCTGCATTAAACTTACCATTATGTGGAAGAACAAGGAAACATAATTTTCATCTGTATAAATGCACATGCTTTGTGGGAATCAGTAGCTGTTACTCCCAGGAGCATTCTCCGTGACATCTTCTACTCAGTTATTGCCAGCATCAATTAGTCCATTATGATGAAACTTCTGAAATAAAGTGAGGTTATATAAAAAATACAATACATATTATATAAAAACCCCACATCTCTTTGCTTTAGGTTCTTTTCCTGTTGTAAATATTGGGGTCCTTGATAGGACTGCAAGTCATCTCTATATTGAGGCAATTAGATTTACAAACACATTAGTAAACATATCTTAGAAATGCAAGAAAACTGCAAATCCTTTTGTTTTTAATGACTTCATTTACCATCAAGTTATAACTGTTTCATAAGGAAGTTATTAGAGGTTATCTGATTTGGCATAAAGGAATCTCTGCAGTGAACCTTTATGATGTTCTTATACTGAAATGAGAAGAGGAAGCCCTCTCCATTTCTTTTAATTGAAAGTGTTAAGTAAATTTACTTGATTGTCTTTTGCAATTATTCAGTATTTCTGGTGTGTATAACAAAACATGAGAGAATAGCCAATAAATACCTATATGAAATAAGTATAGGTATGTAAATACATAAGTAAATTTATATTCCTAATTCAGTCTAACGGCTACAGGCTGGAAGCTGAGTCCTGCCATCAGTGGTGTTCCTGCCAGCCCCTGAAAATAGGCCTCTTTGAATTCCTGAGTCTGATTTAAGAGTGTTGATTTAATATTTTTAGAAGGAAAAACAAGCCTAAATCAATGGAGAAGTACTTGACTGGAAATGTGAATTCCACAAGATATGTGTTCTCACTTGACAACTCAGGTTAAACACACTCTGGAGAAATTCTCCATCCCATTCCTGTGTAAATTCTGACCCCATACAAAAAAAAAATTCCTGCCACAGATACTTTCGGTTCCTTAGTTAGCCACAGGTAAAGAAACCTTAATTTTTTATACTGATGGTCTTTTAGTTGAACTCTGTTTTTCATCTGCTGGATAACGTGTTGTCTTGCTCTTTTCCTGAGATGTATCAAAAAGACTTCAAGCTAAAGAGGCAGTGTGGATGCAAATGTACATGAGAATCAGAAGAAGAATTTAAGAGAAAATAAATGATGGCTATGACAAGAACTTGCAAAATGAAACAGAAACTTGTATTGTATGCATAAATCCTTTAATTTAAATGTATACATATATGCAAGCCCAGGCAGTCCTAGGAAAGATGAATGGAAGGGTATGAATTAAATGCTCAGATTTCCCAAGTGCCTCATTGTGATTGACTTCCATGGAGGAATTCTGGAGCTGTGTTCCTTCTTCTATTGATCTGAGTAATAATAGAATAGAATAATAGAATATTTAAAATAGAATGGAAGAAAAATACAAAATTGACTGTAAAATGTCTTTTCTGTATAGGCTTCAGAATTTGTGACATGGAATATCTCTTCTGGGTCTCTATTTCCATGGACTATCTCTTCTGGGTCTCTCTTTCCATGGATGTTACAGGCCAGTAATGCCATGTAAAATCTTTATTGAGTTAAGGAACTGGATTTGAGATCTCCCTACATGAAACATTTGGCTCTGAAATAAAATGTTGAGTGTCCTTGCCTGAGACCTTTAAAAGATTTTTTTTTTTTTTCCTGATCTATTAGCCTCTTCGTTGTAGGGTCATTCTTCAGATTTAGATTTTAGAAACTACAAATTTTGAAGACATGAAGAAAGGGAAGACTAAAACCAACAAAGAAATGTTTCTTAAGCAATTTTTAGAGTTTGGAAAACAGCTATTATAAGCCATAGCATATATGGCTCCTGTGGCTTTGTTAAACAGACAGCTCTCTAGCATTAAGAGTATTTGTTTTCCAAAATTGTGGAGGATTGCAGAATAGAAATATATTTAGAATATGAAAATACATAAAGTACATATGTAGCTTGCAACAGAGGGCAATAGAAAAGCCACAACTAAGATGTAAATCTTGGTGACTCTTTTTGCCTGTTACATGATAGCTCAGTGGTGATTGTTGATGAACAAAATTAAGACCAGTACTTTATATTAACAAAATATTTATTTTGAACATGATTACTACACTCACTCTTATTCCAGCAGTATTTGAGGCCACAAGTGTCTCAGCATATTGCAGGAATGTCTGGTGAAGCCTGGATGCCTAACTCAAGGATGCCTAACTCAGCGCCTGGCTGGGGATCTAGAGTGGGTAGAAAGGCTGCATTTTAGCCCTTCAGCCCTACATGCATGTGCACCTCCCAGCTGCACTTTTCACTCCTGCACCAGACTTCAGCACCTTTCTTCTTAGCAAACTTCTGTAAACCCCTTTCTTTAATGCTTAATCTATTCACAGGGGCTCCTTCTTGATAGCACCGGTCAAGCAGACCTTGGAGCTGTATGCTCAGCTGGTGTGGGTTTTTAGGCATTGCTCTGCATAGCCAAGTGATGTCCAGGTTCCCTTGACTCTGCAAAAGCTCTGAGGAACTGCAGTTCAGGACTGAAAAGCTGAGAATGTACTTCAAAAGCTTAGAAAGATCAGCCCATTATGCTACATAATTTTGAGTGAAACTCAAGCTACTCAGTAACTCATGAAGAGTTACATTTCTCATGTCAGTGAAATCTGAACCCGGCTAAGCTGAAATGGGAAGTGTTAGCTTTTTTGAGGAAAAAAAAGTGACAGTGAGGCAGAAAACAGAGTAACTGTTTTGGGATATGACAACAAAGTGGGCTTTTTGTATTTGCTGTTTAGTGAAGAGAAGGTTGAGGAAAGTGACCACTTGCGGGTAATGCTTTGTTTGAAAGTCACCAATTTGCAGAACTTGGAAAGCCAGTCATTTAAAAATTGGGAGTGCTTAGGGCAGCAGCTGCAAGACTTAACAGCCAAACTAAACTCAAATATAGCAGTGATGGAGATAAGGTAAATGTGCTGCTATCCCCTAAATTTCCCTCCTTTGTTCTCAAGAACAATGTGCTATGGTTGCACTATTTCAAAAAGTAGGGGGGAAATGGGAGTCATGGAGGTTTCATCTTTGCCTGACTTACATACTAAGGCATCAGTAAGCCTAAAAAAACATTTGTATCTCCGAATTATAAACCCCATACTTCAAAGCCTAAAATGTTTACCCACTGTGCTGGTTAGTCATGAGCTTTTTTGATTCAATAAGTACTGTTCGTATGTTTCTGTATTAACAGTTTGCCAAGTCATTCTATACACTATGTTTTTTCTTAGAGCAGTGATAATTTTGGCAACATACATTTATTGGGTGATTTTCTTAATATGCTGTATTTGCTTTTTGAAAATTTTGTATTTTCTTTCTTCACCCTTTTTACAATCTTATTTCCCCGAACCTGTTTTTATTCTTGCTTTAGTTAATACCAATAGATTTGTTTTTACATATCAATTGACCTTTTATGTGCCTATTGAGAAATATTTAATCAAAAGAGAGATTAATTGAATTGCATTAATTGCATTAATTGATCTGGCTGTGAAGAATGGGATTGGACCAGATAATGTCTGAGAGTCCTGCACTGCCTAATTTTCTGTATTCTTGTTACACAGGTCAGCAGTTACTTGTACCTAGAAATCTGTGTACTTGAAAAGCGTGTTGAAGTGATGAAGATTTTTTAAAAATGAATATTATTCATCTTCTAGTAAATTCCAGTTTTCATTCTGTTTCAGCCTTGTAAAAGATCTTTTGTTCCTTATTTCTATTTTCAATTCCTCAGTATCTCTTATGTTTCATTAAAGAGCAATCTAGTGCTTATTGTTTCTTCCACATATGGATTATGATCAGATACGGTAATCCATTATGTACTTTTTCTCAATTAACTGTCTATTACCTTGATTATAAACAAGACTTCAAACAACGTTTTTAGGTCCATGCTGTTTTAAAGCTTGTTAGTCCCTTGAGTGCAGACATAAGAACAGTAATACATCTTTTTTCTAATCTTGTACTTGGCATTTTCCTAATAATTTATCAAAAGACTTTCTGTTTTAAGCTACTGACATGTCAGCAACAGTTTCAGCTAATAGAGTTCTGGATTTCCATCTGCCCAGGTCTCAAAATATTTTCTATAGACATTGACTAAACTATTCTTCATAACATTCCTACAACACAAGAAGATAATTAGCTGTAGCTGAGAATATGACATATTTCACTTTTAGAAGGCAGTCTGAATTTCTGGATGCCAAAAGAGATGTCTTGTTTGTCCAGTGAAATTGCTTGGATTTCTTGCCTGTTTACATCCTTTACAATACTGATGGTTTCTTTTAAAGGGCCAAAGAGGTGTATTAATTCCTATATTTGGCCTTGTACTGCAGTGCAGACCTCCCGAGCTATCCTGTCCACATATACACTTGTAACCATAATGCAGTGGAAAACATAAATTCATCTTTCATCCCTATCATGAGTGCCAAAAAAAATATCAGTTGTTACTCAGCTTAGTGCTGCTAAGAAAATGTTCCGGTTATTGTTATGTCAAAGAGGCAAAGACTGCCAAGTCTGTAAGAACAGAAATGTGGTTCGGTGAAGTATTTAAAGCATGAAGGGCAAGATTTATTGTTAGACTCTTAAGGATATGAATAGATTGAGAGGGGGGAAAAAAAGGCTCTGATTTGGAACTAGAACGTGATCTCTTGTCCAGAGTAGGTTGGTGAGACAAGTGTAAAGGTTAAACAGATTCAAAGTCTTTACTATCTAAATAGAAGAAAAAGGGAATGTTGATGGAACGTTCTGATGTGTTTTGTTAGGATTTCTTTGAAGGAATTTAGGGAATTCCCACACAGAGGAGGAAATTGATGAGAGAATGTAAGGAGTGAGTTCACAGTTGCAGAACATTATTTCAGCTGAAGATGTGAAGCCTTGTTATACTGGAGAGGTAGAGTTTGAAGGTAAAAAGTTTGAACCTAAAAAAGAACACAGAATCACAGAATATATCAAGCTGTAAGGGACCCATAAGGATCATGGGCTCTGCTCCTCTCAGGACCATATAGAACTAAACCATATAACCAAGAGCATTGTCCAGACAATCCCTGGGCCCCTGACAGTTTCAGTGCCATGACCTGGGGAGCCTGTTGGGGTGACCAACCACCCTCTCAGAGAAGAACCTTTTCCTAATGTCAAACCTGAACTTCCCCAGGGCCCCTTCATTCCACCTGGTTGTGTCCTGCTGGTGGTCACCAGGAACAGGAGATCAGCACCTCCCCTTCTCTGGCCCCCCAATGAGGAAGGTGTACCCTGCTGTCAGGTCTCCCCTCAGCCTTCTCTCCTCCAAGCTGAGCAAGCCAACTGACCTCAGATGATCCTCATAAGTTTTGCCCTCATAGCGTTTCACCATCTGGGGCACCCTTGTCTGGACACACTTAAACAACCTGATGTCATTCTTATATTGTCACCCTGAGCTGCCCCCAGCACTGGAGGTGAGGCTGCCCCAGCTCAGAACAGAGTGGGACAATCCCCTCCCTTGTCCATCCAGTGATGCTGTGCCTGATGCCCCCCAGGACAGGGCTAGCCCTCCTGGCTGCCAGGGCACTGCTGACTCATGTTCAACTTGCCATAAAATGGTTGGAATAACTTAAAAATGCATGTGAAGTGTCCATTTTTCCTTCTGTTTGAGATAAATATTTTCAAAAGGTTTGGGAAAAAGTAGTTCAAGCCTCTCAGCAAGTGTCACACATCACAGTTGATGCAATCTAGGGAAATAAAGTGCTTATCAGATAAAATTAGAATACATCTCAGACAAATTGTTTTGTTTTCCTTTGAGTTAAGATGTAGAGTAGTGGTTTAACTGGAAATGGAAATAAATAAAGTACAGGAGAAATAGAATAAAGAGACAATTAGTATTCCTTAGATCAAATCTCATAAGCACAAATACCCTGGAAATAGGTTCCAGCTTTCGCAGGTGCCAGGAATCCTCTGATGTGTCGGTTGGTATCCCAGCATAATGGAGACGCAGGAACTCCTGGACAATTTTTCAGGACTTGTGAATCCATATTATGTGTCTGCTTGGATATAATCCACTCCTTTTTGATGTTCCATGCAATCACAGGGTTTGCAATCTTTCTTGCAAAGCATGTAGTTTACATGGTCCTCTCTTTGCCTGCTGCCTGCAACTTTTCAGTTAGATACGTAAATGTACAGAATTGTGGAATTATGGAATTACTGAGGTTGGAAAGGATGCCTGGATATCATCTAGTCCAACCCTTGTGCTCAGAGCAAGATTTCATTAATGCGGTTGTGCTTTGAGTCCGTAAGAGTTTTGAGTACCCCCAGACTCCACAACCTCTAAGCAATCTCTTCCACTCTTTTGTCCCCTCTTTAATGAAAAAGGTCATTAATGAATATTTAAACAGCATTTACTCTAGTGGCTGTGCTGCTGGTTGAAATGTTTTGAGTTGGGCATTTCACCCAGTTTTCAGTACATTTCACTAGTTTGTACGTTATCATAAAGATTTTACATGAGACAGATTCAAAAGCCTTTCCAACCTTTTTTCAGCACCAGACCTTTCCTTAGATGCTTTTTTGAAGAGCAAAAGAACTTTTGGCACATTTGGGTCCATTTCATCTTGTCCAGTTTATTATTTTTTTGGTAGGCTAGCTTGCGGCATAATGAGAAGATAATAATGGGCAAAGATCCTCAGATCACAATCAAGGCACTGATGAGTCGGAGTCTGTTTCTTATTTTGTGAAGCAAACTAGTTTGGATGGGCCCTGTCAACTCATCCTTTTGTAATCCTTTTGTTTGCCTTGTGGGTTGCAGTAATTAAATGTGCTTCTGACAAAATACATGTCTCTCAAAAAAAAAAGAGCTTTACCTGTATCACTTATTCATGTGAATCTGTGTTATCCTTTTGCAAAGCTGCAGTTTTTCCAAGAATCGTATTGAAGGGAGTTTGCTAATCATTTAAATCTAGCTCACTACCTTCTGTACAGTACTACCTATTTTTCACACATAATGAACTGTCAAAACCAAGTGCAAATATAGCTGGTTTTGTGCTTGTATGGCTGTTCTACACTGCAATACTGCAAATAAATGGTGCTGCTGCCGGCATTTTTTGTGCCATCACATTACTTGCTGCTGCCACAGATAGAGTGACGCACTTCACTTGCAAGAAAGAAGTAGCAATATCTTTATTGATGTAAAACAGCGATTTAACAAAGTTTGGCGGTAAATGCGTCAGCAGTTTAACAATATTCGATGGCAAGGTATACTTGATTGTTTACAGCTCAGAGGATGGGGTCAGGCAAAACTGTCCAGGGGACCCTCCCATTGAGTCATGAGGTCTGGAAAGGACTCCCTTGTGTTCTGAATTTTCTGTTTGGAGTTTAGTTGTGGCTGCATCCAGACTTAGTCCCAAACTCAGTCAACAGTTTATGTCTAAAGGATTGTATGTGCACAATCAATATTTTATGTCACGTAAGATTTCAAACTTTAGCATATTACTAATCACTTTTATGGCAAGGAATCTCTCAGCCTCAAGCAGTAACCAGAAGAGGTGTTCATGCTGAAGGGGAGATCCTGGCCTACAGCCCCTGCTATGCAGGAGAGCTGAACAGACCTCAGGCTGTCCACTGTTAATGGAGTAAGATGATTGACTTATGGTCATATTTGCACAGCAGCCATCTTTTGTTTGGCGCATGCTCAACTAGCCCTCAGCTGTTGAACAAGACTCACAGCCCTTAGGTGTCAAGCAAGATTTATGGCCCTTAACTATTGTGTTGATATCTGTGAGCCAGACGTAGCCGTCACAACCACCCCGGGTGGCTGTTGCTCAAACAGAAAACGGCAGGGGTTGGGGCATATTGCTGCAGCTGCCAAGAGTGAAACAAAATGTTCTGAGTACAATCAGGTAATCAGAAGTTAAGACATTTCTCTTTGTTGCCCACAAAGTAGCTGAGAGATCTTTTCTGCTGCTGAGCAGGATTTCAAAATATTTTGGAAGGACTACTGGAATAATTTTTTCTGTCTTATTGTAATAGGATTCTGACTTTGTCATATAAAGGTCATTTCCCCTTGTTAATACCATAGCAAGTGTTTTGAAAAAGGAATTTGTCAGTAGTCCTTGGTAGCTCACTTCAGTCAACAGCTGGCTCAGACTTTGTAACTTTGTTCTACACTAAGCTGTCCCTTTATTTTTGGAAAAGAGTGTTGCTGCTCACTGCTCATTTATTCTTCTGAAATTCAGAGATCTTTGGAAACCCAGAAATTAAACTAACACAAGACTCCTTGTGGAATTACGTATGAATGGGACACACAATCAGTTATATTCTCAGCCTGCTGAAATGTGAGCAGGAACTTTCTAAAAAGTGTGATAATAGAATTTGGCAGTGCATATTATGGAGTAGACTGACGTAAAGATTTACTATGTAGGGACTTGTCTAATCCACTTGTTTCATGATGTGAACCAGGAGGGAACCCTGCTTATAGGTTTTACTTTGAGTAACCACACGCAGGATGTTTTATAATAATACTGATATTATTCATGCTTTGGCATGGAAAATACTTTCTATTTATTTCAAACATCTGTTTAATTTTTCTCTCTGTTGAAGGACTTTCTCATTTGGCAGTTGGGGGGTGTATTGTTTTGGGAATTTTTTATTATAAATACAGAGGTGATAGCCTTTTACACATTGCATTGTAGAAAGATTGCAGAGAAGTAATGATGAAACTTTCACTCGCAATTATATTTTACTTTCCATTATTTATTATTTAGTGATCTATCTCTACATTAAAATTATACACATAACAGGAAGAAAATTCTGGGGGTACAAAAAAATTCTTGCTGCTCTTTCTTCAGCTGGTGGTAACTCAGTAAAGGAAAACTCTTTTTTAAAATGTTACATTTTTTCTTGTTCAGGCTAGGGCAGTTTGCCCCTAGGCATTCAGTTTGCATGCACACAGTAGTTCTTTAGATGTTATTTGTGGGGTCTGGCAGGCTGGTTTTTTTTCCCCTGGTTATTTAAAGAGCCTGATACTGTGAAATCTGGTCTTCTTTTTGTAGTCCCACCCACTAGAAACCAGATTATTTTGAATTATTCAAGTAATGTAAACACCATGTCTGACTTTTTAAAATGCTTTTAAAAGCTGACTTGCATCCTTGGGAAGAGGTAACTTTCTATGTTGAATTTATGTTCTTTTTATTTAACATGGAAATGCTACTAGTTCAGAACTGGTTTGCATGCTGCTGTGCCAACTATCACGGCAGCAATAATGTGCTTAGGAATTCAGAACATAATATACTACCTTTTTTTATCAGCGTGCCATCTTTCTGAGACTTAGACACTGTGCTTTTAGAGTAAAAGGAAATGTTATTTTCTTAATTTTACTAGTTTATAAGTTACTGCACTGTAATATAATGTCTAAAGAAGTAGTAGTAGGCATAGTGGTAGTGAGCTACTACTCATCCTCTTGATGGTCCAGAGATTTCTTCCAGGGCAGCTGATTTTCACCAGGAGTGTGCATTAGGAATGAGTTGATCGGTCACCCTGACCTCTCTTTGCCTTTTAAATGTGTGTTCATTTTAATGTCAAGGTTAGCACAGGGTCCTGTGGCAGGGCAGGCCCTCAGTGACAAGGCCGCTGCTGCAGTTTGAGTGAGAAGCCCAGGTGCTGCGCTCAGGGCAGCCAAGCAGACTGCCCCGCTGGTGGCCTTCCCTGAGGGACAGCAGGACCAGGACGCACATTTGGATTTTGTCATGTTGCCCTCCCACTGTAGGTGACCTTCGCTGTTCCAGAACTCATCTCTTGTCTGTCTCTCCTGTTTTCATGCAGGTGCTGGGATGGCTGGAGAAGGTCATGATTTGCAGTTGAGCTGAGGGAGGCGTGACACATCGTCCATCCCCTGCTGACATTTGAGGTAGGGTGATAACTTTTGTCTTACCTGCAACTGACTTTATTACCAATGTTGGCTAAGCAGATTGATCAATAGAACCCCGTAGTGCCCTACAGATAACAGATCCTAGGATTCATTCCTGAAGGGGGTGGTAATTATAATAGGCATTATATAAAATTGTGGTTGGGATTTAATTGTCATATTTTAATACCCAAAACAATAGAGAAATGTGAATTAAGGCTGTCAGATTCAGTCCTGATTAAATTGATGACTTCACGCCCTTCTGTCAATCTCTAGTAACCAGCATTTGAGACAGAGGGCTTGGTGACCCTTAAAAGTGGTTAAAAGCCATTTTTCCTTGTCAGAGAAAAATTATTATACTGCTTTTAAATGAGCCATTTCCTACTTAGTGTGTTATTTAGGATATTAATTGCCTGACTCTTTAAATGCACTCTATTGAAAAAAATAAAGAAAAAAAAATCTATATTTTATAAGTGAGGGAGAATGTGAAAATGCCTATCAGAACATTGTAGATAACAAATAATGGTTTAAATGACACAAGTGTCATTGAGTTTGAATGTACATATTGGTTCTAATTCATATCCAGAATGTATTACTGAAAGCCTAATCAGAGTACAGTGGCATAAATTTGAATCAAAACATCACAGAAATACACTGTTGTATAAGGGATTCAGACCTGTGATTGCCCATGGTGTGAAGCTGAAAAGCTGTTATCTGGTGTTAAATTGCTGCATGAGACTTTACAGCTGCTATCTGTGTACTGTAGCAGTTTTATGAGACTAGAACTGGCTATTCCTGTCTAAGTGTAGACAGTTGTACTGTCATTAAATAGAAGAGAAATTCTAGATACTTCATGCTTTGGTTACAATAACAGTAGGTAAAATTTGTTATCTATCCTGTGTCTGTGTTCTTACTGTTTCTGAAGTCAGATGGTAGAACTCTAGGTTCATTCATTGCACCATGGGTCTCTCCTTGGGAGAGTTGTCTATACCAATTTCACCAAGAAAATTAAAAGGTCAGAATAGTGAAAAGTTACTTGTAAAAATTCTTGTAAAGTATGCATAAATTAGTCATTAGTGACCTCCATAACCAAAGCCTTCTTTGTTGTGGTTACCATGCCTTTTCATGCAGAGTTCAGCACACCTGAAAAACAGTTTATGAATGACTTCTTTGATTTTATAGCTGAAACATGTCAAAACAGCCATACAGAAAACTCTTTCTGTGCTGTTTTCCTGGTTTTCTGTGTCCAGGGAGCCATTTGATCCATAGATAAACTTCCCATTCCAGATTCCTCTGCAAGCAGCCTAGCACTGGGAGGACACAGCTTGGACACAGGGTCTGGCCCTGGTTCTGAGCTCCACCACAGACTCAGGTTCTGTCACCCTCTGTAACCTTTCTGTGTTTTAGTTTCATGTTTGTAAATGAAGGCTGATAATTATGAACTTTCAGAAGGGAGCAAAAGATCCCAGTCCTTAGGAAATGCTGTCATTTGCACAGTGCCGTGTCATATTTGATGTGATGTTGACATGGTGTTACCAGGGGAGAATTTAAACCTTTTGCAATTAAGTGTAACCATTTTTTTTTCTTTTAAGTGTATGAATCTAGTCATCTGCTATCAAGTGTGATTACTGAACAAAAAGTTGTATGCAATAAGTGACCTAAAAATCTGGACTGATTTATGCATCAGGGCAATTCAAAACTCCACCTGCTGTGATATTCCACAGTTTTAATAATGTTGGGGGAAATATACGCTGTGAGGAAGTGATTTACTGAATATTGCTGTACAATTTGTAGTGAGCCTAAGAGCAGTCAGTCCCATCACACTTATGTGAACATGGCTGCTTTCACAAGATTGGTGTGATTGGTAAGAGTCATGTATTTCAGGTGCAGATGGTATTATTGCTAATGACTTCCTAAAAAAAAAAGATAAAATTTTTTATATATAGTAAAGTTTTTCTTAAGATGGAAGCCTTTGACCTCTCCAGAAATACAGCTTCCTGTGATACTAAATTCATTTGCTATCAGAACTACAAAAAGGAACAGTCATTTTTTCCTTTCCACGCTGATTCTTTCCACATGGCCATGTGGGTGAGACTGCCATTCAGAGCCCAGGGCTGAGTGATGTGAGGGTGGTCACTGGTGCCCTGATTAAAGGGAGAGAGCCAGTTCCTAAGACTTTTGCTGACAGGCATCTGTGCAAGCAGCCTTGCTCCCTGCTTCAGTATAAAAGTGGGTACTGAGGCAAGGCTGCTGGTCAGACTTCAGAGGAGTTGGATGTTGTGCTAGATGAGAAAAGCCCCCGTCAGGGCTTTACAAACCTCCCTCCAACGTCCTGCCCTTTAGTCCACTCCCTTTTTTGAACTGTATGTCTGAGATCTAGCTTGGTATGGGATTTATTATTGTGAATGGATTGCACAGAGTGGGTTTGTGTCTGAGAAATACTTAGAGTTGTGGATGTGTGTGAAGGCCCAGGCTCTTAGCTGCTTCTCAGGGCAGCTACCTTGTGAATTTTATCTGTAAATATCTATTTCCTCATGGTCCTGTGTAAAATAACAATAACAGCAGTGGAAAAATGTGAATGCACTACTCTGTTTTAATGAGCAGTTGAATGTGTTCCAAAGTTTCACTTTTTTAATGAGTTGGTATTGTGGTGCAGTTCCTGCAGAGAAGGAAGTCGTAAAACCAGTGGAGGCAGATGTGCTGTCCATTGGCCAGCCAGCCAGCTTTGCACTGGGCAGCTCTGTTGCTTGTAGCACCTGTTGGTTGCAGAGCATCCCATTTTGAGCTGATCAGTCTAAAGTTCATGTGTTTTATGTGTGATGTCTAAAATCAAAGGTTGCAATGCTGAACTATGCTTTTGTCTCTGATGTTTGAGAAGTGGTATATGTGCTATGATTGCTATGTATTTTTAGTGGCTTAAATCCACTGCATTGGTGTTACCAGAGCTAAAGGCCACATTTCATTCCCATTGTTTGTGAAAGAGCTGTACATTTATTAAGAAGGTTCTAGTTGCTTGAGTGTTTCAGGTGAGCTTCTCTTTATCGTAATTGCAATTCTTTCTGTCTTAGTGCAAAACCTGTCAATTTATTGGTTTGGGTTTGGTTTTGGGATTTTTTAAATCCACTACAGCTTTATTTTGTGTTGCTGGGATGGCTGGCAATATACCCACAAGACTGTAATATTCTGAGATAGGTAAGACATTGGAGGGGGTTGCAGTCCGTGCTTTACTCTGCTGCTAGGCTGCAGTGTAAATGCAGGCAAGCTGCTCCTCTTCCCAGTGTGTCCCTTTCCCTGTCTGTTAGATGGATAATGCCACTGACTCCTGCTGCAGACTGCTTCAGGATTTGCTGATGGAAAATATTATCTGACATCATTAAAATACCTCTTTAGAAACATATCTGTCAAATTACCTTCAAAATTAATCTGGTTGTTTCTGTGGCTTATTTTACAGACACTTCTTAGTTTCTTCATTGGTAAAGTTTTTTAGAGGGACACAGCTCTGTCAGTTTCCAGTGTGAATTTCTAACTACAATCTGGCATTTCTCTTTATTTCCATTGCAGACGATGGTGTCACTGTAGTGCTGTGACAGCTGCAGGTGCCCACTCAGATTTACTAGGAGGTAAACTCTCTAAACTAGTAACTGTTCAGTAGGTCATCAACTCCAGAGATTACCAGGCATGTCTGTTTGCATTATTCCCCTTGAAAGGCAGGCTGGCTTCATCACTCACTGGGCAATCCAAACTTGTCTCCACTTCCTTAATAATCATTTCAAAGTTGTTCTGGATCTCATGTCACATACCCTTTGACCTCTCCAGTGGAGGAAAAAAGACTTTCTATGAGGTTTCCCATACTTCTTGCTCATCAGGTCTTTTGTCTTCTAACCCATGGTCATTTGCCTCACAGGATGGAATATCCCCCTCTCATATATCAATATTCAGGATATAAATATATAGCTATATATATGTACACAGAGGATATAAATAATGCTCTGAGTTCTTGGTGAAGGTACACCTTCAGGTTTCATCAAAACACCAATATGCCTGTGTGCATGTGTGTGTTAAGTGTGTGCAAGCGTGTGAACACAAACCAAACCCAACCTCTGCTGCTTCTTTGGGAAAAAGCCTTTCAGGACCTGTGGTAATTGAAATGGCTAAAATAATGCCATGGTATGTTATAAAATGTGAATTGGAAGAAGTTACTTGAAGCCCATGAAAAATCAAGCAGTGTACACAGTTTGTACATTAGACTGGCTTTCAGTAAATTCTGTCATCAAAATCAGCTAATTAGTCCCCCTATATCTGGAAATACTAGACACTCTAGCCTTGGAAAAATCTTTGATTAAAAATTAGTAGCATTCCACCTACAGCTCTTGGCTTAAAAGATGTCATTAACAGCTGCATCATAAAAATGTGTATCAGAAGGGATTATTTCAGTATAAAGGTTTTAGAGATCCTGTTTGGATGGTATCTAAAAATGCTCATATGTTTCTAAGCCGCTTTGGTAAGTGTGGGCATAGTCTTTTGCTGTATGCGAGATGCTTCATCAAAATATACCTTAAACTTAAAAGTTGGGTATTTTATGTTCCAGGTCTTACCATTGCAAGTGGAGGCAGAAGTTAACAGATTTTTTAAGATTTTTATGAAGGTTTGAACAGAGATCAGATTTTCTTCACAAGTTCTTTCTTACCTCATGAAAACTTGTTTTGGCAGTGCTGCATTTAAAAATACCAAGTGATCTTCTCCACTTACTGGTTTCATTCATTATTTCTTTCAACTTTGTGCTGATTTTCACAATTAAGGATCTAGCTCAAAATCTCTCTGTATGTCTAGATGAAGTAGTTTAAGCAGCTGTTGCATGCAGTAAGCTACTTTTTGGTAGGTCCCCACCATTTATATATTCAGATTTGTGTGAACTTAAAGCACCAAATCAGCAGTAAATAGGGGAGGGAACAATGCTGGTATGATCTTAGAGAGGACACATGGAATCACGCTGCTTCTCATTGACACAGAATTTCTTAAACAGATAATTTTGCTTTGCAGTTATTGTGAAAAACAGTTGCATTGAATAGGTGTGCTCATATTCTGACTCTGCACCTGTTTAACTGAAATTCAAAGTTGCTTCAGTCTGCATATTACAGATTCAAATTAAAAGAATATACATCATATCTTAAACCTATGTGAGCTGCAGGACATAAAAAACCTCACTAAATTAAAATGCACTGATTGCTCTTAAACCTTCTGTCAAGATGATTATTCTTTTCCTGTAGACCAAATGAGAGTAAATATGTGAGTGCTTGGAGTCCTGAGTGGACATCCAGAAAAGCTTTGTCTGTCATTTACTAGCTTTCACTTACTGTGCTATTTAAGTTAATGACTTCCTAAATGCCATACAGGCTCTGTTATGTAGTCTTTAATCTGATTAGGAGCACACGAATAATTTAGCATGCAATTAAACCATATAATTAATTTGTCCCATGGTAATGAACTGTTAAGTAATTTCATTAGTCTAGGGTAAATACCAGGTCTTGAACTTAAATTTTACAACTTCTTGAAGATGTTTTTTCCTAGAAGAAATTTTTTTAAACATAAATATTATTTAAAATTAAAAGTCTGCTCCCTCTGATTTCCTGAAATTGCTCTTTGGGCAAAAAAGACTGGCTATTACCTAACTGTTTCAAAATGATGAAACTCCTGATCTCCAGTGAAACAGAATTAGGTTATAGCCAAGTGTTTTTGAACAAAGCATCCTCAATTTCTTCCAATCACCTTAAACCCAAACCTGCCTTGCAGACTTCAAAGAGCAGTTTAAGGAAATCAGAGGGAGCAGGGTTTTCATGTTACAGAAAAGCTCCAAGAGATCAGATGAGGATTTACTTAGGATGTGTGCTGAAACCTAACTGACTATATTTGCCCAGGTACCAGGTAGTATGTTTTTTAATTCAAGTGATTTGCAGATACTGGCACACAAGAGAAGGCTTGCAGAAAATGTGCCAGCTGAAGACTGCTGTATAGTGAAGATCCAGCAGCACATGTAAGATGGTTATTTATTATCAAGCATGAAATTATTCCTGTTTGTTTTCCCTCCTGTTCCAGTCTAACTCCCAGTGGTGTCACACAGGTTGCTTTGCACCGTGATTCCTGTGCTTCATAATTTTTTCCTAATTTCTTTGAGGTGCTAAGCTCTCTTCCAGTGCTAGGAGAATTACTTAGCCGTGTTCTCATGTTAAATATATAATCTTGCCTCCTTGAAATGAGATGTATTATACTGCTTTGCTGGCTTGGGTCCACACTGCTGTAGTCCTGATTGGATTTGAACTTCAATGCTGCTGGCAAGACACTGAAGAGTTTGTGGTTTGGGTTTTTTTCACACTTGCACAAAGTTTTTTTCACAGCACTGGAAATACCATTTAATCTCTTTATGTAGAGTGAGAATAATTATCTCAGTGAAATGTTTTTGAGCAAAACCACTTTTTTTTAGTACAGATTACTAGGGTGTTGGTTCTAGATACAGACATAGATATTTCTCTTTGTTTTCTTGACGTGATATTGGACATTAAATGGATGCATTATATTTCTTCAAACAAACTGGAATATACATTTGCTTAAATAAAGAAATTCTCCAACTTTTCTTTGTGATTCATTGTACAAATAACAAAGCAAAGATGGGACGACTGCTATCTAAGTGCTAATAATAACTAAAAATAATTTTAAAAAAAGGAGATGCCTTGGAAGAATTACTACTAGAGTTGAGAAAGTGTTTCTAGCCTGAAAAAATTACCATTCTCATAAACAGGTCTGAATCTTCCTTAATGATACAATTATATGTAAAGCTGAGTATCTGCTCAGCAATTCACATCTGCATGTTATGCAGCTAAATGTTTGCAATTTCTTTTACCTGAAATACATCTATTTCACTGTTTTGCGGGCTGAAAGGCAAACAGAGCAATTAAGTTTATTCCAAGTTCAAATTTTTCTGTGTGGTAGACAGAAATTTAAGGCTATAACTGCAGTCCTCTTTTAGGAATTGTTTTCTGATAGAGAGATCTACTAATCTTAGAGATGAGATCCACCCTCTATGTACCTAGTCCATTTGGTTACTGCAGTCAAGGTATAACATATTTTATTGTAAATAAAGAATTGATACATCACGTGCCACAGCCATCCTTAGACATTTTAGCCAAGTTTTTTGAGAATTACTCTAAACAGCTTTAGTACAAGCCCAGAGTAATGGCCAAAGTATGGATTCACTGAAGGGCTCCTTAACCACATCCAAGAACTGATAATCATTTGGCCTGTTACAAGTTTAAATCAGAGTCATTAGCTGACATATCAATCCGTAGGAAAAACAAATCAACTAAAAGCACTAAAGGTGTCTATTACAATAGAGAGAGAAATAAACTGGGTGTTGATATTAAAATTTTATATATTGCAATTTTAACATGTTAACACTTGAAATTACTATAAATTATTTAACTTATATAAAGACCTAATTAATATATAGAATTGCCTCTATTCCATAGGTTTAATTTGTATTTATAGAGTACTTTTTTATGGTCCTCAAATTTGCATAAAAACGTGCATAGTAAATGCAACTTTATCTGGTGCTTCTTTTGTTGTTAAGGTTTTGACTTCTTTTTTATTTTTTTTTAATTGAAATGTGCCCTTCATGAGGTTTTTGTTTGGTTGTTTTTTTAATTTGGAGTACGTAACTTCTGCTTCTGTGGTATCATTCCTCGTTCTTTCTATGTCCAGGATAACGGCACACAATAGGTGAATGGTGTGTTACTCATACCAGCTGAGACAATTTGTTATTTCTGTTTCTTACTGTGGCTGAATATATAGCCCTGACAAGGGCTCTATAAAAACAGGCACTTGTCCAAAGGCTGCTGATGACTTAATCAAGCTGTAGTATCAGCAAGAAAGGGAAGAAGGCTTTAAGTCCATTGCAGTTTTAGATTGTGTTGATTGGAAGGGCTAAAACTAATTTCAGTTGCAGAATGATTCCATCCTGTTGGCACTCAGGGGAAGGAGGGTACGCAGGCAAAGTGATTTCAGCTGTGCATGATCAGCCAAAGTGGTGTGGATGTTTTTTGGCAAGCACAGAAAGATTACCTCTTGGTGTCATTGGTCCTGCCCTGAAATAACTTGTAAGAAATGTCCACACTGTGAAAAATAAAGGCCTTTCACCCAGAAAAATTCTTCACAAGTACATGCATATATATTTGGTAGTTGTAATAAAGATTCAGGACAGACCTGGAAAGCCTGGAGTTACATTCCTTTCTCAGTACTTGTTCTTATTTGGTAGTGGATCTGCTGGTGTATGTTCACGTGCATGGCACACTCTTGTGCTCTTGCCTTTTTATGATCTAATGGAATGATGGAACAGCAGTGTATGGAAAACTCTTCAGATTAATCCTTCACTCAGTAATTTTGTGGTTTGGTTTGCAGCAGAGGGGTTACCTTTGGTTCTGTACGAGTTGCAGAGATGATGCTGTGACAAGAAATTATAAACTCGAGGAGGTTACTGGGGAAAAACTCTCGTAGTTGGAGTATATTGAGTTAATGGTGGTGGCAAAAGCAGAAATGCCGTGATAGGTGCAGTTCAATGTCCTTGTTCTTCTCCTTCCTTCTGGTTCTTTCAGGTTCAGAAACTATCTAAAGGTCAAGATCTCACTTCAAACAAGTTTTGTTTATAAGCAATACCCCTTCTGGTTTACTCTGAGTGTTAACAATTTTACCTGACCAGAGCAGATGCAAAAAAACTCAGTGTGCCGTGACTAAACTGTTTCTTTTCTCAGGGAGCTTCTTAGCCCAGTTTCTCCTGTTTATGCTGACTCTATTCACATCCCACTGGAAAGATGTTGTGTTTAAATTCACTTGTGATTGACCTTACTCCAACATTGCTATAGAAAAGGGCCAAGATTTTTTTTTTTTATCCTTTTTATAACTCCTGGCTCCCTTCCTGTACTGATGTAATTAGCCTGAGCTGACCTCTAGCCAAATGTTTCTGTGGTCAAGTTTCAGCTGGCTTGAGGACAGTCAGCTGCTGTAATTTTTTTTCCCTGATTTTAACTCTGTTCATTCTTACAAGCTGCTGGAGTTGGGTAAGACATAGAATATTATTCTTTAGAACAGTGTGTGTTACAGACACTTGAGGGGTTTTTTTCTGTTGAATAAGAGGGACTTTATTAGTGCCATTTATCTTTCATAGGCACATAGGGTAGATGTTGGGAGGTAGATACTATTGGATTGTAAAAGGTCAGGTTTGTCCTAATGTCTAGAGAGAAGCTGTCTCTTGCTATGTTAACAGTGAACCCTCTGGACAATACTGTTCTTGTTGACAGCAAGCTCACAAGAGTGTCTTAGAGGAAGGGCCATTTACGGAACAGATTTTTGAGAACTTTCTGCAAGGCAGTAGTTGTCTGACGGTGATGCAGGTGGCACTTCAGAGGACCCTTCTCTCAGAATTTTTATTCTGTACCACCAAAAGTGGTTTCATAATGGGGCAGCTCCTGCTTTCCACCAGATCTTCTCCCATGAGAGTGGAGCTGTGGCAGTGTAGCTCTCTCTTAATCTCAAATACTGCTAGTCGTGACCCTCATAACTGCAGCCCAGCCAAGCTTTTGGTGTTTGTGCTGGATGCAGAGGTCACGTCCCTGGTGCTTCACACCCCATGCAGAGCTCCATTTGCCTGGGTGAGGACTTGAGTACAAGCCCTGTCCCAAGGGCTCTGGGTTGCAGCTCCAAGGATATAGCACAACTTGTCCTTTACAGAGACTGTTGGACAGAGGGTGGAGCATGATGCATCCGTATGAGAGCAGTTACTGTTTTTGAGCACAGTCCTGTCCATATTGGGTATGTTCAGAGTATACCAACTGGATGTTTTTCACAGACACAACTTGTCTGAATGGATAACTCAGTGGGATACCCTATGTGGTTTTAGGCAGAGCAGAGGCACTGTTGTTTTGTCTCACTGAGATTCTGGCATTTGTGAGAGTCCGCTGAAGAAGCATCATTTGTTTCTATACAGCGTTTTACTGGCAAAAGGGCAAGGGATGAAGGAGCAATTCTGATCACCTCTGAGGTTTAGGAATGCGAATTAATCCTATGACCTGTTTCAGAGAGCTGGTTGTTTTAGTCAAGGTCTGTGGCTGAGCAGGGAATTTCCCAATAATTGTATAATTACTCTTAAACAAGTAATAGCTGCTGCTGGAGGGTGGCTGTGGCTGTGGTTTCCCCTCCACCCTGACTGCTCACTCCCATGTTCTGCCCTGGCTCTGCTCCTGGGCTGTGTCTTTGTGGAGTCCTAATAAAACCTGTCTGCAAACAGGTTCATTACAATGAATATTTATGGATTCATTTTAACTGGAACAATTTCCTGACGGAGTTCACTGTGTTGCAGCTATGTAAACAAGTCTGCCAGTGCAAGAGGAACAGCAGTACTGGAAGGGGATTGTTTTCATCTGCAATAACATGACCTTACTGAAGTGCAGTGTTTGTTGACCTCTGTGATGTTTCCAGGCTCCTGGGTTAGTGCTTCAGCTGTCAAACCACTCTTTTTGGAAGGATGCTGAGATGGCCACCAGTCAGGTGTGCAGGGATGGAGAGGATAGCCATGCTGTGACAGCTGCATGTGGGAGCAAACCCTGGTCCCACCAGAGTTGTTCGGTGTGGTTATGAAAAATGAAACTGTGTGCCCTGAATGATGGATTCTGATCACATTTGTTCTCATGGGAGTATTCCTGTGAGGGTTTGGCCTTCTCTTGTGGCTGTTACTAGGCAGGAAGTAGTAGAAAGGCTTGGAAAAGAGTGGTTGGAAGATGGGCTGGTGGATGGGGGAGAACAGGAAAGTGTGAATAGGAAGGCAGCATGGGATGCCAGGGTACTGTTCCGGAAGAGAACAGGAGAGTTGTAAATAATGTGACATTGTGCTCAGGCCTGTAAAAGAGAAAATCTCCACTTAGGGAGAAAGTGGAAGAGCTGAAGGGGAGAAGAGACTGATGGGGTAGAAATAGTGTAAGAGAGGAATTGACAAACACAGGGGCACATTTTTGTAGAAGATTTATTAATAAGAGATAATAAGAATTCTTTAAACAAGAGTACAGATGAAGCAGGGGGACCAATTGAGCTACCTGAAAATATGGTTGATCTTGGATGAACCTTGTACTGTGGCAGTATATCTTCTCTTCTGAGAGTTGGCCTGTCATTTGCTTTATTAACTTTGTCCCAGGTCGGTACATTCCAACAGTTGTTGTTGTCACTTCTCCTGGTCCTGCTCCCCAAGCTGTCTCACTCCCACACTGCCCAAGTCCTCAGTAAAGCACTTCTGTACCCCTTCTTTACTCCCAGTTCACTGAGAACAGGGGAGTCCTGTTTGGAGTGACCCATGTCTGCTTGGCCAGAGAAAAGGCCTGCTGATGCCTGGCTAGTCCACAGAGCTCCTACAGCTCTTCTCCTTGTGTAGCAGCCCCATGCCCACTCAGGCTGGCCCAGGCTTGTCTGGGTGGTGCTGCTGGGCATCCTTGTCCTGATGTGTGTGCAGTGGGGAGCATTTCCTGGCATGCCTTTGCAGGTCTGACTGAGGTTCTGCCAGTCCAGAGCAGTTTGACTAAATGCCTTTTATACTGAGCCTTTAACCTGAGAATTATTGAGCAGTTGCATTAATGAGGATGTGAGAAAATACCTTCTAATTTTCAAGTTTTGTACTGTATAGCATGGATGAGAAATCTGGAGTTGGAAATAGTTTTGGCTTTTTTCTCTAGTGTGATTCATTCTGTTCTCTTAGTGTAAGAAAATTGAGAGTATTACCTTTTAAATTTGGCATTACTATAGCTTTATACACTCTGCATTCTTGTGTCTTATGGTTTTTAACCTAATTCAAACTTTGGTAACTGCACTAAGAAACTGACTAGTTTCTGACACCCAGATTTGATAGCATGAATTGTTTGTTACTTGATAACACCCACTTAGAAATTGTTACTTGCTAGTGGGCTTGTTTGTTTGGATTTAATGTTTGTGATTTAATCTGCTGTCACCTAAAGAAAATCTCTAATTGAGAACAGTCCAGTGTAGAATCAAGGTCTGTCAAATCAATTTACAGTCAAATATGAAGGTCGAGCTCTTATTTTCTCTCTCTGCCTCTCTGAGTGGGGTGTCGGTGTATCGTGGTAGTTTGGTGCCACAGAACAAAACACTGCTGCCTGACTTGTCCAGCCATCCATGCTCATTTTAGCATGTGTGTTGTAGCTTTAGTTTTGAAGGTCTCTGGTAATCTCTGTGGCTATAAATGGTCAGGTCATAATCTGTGGTATGGATGCTTTCCCCATACTTCTGTATGGACACCTCATGAGGTTCTGGGTTTTTTGCATGGTACACTTTTGTGCAGAACTCTGCACAGTCTGCAGGTCCAGCACAGAGCAGCTGTTGCCCTTCACTGTTGTTACCAGATGCTGGTGATAATGGCAGGAGCAAAGTAGTGTCTCAAAACAGGGTTGTGCAATGGGGTTGTATGATGTGTGGAGTAAACTAAGTGAAAATGAGGCTCAAGTGAATTAAGGAAAATGAGGAGTGTGCTTTTTTTGGGGAAATTGTAAAGGCTTGTTGGTTTGCTAGGATTGTAAAGGTTTGCATTCTTGGAGGTTGTAAAGTCATTTGTGGATGCAGTCTATCAATTGACAATACATGATTTTTCCACCCTCTATTTAATGAACTAAAGGCACATAAGCCAGCTCTCTTGTAAATACGGTATTTACTATGTGTTCTAGACTGCAAGATGATGTATTACTTTATGAGGCAATGAACTGTAAACTAAATATACTTCTGGTTTAAATCCAATCAGAAATTCAATAAAACTAGATGATATCTTAAATGTCATATCATATTAGTAGTATTTGCTTATAAAGAAACTCTCTTACTGTCTTTTGTCACGACAGAGTCAGAAGTATGGATCTTCGGCATCTGCTGTTTACTTTGGCACTGATCTGTGCAAATGACTCACTTTCTGCAAGTGATGGTAAGTTTTATGATACCTTTCCATGCCTTTCTCTGTGTGTGTGTATATATATGTAGATTTATATAAACACTATTTTTATATTGAATTTTTCATGCAACTTTCTTGATTGCAGTAACCCATGTATGTAATGTGAAAAATGCATCAGTTAATCTTTTTGTAGACATAGTGGATGAGATTGGGACATGTTGCCAAATGAAAGTGAATTTCGCAGACAGTTTTTGATGTGTAAGCAAGATGGATAAATCTGGATTTTCTTTGAGTGGGTATTGAAGTTATGAAAGAATTGTATGAGGTTCATTTTTTATCTGAACTAGTGTTTTTTTCTCAAACAAGTCTTTTAGTATAGTCATATGTTAAGAATAGGACTATTTGAACATACAGAGGAAACATATAAAGACTGTATGCTTTAAATCTCAGGCCAATATGAACAAGATTCATAAAAAATAAATTTGGTAGTTCTTGAGTAGGGACTATGGGATTTCAAAAGAATGTGTACCCTCGACCAGCCAGCTGGGACTGGTCTTAAAGTCATTTAACAAAACCCGTGAACTCCAATGGGACTTGCATATTGTGTCAGATTATCTGCTTATGCTTGCTATGATCTAATTATGTAAAGAAGTGCAGCTCAAGCTGGTCAGCTCTGTGCTGTTCTGGTCTTCAGAACAGACAGCAGAAACAGTTTTCCATAATAAGTAATTTTATGCAGACGTGTCACTGCTTCTCCCAAAGTTACAGAGCAGCTGCAGCTCTGTAAACAGGTGCCCCTCCTGACTTCCTAACCAAAATCTGTATTAGCAGAACAAGTCAGAAGGGGCAGTTTGTCTAGAAATTTTATTAAAAGTGGAATGAAAACAGCTTCCATAGCAAACTCTAAATAAAGTGATACAACTGTCAATGTAAATTTCTGACATCTCTCAGTTTTTTTCTTTAGCTCCATTCTTTTGTGTTACTGAGTGCAAATTAAATGTACATAGAATTGCAAGACATGTTTCATTAGCCTTTCTAGTTCTAGTTTTAGAATATGATACTAAGCCAAAAGGTTATGACATAGTTGCCTGTAGTCACAACTGGCCTACATTTTAAAGGTATAACCATAGTTCTTTGTACTGATGCAGTTCTGTATTTTCTTGGAGTTGCATACTTTGAATTTCTAGGTATCTTGTATATGCTGAAGCACTGGAGAGGCATATGGGATGTGACTTTCATGTTAATGGAGACATTAAGGTGAAATAAGAAAAAATTAAAACTCAGGTGATCGGTTCTCAGACAATTCTTCTATAAAGTTGATTCTGTTTACTAGCAAACAGGTTTGGATGGAGAAAACACAAGTTTCTGTTTACTTACTTCTATGTGTGTGTCTCAAATGCTTGTCCTCTGTGTTACCAGGAAAAGAATCTATAAGACTGCTAGTTAAGGCTTTTTCTTTAACATTTATGAAATATATAGATGTACCAGCTTCTCTTCATTGCCACTACAGAATGGTCAGTAGAACAAAAATTAATGTGTCCTGACTTGATCCTTTCCCCTGCCATGTCTGCATTTTACAGTAGACTCATTCAACTCAAAAATAATCCCCAGGGCAGTCTACTGGACCAACTGATTTTTCTCTTGAGTTTTAACAGCACATGAGGATTATATGATCCTTGGCAGATGAGCTGTGGTCCAGATGTCCTAACTGCAGTAATAGTCTGTGTTACAAATAAAACTTGACCACAGCATCATCTTTGTGTGACTTTGTCTATACTGATGAAACAGTAACTTCCATTAGATTACCTTCAGAACAAAAAATTAAGAATATTTTGGTTGTTTCTGTGTTTAAATACAAGACCCAGTACTAAATATTTATGTCCTGATTTGTTGTACTATTAAAGATTGTGTATGTGAATGGAATCACTTTGTTTAGTGATTGCTAATGACTAGATTGCTTCTAATGCTTTAACGCATTAATTCTGAGTTGGGCACATGCTCAGTTGAGAATGTCAGAGAAGGAAGCATAAATTGAACATGGGTATTTGAGATAACAGCATAAAAGAACATCCATTTGCTGTTCTTTTGTGATTTAGGACGGAGTATTAGACAAGACCTGTTTATTACATGTTTTGTTCTTTTTTTCTTCCATGTGAGTGTGCTCACATCTGCAAACGTTCTCATGAGTATCCAGCCCCACTCGGGTGATGAATCCTGACAATCTTAAAGTGCTCTGCCCAGCACAGTCTTGCTGACACCTCCGTATAAACTTAATTAAATGTGCTCTGTACTTGTACCATATCTGATATATTGCCTGGGGATTGGATCTATGGTGTCATGGTTCCCTAAAAAATTCACGTCAGTAGTTCTATTTCTTCTGGCAGCAGAAGAAATAAAAATTACATATGCTGGGTAGTCTTGTACCAAAGCCCAGTACTGAACCAGTGTAATACAGACTTGTACATGGGATGCTTTTGTGTCTTGAAAGTAAACAAAGCTTAAGATCAGCCTTACAAGAGGGTGCTTGGGGCTGGCTTAGTGCCATGAAGCCAGATCCAGCCTTGACAGAGTGAAACCCCATATATATTTCCTTCTGGCGGGATCAAGGGTGGGAGGCCAGCAGTTGGCCAGGCAACTGCACAACAGTTGAGACCAGACACTGGACATTTAGTCACCTCTTTGCTGTCTCCAGGCTGGTAGCCAGTTCTACTGGAGGCTTTCTATTGGTTTAGCTTGTTTTTCATGCTCTCCTCTTGCAAAGAGGCTGGCTTGCCAGTTCCCTAAACTGAGACTGCGGCTAGCATGAAGTGACAGCGGTGCCCACTGTCTCTGAGAGGGTGATGTTCAAAGTGATCAAGCATGTCCACTGCCCCAGGTCTTTGACTGTAATTCAGGGCTGAGCAGGTCTGGGACTTTCAGCCCTTTATCAGGGTTGCTGACCCATGCGCTGTCCATGCCTGTAGCTGCCTGATGTACAATGACAAGGGCAGAACAGAGGCAGGGGTAGAAAGAAAGTAAAGGCCACAACAACAGGAAGGTAATTTCTAATAGGTGCATAATTACCATAGGTAAATGGATTTTGTGCCTTCAGGATTAGAAAGCACAGGGCCCATTTTCACAGCTGATTAAGACATTTTTGTTGGTGGAATTAGGCTTCTGGGAATTTAGATTGCTTTGAAGATGGGGAATTTTGGGATT
>NW_008237242.1:3224059-3228589 GCF_000691975.1 Corvus brachyrhynchos
AGAGTGTTGCCTCATAAGCAGATCTCCTACATCTGTGCAGTATTAATTGTAGTTCAGGGGAAAAAAAAAAAAGCTTGTATTTGTGTACGAATACACAGTTTGTGTTTGAGATTTTACATTAATGTAACTGTGATGTTTCAAATACATATCCAGAATTCACCAAGGTATTTTGGTTACTATACCTGCTGACATCAGAAGCAGTTGAAGGGATTTGCTCCAGACACAGACTGAAATATGTTCAGGAAGCAAAATGAAAGTTGTAATGTTGTTTGCTTGTTCCTTCTCTACAACTGATGAGTGTAGCTCACATAAGGACATAGAGGAATAAACTGAGAATTAGTCCCAGTTAATAAAACAATACATAAGCTCAAGAAGTTCCAAAATTAATTTCTTCCCAGTGAAAAAAAGTGGGAAATGTCTTTTACTGTATTTTTATGATAGATCAAAGTTCATTCCAGACTATTAGAGTTATGTTAATTCATCCTCTGAAACAGGTTTAGAGAGGCATTCATATTTAATGATAGCACAAGAAAAATAATTTTGTGTGAACTGGTTTTGTACAATGACAATTTTAAGAGCTACAAGCTTTAAATTATTGTTCATTTTATCTAATCAGATTTGAAAAATGTATTTATCTTTTTCCATTACAACTTTTAAAATTATTTGATGAATCTGCTATGCTCAAATATTCTATTTGCATAACTTTTATGTAAGAAATAGAATAAGTTATTTTCCTTTCTAAAACAAATCCAATCAAATTTTTATTTCCATCAGGATGTCCTTTTGTTTTACTGGTGTCTATTGTTGTACTTTGATGCTTTGTGTGCACTACATATTCGTGATAAACCAACCTACTATATCTGTGCACTGGGTATCAGTGCTCCACTTGCAGAGCTGGAGTCTGAATCCATAACGCGTGCATAGGGCTTCAGTGTCATTAAAGACATGCCTGAGTAGCCAAGACTTCTGTGCAGGGCTCCTGGTGATACCAGAGCACCTGCAGGACATCTGCATCTTTCTGGAATGGTCAGAAGCTTAAAGAGCTCTGTGAAAACCTTAAGGCCAGTATTTGATATGTATTTGACCATCTCTTTTCAGGCAATTAAATCAACTCTATTGGCTACTCTTTGTTCCAGGGCCTATTTTGACTAACTCTCTAATGACTATTGGGAGCTTGGACACCTAAGAATAATATTCATCACAGGGATATCCTCTAGGTACTCAAAAAATCTCCATAAAACTTGTAGATAGCACACCTATGCCTTTAAAGCAGAAGCTGGAAGGCAGGCAGAGTATCCTGGGCAGTCCGAGATAGCTACACATGTTTAGGCAACTGCATTTTGCCCTATGTGGCATAAAGAGAGCTAAATTTAGGTGTCTTTGTTTTGAACTGGGCCTCTTCCTTGCAGCTGCCTTGTTTCAATGTGCATAATTCTGTGTGCTTTCTTCTGGGTAGTGTCATAGCTGCTCAGCCACCCACTGTAGGTTTTCTGCTGCTCCCAAGGTGAGGGGTCTTCTCACTGGATTGAAAGAAGCAGTTGAGTCCTGCCATCTCCATGGAGTTTAGTAGCAGACACGTTGTCTAAAGACTTTTGTGCCATGTGAAGGAATTATTAGAATTAGAATAAGCAGAAAGGGGCCTTTGAATGGCAGCATATTCTCTTCTAGGAAAGGGAAATTCATCCATCAGTTCATGGAGTCGGGAGGTACCAGGGACTTCCTCGCTTGGCCTGAACTATTCAGAAAAATGGTCTTGTCTATAAACATGTTTTGTGATTTAGGTGAACTCAAATTTTATAGATGCAGTCAGTGCAGTGACAAACCATTTCTCAGGTATTTTTTTTATTTTTAATAACTTCTTTGATAATCATGAAGACTAGACATATTTGTGTATATTGCAATCCTAATCTTGTTAGGAAGGAGCAAAAGGACAGACTCTTCCTTAGCTTAAGCTGCAAACATTCTTGCCTTCTCTTGGTAAACAGTAGTGACATAATAAAGTTGGTAATCATTCATTCATGGTGGTCATTTTCTCTTCTCAGTTCTTCTAGTAGGTTCATCTTTGCTATGGCCTTTCTCTGTTTTGCCTGTTTTCTCAATTATATGCAGCTAGATATGGAACATGAGTCCAAGCAGAGCTGGCAGTAAAATCTGAGAAGCTGAAAACCCTGATCAATGTGGTGCATCCTGGTGTACGTGGATGGGGGCAAAACTGTTGAGAAGGCAGGTTTAAAACTTCCACCTCAAAACAAAGCCTTTAGAATAGTTGCCTTATTTCCTGAAGTTTAAGTATTTCTGAGCTAGAAATGTGTTCCATTATGCAGAAGAAATTGCTACAGACACATTCCAAGAGCCAGAATCAGAAAGCTTGGCACAGGGAAGCGTAAGTTATACCACTGTGATCTGGCTAAACCATTTCAGCTGAAGAGAAGATTCATTTTGGCAGAGAGAAAAATAGTATTTCCATCATCACTTTCCATTGGGATTAAGGATGGCTTTGATGACTAGCAGAAAAATCCGAGGGAAGGCCAAGGAAGTGCACTTCTGAGTTGCTTTTACTGCTCTTGCTTCCTACCAAGTAGCGTATATTTTAGATAAACCATTTGTCTGGGCCTGTGTGACAGTATCTCATGGAGAAGAAAGGATTTGACTTTGCCTGTCTGTCTTTAACAGAAAATTATTTGGGATTTCTAAACGTGGAAAACACATGCTGAAAATAAATTGCAGACAGGGCTATATTTTATAAGAAAACTCAAAAAATAAATACATTTTAAGGTATTTGTGCCCCTAAATGTCTGTGTTTAGGCTTGTATCTGAGTAGATCCAATGATTTAAATGCTAACCTGGGGTGCAGAAACTAGTCTCCTTTGTCTTGTCCTCCAAACCACATCTGCGACTCCAACATCTACTGGAGATTTTCAAGCCTTTGAATACCTTCACCTGCAAGCCTGCCAAAAACACTTCATGGACAATCAGCTTCAGTCAGACACCCTGTAAAATAATGTACATGCCAAAGTTTCCCCATCCAGTTATCTCTGTCATCCTTAATATTCCTGCTATTGTGTGTATTTCCTTCATTGCTCTTTTGTTGCCATCATATGTTCTTTGTTAAATACAGACTTGCCAATTTGCAGTCCTCTGATTGCTGTGTTTTGAGGCAACTTGTGAGAATTAGCAACTCATCAGTGGTTAGTGCCTGGTGTTGTCAGAAGGAGAGGTCAGTCTTTCTCCCTCCCAGTAGGAAAGCTTGTGATCCCAGCAGATCTTTGCTCTCCCAGGCAGACTTACAGACTGCAGCCTAGCCACCAACACACACTGGTCCTCCTGTGAACCAGAACTGCTCCAGATGGTGGCCACTTGTGGCTTGCTTTCAGAGGAGTGAGGCCAGTTTGAAATATGAACTTTTGCCCACACATGCAGTGAAGCCTGTGTATTTATGGAGGAAGATCGGATGATAGAAATTATGCAAAACCATACACAGCAGTTTGTTACCACTATCTAAGAAACTAACAGGTGAGAAAATTCCTAATTACAGTCTTTAACTCCACTTTGTATTTTAAATGTAGTTGTGTATTTAATGTGAATTAGTGAAACAGTGTGTACTGCACTAGTCAAATCAATGCAGTTAATAAACTAACTCTGCACCAGGGGAAGGAAAAGTAGCTCTAGCAAATAAACATTTCTATATTACAAAAGCAGATTACATGAGTTGTAATGAATCATTCCATACAGTAAAGTACACATAGCGCGAATTTCTTTCAATACCGTCCAACTCTAACAGGAAAAAGAACCTCTATTTGCTGCATATTCATAGCATATAATGGAATGCTCAGAGAAGGGGTGACTTTTTCATTAATTTAAACAATGATGCAGTTATTGTGTAGTAACTTGCACTGCCTGATTTAAAAGAGAAGACATTTATAGAACCAGTAGACTGTTTGCAATGTTGCACATTCCCTTTCTATGCTGTGTTCTTCAGAAGTGATAGTGGGGATTGTACTGGAAACTGAGCAAAAGTGTGACTGGAATTTGGAGAGCTGTAATTGAACAGACCTGGTTTCTACCAGTATAAATGAGGGAGTATTGCGTGTACCTCAGCAATATTTTGGCACAACTGGGTGTTTTCCTCAGCTGTTCCAAGGGATCAGAAGTGAACAAGAAACATTCTAGAGCAGGAGTTCACAAGATGCCATTCTTGAGTCACACAGAGTGACTTTTAAAGCTTTGCACTGGCCACCACCTGCAGCAGAACCAGATGATTCTCAGCATTGCAGCAGAACTGTGAGCACAGTTTGGTAGTTTTGGAACTGGAGCCACCATCTGAAGGGTACTTAATTCCAGCCTTGAAGAATTTTTGGTCACTTGGGCTCCAGAGACTCCCCCAGTTTCCTGTTCCCAACCCTGGCAACTGCCCCAGTCTTCCTTGTTACACTCCAGCACACTGAACTGGTACCCAGGTGATTAACAACTTCTGAGGATGGAAAGGGGAATGGGAATGAGATATGGCTGGGGAGCTTGGCCCTGGTGTCC
>NW_008237242.1:3228643-3261028 GCF_000691975.1 Corvus brachyrhynchos
TTTCCCTTCTGTACTACTGGAGAGGTGCCTGGAATGAACTATGCAAGAATGATGCAGTAGGTGAGAGGCAGAGCTGCAAACTACCAGTAGGACTCTCTAGCTTCTAAAGCTGGAAAAAGTCCTGCTACTTAAGATAAAGGTTTCTCTACTTTGCTTGCTATTCTTGCCCTTTGTAGAAGCACGCTCTGGAATCAAGTAGTAACAGCAACGGTCAGTTTTCTTCAGAATATCTAACAGATTGTCATGCTGCTAGGGACTTAGAATTCTTCCTGCATAATGCAGTGAAGATTTTCTTTTTGTAGAAGTACAGGGGGGTTTTTTTAACAGATAATTAAATGTCTTTTACTAAGTAATTTGCTGCAAAGGGGTGTTGAATAGCCATAATGTAGGCTAATAAAGTTGGTGGACTATCTAAAGAGCCATGCATATTGCCAATGCAGTCCTGTGTTTCATTCTCATTAAGCTGGTCAGGGAGAGAGACAGTTGTTCACTCCCTGCTTTGCGGGTTTTGTGAGAGCCTTTGATAAAGCACTGTAAGCAAAGAGTCTTTTAAAAAATGCCAGGGATAAAATAGAAGGGCTTGTATAGATTTAAAAAATTAATCAAAAGGGGAAAAGAGGAGCAAATGAGCTCCCACATCCAAGTGTGTCTCTTGTCTACAGATTGCACATGGAGGAATTAAATCAAGATCTGTTCTGCTGGGAGAGGTGTGTGGCAGAACGGGATGGAAAGCAGTGCAGTTCTGCAGGGCACCAAGGGAGTGACAGCGAAGGGTGTGAGTGGGGGCTGCTGGAGCCCCGCAGCCGTGTGCACAAACACTCGGCCCAGCACTGCTGGAATGGTGGAGTGGGGGCTGCCCGGGGAAATGCCAGAGATTCACCCAGACCAAGAAGTGTGTCTTCTGTCAGCTATCCCAAACTGTACCCTGAGCATATTCAGAGAAACATGCTGAAAGGAAGTATGTTTATTTTGTATTTGGTCTGGGATTTTGTTTATTTATTACTCCCCTAGAAATGTGTAGTCTTGGCTTAAAAACTGACAGAAACTTCAGAAGCAAATTTGAAAACTGACTTGGATCAAGAATTTAACCTTGCATCCCTATCTGCTAGAACCCTCCTCTGTTTTTCACTTTGTAAAGACAAAATAACAAGACCAATTATGTGCCTGGCAGGCAAACACCATGTGCATTGTGTTGTTTTTAAAAGCACTTTGTGTTTGCTACCTATGCTTACTGTATAACAGGAAAAACAGATAGTATTTAATAAATATTAAGCCATCAACAAAAAACGTGTACAAGCAAAAGAATGTCATTATGCCCTTTGAATTTGTGTCTGGTCTCCTCATTGCTGAAACACCAAACAAAGAATAATATGATAGTTTAACAGGAAAACTGCAAGTGTTAAGGAAGGAAATGTAGGAAATAACTATAAATGTTAACATGGTCTATTTATTATCTGCTGTTAGTGATCAAGTAGTTAATAGCCAATGTAATTACTTCAGTAAAAATGCTGATGTCAACTATAGTTACTGTTGTATAGGTTTTAATCCAAACCATCTGTTTTAATCCTTGTATATATCCCCTGTTGATCTTTGCTTGCAGTGAAGTGTTTTTCTGGAAGTTAAAAGTAATTATTAAAGGAATGGAAATTATTAGTGGTTCGTGGTTTGGCAAGGAAAATAAATGCCTTTTCAAGTTCTTGGTGTCTCTTTTAGAGGGCTCCGGCACCAGAAATAGTTGAGGGTAGAGTATAACACATAAGTATTTTCTGTCACAATCTATGTGATATTTGGGATTCATCCCAGTGAGGTGTCGAGAAGTGTAAGTCACTGGTCTGATTATTCTCCACCACTTAATTAAGCCCATTTATTTCACAGGGCAAAGGAAATATGAGTGGTTTATTAAAAGGGGGGTATAAAACACTGGTGAAAAATGTCAGAAATGCTGGCTTGTGTATATAAAAACAACATAATTTATTTTCTAGTGAGCTGTTTCATTCTCCAGTGTATTCTTCAGTGGATTTGTAGAGGATGTTTGGTCTTGCTAACTTGTTGAGTTAGCTTTGACTGTAACTGTCCTGTGTAAAATTGCCCTGTTACCCAAGGATATCTCCACCTGGCTGCAGAGCTCAGCCTTCATGCTGTGAAGATCTATTAAGCCACTTTGCAGTTAAAAGAGAAGCATCTAAGGCAACTCCACAAGTAGTGAAATGGATGTGAGATCAATAATTTATTATCTTTCCTTTCTGATTCCATAGCAATTGCACAATAGGAAGCTGTAGAAGTTTATCGGAAAAACCCAAGGTATCTCCTTGTGCTCTTGTCACATGCCTTTCAACGCACCTAGGGACCTTCAGAACTCAATTAAAGTCCTGGCTGGATGATGCCATACTTTACAGATGTAGAGGGTAAGATTTTGTTCTTGAAAGGATGCACTGGGAGCTCTTCAGGCTGTCCAGCTGTCACAGCTGACTCGGTTTAACCTCCTATTCCTGGCCAAGCCAGTTAAGTAGAGTTAAATCCTTGTCTACAAAAATACTTGCAATAATATTGCAAAAACCCTCCTGACAGAAACATCATGTTAAGAGAGGTAACAGAGACAAAGCTGTCAGAATTTCATGTGGTGGCCCAAAACATGCAGCTGATATTATGTAGTTTTCCAAGACTATGAACACTGTTCATAGTTTAAAGTAGATTTTTCTCTGGTTTGTCCTTTTTTTCCTCCCTGAGTCAAGAAATATTTGGTTTTTTACCATGAGGAACGTGCGTTACAGAATCTGGCACGTTTGCATGTGGTACAAGCTTGTGAATGTTTTCTTGAGATAAGTGAGTGACTGCTTCCAGTTGGTGTTCTGCAGGAGGTGAGGGTTTCTTTCCAGAAGTCCTGACCATCTCAAAATAACTATATTCTCCTTGCAGAGCTCCCAATCTGACATGTTATCTTATCCCCTCATTGCAGCAGTGCTGCTATTCTACTACACCAGTTTTTCTAGCTAATAGTCCTAAGTAGCAATGTTAGTTACAGGAAGGACTGAAAGGATAATATCTATCAGAGTTAGCGTTTGGTCTGTGTTGTCCAGCATTATAACAGAAGACTTGATTATAAATTATGTTAAATGTTGTTTTTCAGTTATGAAAGCATGTTACCATGAGAATTCAATGTAAATATTTTTTCCAGTTTTTTAAATCCAAAAGAGCATTTTTTTCTTAAGGCTGTGTTTTGTTCTGTTTTAGAGAAGTGTCAACAGTTAAAGCCCTGCTATTTAATTTCTTTATACCCCCTGGAAATTTCTCAAAACACATGACTTATGACCATGTCAGTGCTTCTCACTTCATGGACTTCACATCTCAGCAACTTGCAAAGATGTGTGAAATACAATTAACAGTTCCAGTAATCCCAAGATACCTCTATATAAGCACTGGCTTTCTAGAAACAGCATTGTTTTTCCCAAAGTCATAGCTATCCCTAAAGAAAACAGAATATTAGCCTTAGTATGTGGATCTTAATCCTGTTTAGGAACACAGGTGGGGACTGGTAAAAATACCGTATGGTTTGCATTGGTAGGACTCCTTGGTATAAAGAGAAGTGGTCTCTGTATGTTGTTCTAATTGCTGTGGGAATCCCATCATGCATTCAGCTGTAGTTTATGAAAAGCTGCTATAGTCTTCTAACAAATTACTTTTAGAAAAGCCCTGAATCCATCATATCATTACCGGAGGTAAAGCTGCTGTGACTTGTATATGTCAGGAAGTCTCACAGCATTTCCTAGTTGTTAATGCACCATAGCATTTAAATGCAGCATGTTAGAAAGACATGATTTTTTACAGAAATGCATAAAAATGAAACTTGCTTCCTTTTAATCAGGGCAAGTCTTAGATATTAAATAAGCAATACAAGTTATTCCATATTTGAGATGGCTACAGGGTAGGTATGTCTCTAGGAGGTTCAGGCTGTCCTGAGCTCCCAGCTGTTTATTTCAGTGCTAATTCATGAATGAGATGGGGGGTTAGTTGAGTTTTTTTATTATTCATAGGTGATTCCCACATGATTGGTGTGAAATTACCATTTTCATTTTTTTGCATTCCTGGAGGGAAACATTTGCCTGAATGAACAACTGGCAGACATACCTGTTGTTGGTCTCAGCAGAAAGGCAAAGAGGTAGCAATAATCTGAGCTCTCCAGATAAGGCTGAGGCATGTTGGCAGGAATGGGTGAGCTTCCAAAGCCATTTACTTGTCCTAAAGAAGGCAAAATCCCTGTGTTTCCAAAAAGCAATAGTTCTGTAATAACGATACTGGTCTGAAACAAGCTTTCAGCATCTGGCTGTGCCATAGAAATTCGTCCATGTCCTTGGAAAATTGATTAATATCTGTGTCCTGGCTCCCTAGCTTAAAAGTGAGAATGTGCTTTAAGGATAAACTTCTTAATCTGTTTGAGTTTATGAGATGTTATGGTGAATGAAATTGCTGAGGTTGTGCAACATCCTCTGTCAAGAGCATTGCATTAACTGCAGAGCAAAATGATAGAAAATAGTATCTCCTCTTCCAGTACTCATGAAGCTGGCAGGCTGCCTCCTCTGCCAAGGCAGGGAAAGGTGACTGTGTGCTTGTCAGGAGGTAAGGGACACCACCCACAAGCAGAGAAAACACTGAAGTGTCCTCCAGTGCATATTTGTTTTCTGCATAAATCTGCATACTTGCAGAAACTATGCTTTTCTTCCAACAGGCAAGGACTTGTGCTAATGTGGGCCCATAACTAATTGTTGCCATGGGAAACTCCGAAATGGCCACCCACACTCTTATATCTGAATGGAGCTTGTGTTCAGACATACTGTTCCATCTGTGTGTCAGCATACGCACATTAGTGCGTGTGTATGTTTCTTCCCTGGTGTAGCATGGTCAAGTTGAATTATGAAAGGTTGCCTTTCATGTTAAAGATTCTGGAAGCATCAGCTGAACCTGGAACACTGTGTCTTACGGGGCTGCTCCATTACTGACATGCCCAGAGTACCCCTTGATGTTCCTTCAGTTCATTGGTGTGCTCAGAGCCAACAGAAAGGCACAACCAGTCCTAAGAAATTTTCACTTTTTTCTTTAATTGTTGCCAGTGTGACCCTGCAGCCCTTCTCCCCACAGAATAAAATATGACACAAACACAAAAGTGCAAATACTGGAGCTTTTCAAACATGAAAGTATTGTGTTTTGAATTATAAACCCATTTTCCCATTTTCTTGTACTCAGGCCATATTGTCCTGTGTGAAGTTTTCTAAAATACTTGCCCTGTGAGATGTGCACTTGATTTGGAGAATCCCACCTTAGATGGCTGAAGTTTGGAGAAGCTGGAAGTGACTTAGCTATCCTCAGTGGCAGGTAGTGACCAAGATGTCTGCTGGACAGGAGAAGGCAGTGTCACTGGCACTTGGTTTCTGCTAACCAACAAGTGCTTGTGGAAAGTACTCGTACAAGCAGGTGCTCTAATCAATTCTAGTTACACTTTTTGATAGGTTAAATTGGACTTATTTTTGAAAAACTGCTTAGTTTTTGAAAGCTTTTTTAGGTCTGCTACTGAAGCCAAGTTACTTGCTGGCAAGCAGCATTACAGAATCATTTGGGTCAAGAAACAAGGGCTTCTCTCACTGTACCATTGTCCTTTCAAAGGAGTTCTGTGTGAAGCACATTCAAATATATTGACAAAATGTTGTGGAAAAGGCTGCATTGTCACTGGCTGAGCTACACATTTGCTTTGGACTGTGAATTTGGCACTGTTCAGTGAGACGAAAGGAACACCAGCAGCAGAGTGCAATGCTTGGCTCCCTCCCTGCCTTCAAAACAGTCTAACCTGCCAATTTCTTCTGCATACACAAATACTGACTGGATTAATATAAATGTTAATTATAGTATCATTTGATACAGCAAGCTAGCACTTGTTCCTGTCTAGCACTTCAGTCTTGTGTGTGAGCACCTTTAGCCATGAGCAGGCCCTTTCCTAAGTAAAGGATGAGCCACAGATGTCACAGTCGAGAATGAGCCTTAATAATCCCCTAACTGTGTGACTTTGTATAGTTTATAAGGTTGTTCCCCTGCTTTCCTCCTTTTTTTGTTTTGAAAGGTTTTTTAAGTCTGAATAAATGAAGACTACATACTAAGAGTGTAAGTTAATTATGATGAATTTAATTTTATTATGATTATGTTTTATTATGGTACTACAGATAACTACAGGTGACTACAGATACTTAGTGGGATTTTGAGATGGGATTTACACCTAATTGTCACACTGTTGTTCTGCTTGCATTTCCTTAAATGACAATTTTGCTTTAAAGTGGGAGAGCTCACAACCAGCTATAATCCTTTACCTATAATGAAGCTCATACTGACAATATACACTTCCTGTAGGACACTGAGGTGCTTGAGTGAGTCTAGAGAAGGGTGACAGAGTTGGCAAAGGGTCAGCAGTTGAGGGAGCTGGGGATGTTAGCCTGGAGAAAAGGAGGCTCAGGGGAAATCTTACCATCTCTGCAACTGCCTGGAAGGAGGTTGTGGCCAGGAGGGAATTGGTCTCTTCTCGAAGGCAACCAGTGACAGGAAGAGAGGACATGGCCTCAAGCCATGCCAGGGTAGCTTTATATTGGACATTGGGGAGAATTTTTTCACAGAAAAGGTGATTAAACACTGGAAGGGGCTGCCCAGGGAGGTGGTGGAGTCACCATCTCTGGAGGTGTTTAAGGAAAGACTGGATGTGTCACCCAGGGCCATGGTCTGGTTGACAACGTAGTGTTCAGTCACAGGTTGGACTTGATGATCTCAGAGGTCTTTTCCAACCTATTTGATCCTGTAATATTGAAATTGATATTACCAAGTTAAATATCTCTGCATGTAGGCCTGATGCCCATTACCTCCTTTTCCTAGTCTTGATTAATTTACTAATGAAGAAAAGACCTTACAAAAAGAATGTGAATTTAAAACATATTTTATAAAAGATTCACTATTTTTAAATGGTCTTAAAGAATTTTAAGAATTAGTGAAACTGAATTGCATACATGAGACTGAAACCTTTCAAGCTACAAAAGATTTCATGATCTTGGAAAGAACCTTTTTTAGTGAAATATAAATATTGACGTTGTAAAAGAAGAAGACTTTTGTTTTTCCACCCTCAAGGTAACTTGTCTAACTGCTATCTGTATTTTTGATGAGTTACCATAATATTTTGTATGTGTTACTTGGGCCACTTAAAATATCTTTATAGATCTCCAAGTAGATAAATCTCTGGTTTCAATTCCTTGAAATACAATTACAGATGTTTGTCATGTTATAGCTGTAGAACATGAGCACAATGAGAGTTTCTAATTTTCTTCATTTTTTCTTTCACTTTGTAAAGTGCATTTCTGGAGAAGATGAATTGTTAGCTGTATGGATTACTTTAAAGCATGAAATTTACTACATAAGGACATATTCCACATGTAATATTTAATCCTTTTGCCAAACCGCCTTTTGAAAAATGAAGAAAATTTTGTAATAAAAGTATTTTTAGTAAGTGAGAAAATTGTATTTAGTTGTTTTTTTAAACAACAAAATTCTGCAATTTAAAGTGTTTGCAAAACAGTTGTTTAGAATTTTTTTGTTGTTGTAGTGTGTTCTGATTTTTCTTTTCATCCATTACTGTGAACTTTAATCATATTGAGCTTAGCCCAAAGGTTTCCTGTGTTCCAGCTTTTAAGCTGCCTAACCTGTGTAAATACATTAGGGCTGTTCTAAACCATTAAAAACAAGGAGAGATGGACGTGTGCAAAGTTCAAATGTGTTCTGCTGGCTTTTATCATCAGTGTGACTCATACAGCAATTTAGAAGCTTAAAATAGTTTGTTGTTCGCAAAATACAGCAAATGAAATCTCTATAGAGGAGACAGAAATATATATTGGTCATTTCAGTTCAGTGTTGTGGGAGGTTTCTTACTGTAAGGGACTTTTTTTTTCCATTTGTATGTTTTCATTTTTTTAAAAATTTTTTTTGGTGCGTTTAAAGTGGTGTGTGTTGAAAGGTGTTGAAACTGAAATCCTTTCATCCTCAAAGATGAAATAGTATGGAAAGTTTAAAATACATGCTTCCAGAGCAGAGCTGGATCACAAATGTCTCACAAGTCAGGATTCAAAAAAAAAATGAATTAGCTTCTCTTCTTTTTCTGTTATTTTCTGAGAGCTCTAGTTCAATTTAACATTTCATGCAGAATGAGTGAATAAAAGTGTTCAGGAAACTTACAAAGCCTGAAAAATTACATTTCTTGGGCCAGATATGGAGCCTCCTCTCTGAAACGTCCTTGACGTAGGGTAAGCACTACTGAGCCACACTGAATCCAAAATATAGCACTGTACCAGCTGCTAGGAAGAAAGCTAACAGCTCTTCCCTAAAAGCAGTAGGCACAGTGTGCCAAACCAGCAAAGCTGTTTTGGGGAGTACATCAGTTTAGGAAAGTATATGAAATCTAGTCAGTTCATTGCAACTGATTGGAATTTTTCTTTGATCTTGAATTGTCATTAGTGTACAGACGCAAAACAGTAGGCACATGTAAAGTGAGCATTAGTAGGAAGGACACCATTTTCATCTGTGTAAGGAAAAGTTAATCCCTTAGAGGTACAGGGAAAGCAGTACTTGCATGGAGAGGGAGGCTAAGGAATAGAGAGCAAGAATCAGTGAAATGAGGCGACATCTGTGCCAGGACCTGTTCTTTTCTATGTATTCGTAAACAGTTCAGCAAAGGAGGCAAATGCTGAAGTTTGCAAAACAAGAAGTTTGTCGATGCCCCACTAAACCTCAGAGGGCCAGCTAAGGAGCTGCAAAAGGTCCTTACAAGGAAAAATGCTTGGGTAATAAATCCGCAAATGATACTTAATGTAGATAAATGTCAAATGATGCTTGTAGGCAAAATGCAACCCTAATGTGGCACATAAATTCACGTGCTCCAAATGTTATGACTCAGAGATGGGATGTTGCTGTTGTGACAGGCTGTCCCCAAGGTCAGCTCATGGCTTGTCACAGCTCAGTTCCTCCCCACACCAAAGACATGCAGCAGAGCTGGAAAAGTGCAGAGAAGGCCAATAAGGATGAACAAAGCTCTGGAACAGATTCCTTGAAGGTCTTCCTTCACCTTCACATTTCCCAAGCTGTTACTCCTCAGATGCTCTTATAATCTACATCCTGAAATGAAGAACCAAGAGCCTCAACAGCAAAGGTGTCTCTCACTTGTGCTTGCAGAGGCCAGCTGGGTTTCTGTGTGCAGACACTACCTGATGGCAGTGCACAGGTTGCATCAAGCCATACCCTGGAGAGAAGCCCTCTGGCATAGCTAACTTTACACTCTGTCCCAGGGTGTGCAAATAGTGAAAGTAATTCTGGCTGGGTCTAGTCCCTCTTATATAGTTATTGCATCTGACGCAGGCTTTCTGCAGAAATGGGGTCAAAAATAGTTATTGAGACAAATACTACACAGCCAATTTTTAAAAGAAAACCATGAAAGACTAAGGGTCTCAAAAGTCTTACTTTCCTCTGGTTGTTTGTCTGCCAGCCTTAAGCTAGAGTTCAAAAAAATTGTGCCCAAATAAAAATTCAGTTATTGTGCAGGAGTAATAGAAATGTAGTAGAGGATAAGGGCAGCTCCTGTTTTCCTATGTTCTCCTCCATTCTGGTATTTGTGCTATTTCCACAAAAAATACTGGAAATTGTCTAGTCTGTAGACAGCTTGAGGGAGTCCTTGGCTCCTTTTCTGCTCCTGGTATGAAATGAGTACCATGAGTTAGAGTAAAAAACAACAAAACAATAACAAACACAGGAAAAAAACATGAGAAGAAAAACTTCAGAACATTTCAGAGCAAGGATGGGCAGCACTCAGTGTTTCTTCTCATCATTCCTTCTGCAGCCAGGTTTTTCCAGCTGAGGAGGCTTTATCCGTCCTCAAGAACTGCAGCTACATCCAAGAACACAGGCTCTTGGCAGCAAGCTGGTCCCATCTGATGTAGCAAGAGAACTGAAAATAGCTTTCCTAAGGGAGAAACTTCAGGCATGGCTACCTAATGTTGTTAGGTTATGGAGTATTTCTTTTGTGTGATTAGAGAATTAGAGATTAATGGTGGGGGTTGGTGCTGTTTTTTTAATCTTTCTCCTCAAAAATAAGCAGCTGAACAGTTTACCCACAAAGATAAAACAGAACATAGTGAATTCTATCAAACCTGCTGCTGCATATAAAATCCAAACGCTCACGCTGTAGTTTTGAATTATGTGGAAAAAATTCAGTCATTGAAATCAATGTTCAGTCTTTATTTTGCACTGTTTCGTAAGTGTAGTTGGCTTATTTTCCAGTTTTCTCATTTATATTAAGGACAAAGAGGTACAGCTAACAATAATGTTGGATAAATAGATCAATAAAACTTTAGCAGATTTGGTGGGGGGAAAAAAAGGAATTGTGGAATTTGGATCACGGCTTTTTTCTAACAGGACTATCTGTTTTCAAGTAATTGTTAGCAGTGCCTGTTAATTTAAAGCAATCTCACCAGCCACTACTGTGGGAGGATTATGACCTGGTCACCCAGTGAAGGCAAGACACAATGTAATTTCAAAACAAAGCCCTGGACTATATTAGTGCTACAACTTGATTTAAAATAAATGGAATACTTCAGTTGTAGTTGTATACTGTGTTGTGATAAATGATCTTTAGAAAGCTTTGGTGTCTTCATATGCAGTGCAGACTTAGTAACAGAACCATATATAGAGAGAAAAATGACCCCTGTATATGCTTCTTATAGAAGACCTTACATTTGACATTATCAAAATACTTAATAGAGATTTAATACAGAATGACAACAGGTTTCATGAGTATTATTTTCATTTAACTGCTGAGGGAAACAGCAGTATACAGAAACAGTGATTTTCCAGAAATGTGATGATTGAGAATGTGCTGACTTGGCAGAGAAATAACTAAAATCCTAATGGAGCAGCAGGTTTCTTATTTTACTGATTTTTGCATTATTTATATTGTGTTAGTAATGAAAGTGATGGTTTTAATGTATGTGCTATACTGATAGGTTATAATTTGAAATATAGAGAACATCTGGTTGTGACTTTTAGTTGCTGGAAGGGAAGATCAATAGATCATCTTGCATACTTGTGTATGCAAGTCAAATCTGATGTTTTGGGAAGGGGTGGAAGAAAATTTTATTTGTGTTTGTGTTTTACTTCAGGTACTATTCCCCTCACTGAAAGCATGAAGTAGAGAGATTTTGTTTGTAATGCTGGTAACACTGTTTATATTTTACTAGTTTTTAGTCTTCTGAGATAAAAAATTCCTATAAAGTGTTGACAGTTTCACTTAATTTACCATTTGCAATATATGAGAATACTTTGGCTTTTCTGAATCATCATGTTGGTGGAATGATTTAAAGGTTGCCTGAAACCTAAAAAATATATGCAAAATGTGCAAAGAAAAAAATGTTACGGTAGGGATCATGCTGTTTGGTAATACTGAATTTATGAGAGTGCACTCTGCAGATACTCACAGCGGGGCGCTTCTCGAAAGATTGTTCCATGCCACATAAGACAAAAGAAAAACAGAAATGGAGAAGAGGTGAATGATGATGGGTGAGATTGAAAGCTACAGTGACCACACAGTGGACCACTCTTATCAAGAGCAATGCTCTTTTAGTAATTGTAATGATAATTAAATCATTTTATATGTATTAAGTTGAAAGGTAGGAACAACGCTGTCTGTATTCTGAAAAAAGAGCAAATTCAAAGTTTTCTGATTTTAGGTTGCATTTATATTTAAGTACTTGTCGGAGTAGATTTTCACTAGTGCTCTGTTTTGCAGTTTATACTCCTATGCAGATAATTTATTAATTTCTGACTGAACATTTGTATTTCAAATGATTGAGTATGCCTGTTAGGTGCAAATTTCATTCTACAAGGAGCTGAAAACCCTTTGCACCCAACAGCACTCAAAATTAAAGGCACTTCCTGGGTTTATTTTTACTTCATGTGAGAAAATTGCCAACATCGTTAAGTTGTTCAGAGAAGGAAACATGGAAAATGGTGATCTGCGCTGAAGGACGCCAGTTCTGCCAGACCCATGGTACTGAGCATTCATTGAACATGGAATTGCAACCAAAGAAAATACTGGAAGACCAGAGCAATTAAAAATTAAAAAAAAAAAAAAATTAAAAACTGTGGACTGAGTATGAAACTTTCTGGAAAAAGGAGGGATAAATGAAGAAGGCCAATACTGCTATTCAAATGCTATTTCTGCGTTTGGATGCAGAATATGTTCAAGCAAAAAAGTATTTCAGGCTTTTTCTTTTCTAGTAGAATAAAGGAATGTGTAGCAACTAGGTATTTTTAACATAAAACAACATTACAAAAAGGCAGGCAAAACTTTTATTGATGAGTATCTGGAGCTCTATACATGAGTTCTATACATACCACAGTCAGCATAAGAACCCATTCCTATGTTTTGGAAATCTGGGACATAAAACATAAATGCATTAATGCTTTGAGCTAGGTTGCCTCCAGAAATAAGCAAACAAATTCTGTTCAGGGTTAGGAAATAGTAAGTTTCTCATCATGCTGATTGTGTGATTTGACCTTCCTGTCTGCTGTCACAAACTGGACAGTCTTGTTTGTGCTTTAGGAAGAATTAAGGATCCTTATTAAGATGATTCTCTAAATAGCAGACATAGTCCACTCTAAAAACAAATCATGGCTTGGCCTGGTCTTATGAGCAGATACAACTGGATTCTGCATATGGTGTTGCCATGGAAGTTGGAGATGGTTTTTTTCTATGTCAGGATAGTGAGCCCTAAATCTCTGCGTGTTGTCACTAATTATTGATTTATAACATTTGTCCTGGACATGATAAGCTGTTCCATTTGTCAATAGGACTTACAGTTCTCATAAAAAGGGTTTTTCCTTCTTAATGAGGGGCACCATTTTTTACTGACAGAAGCACAAGCATTTAAAGCAATGGTTTTCAGATTTGTTTTCTTTTGTGAGGAATAAGAGGTTCCAGGGAAACAGTGAGATTTACTGTTGGAAATGCTTATGGTGCACTCAGAGATGTGCAACTATCATTTTCCTAGTCTTGCTGCCAGATGTCTGAGAGGCCTATTTCTAAATGTTATTATGATGAAAGGAATTCAGTAGAATTTCATATATTGTTCTACAAATGCCCATTTTCTAGGTTGGTAGTGAATTGTGTAAAGATCTTTGGAATAAAACAAACAGACCAGCATATGGAAGGTTAGGAAAAATTAAACACCATTTGTCCACTAGATGGAAACAGAAGTAGCAAGTGTGTATATGCATGGTTTTTTGTGTATTCAACTGAACATTTTTATCTCTTGTCTTCACATGAGAGAGAGTAAATAAAGTAATTTTTAGGATTGCAGTTCAAGTCAAGAATGAACTGGACAGCAGAGTATGGCTGAAGAGGACTAGAAATGCATAAAAGAGCTGAAGTAAGGGAGAGGAAGGGTAACAATAACAATATGAGGAAAGCAAAAATCAGGGACATTCTGAAAATGCTGTATAAGTGAAAGCTGCAAAATGCTGGCTCATCAAGAAGGCCAGAGTCTGGCAGAATCTGTAAGATTGTTTTGATTTTCTTTTTGTCAGAGTTTACTCATTCTTTGTTCCTTTGCAGCAGCAGGGAAGAAATGATCTTGGGTCTTCAAATGTGTCTGGAGTGACTATGTTTAGGAAGGCCTTGATTCAGAAAAGCCTTAGCAGTTCTCACCACATCTCCAGATATTACTGTTTTCATCCAAAGTTGAACTTCTGAAGCCCATTTTATTAAGCTGAAGAACCACAGCCTTCTTAGTTAACAGTTAAGCATCTGGTTTTTATGACCTCTATTGAGTCATAGAATCCTTCAGTCACAGAATCATTTAAATCAGAAGAAAACTCTTCAGGTCTCTAGTCCACCCACCTGGTGAAAGCAGGGCTAAGTTTGAACTTAGATCAGGTTGCTCAGGGCTTTGTCAAGTTTTGAATGTTCCACAAACTGTCTGGCAAACCTATTCCTGTCCTTGACCACCCTGACTGTGGGGAAAATAAACAATTTTTGTGTCTAACCAGAATTTCCATTACACCAACTTCTTCAGTGCCTTCACCAGCCCCAAAAACTCCCATGGTCTCCACAGCTGAAGCTGCTGTAGACCTTCATACCCCCTACCAGCTCTTCCCTAACTGCAGGTCCTGCAAAGCATTTCCTTCAGCTGTCCTGCCCAGTGTCGGCAGTAAAAAATTGTCACTGATAGACTCAGTTCACCTGGATTTCAAAAGTAAATAGGGAAATTTTCCACACCTGTACCTAGAGACACTTTGGAGATAGACTGACAGTAATACAAGAATAGCAGACATGCTTCGACCATGATTCAGCTCATCATAAAGCAGATGTCCATCTGATTTTACATGTCACCAGTTTCTCTCCACTGATTGTAAAGTCTGCTGACTGCTATATAAATCATGGGTATCTAAAACTGAATTTGACTAATCTTACCTTTGATGACATAGATGATCACATCTTTGTCTTACTTGTGGATATGGGAATCCTGAAAGATAAAGTACAAACTTACTGAAATTATAGTTGCAGTATTCTGTCCTGTCCTATATGGGGGTGTTGTTGTGGCATAAGCAGCACTATATTTACCATTTAACATTGGTGAGAATATACTTTAATTTACTATAACGCTTTTATTGGTACTGAAGATCCTGTTCCTTTGCTCCAAAATGTTTGCAAATTAAACTAATGTAGACTATAAAGGCTTTCTTGTCTGCTCTGCACATTTCCTGACAAGTTGATAATTTTGTCTGCTGTTTCTGTTCCACAGTGCCATACTATAGTTTTTGGCTGAATTAGGCAGTATCCATTTGTGTTCAGTCTGTGACAGCCTAGACAGAGTTTTTACAACTGTCAGTAGAAAAGGTCCGTCATGGACAGGTATGCGGAAAAATGCCAATCTGACTGGGAGTTCAAAGGAAAGCAAAAAAAAAAAAAAAAAAAAAAAAATTCCAGCATCTTGGGAAGAAACGTGACTCTGCACAGATACACTGGTCTTCTGTAGAGGGTTCACAGGCTCTTTTCTTTCTGTTTTGCTGTGTATAAAAATTATTAGAAGTAGAGTGAAAAGGTGTTTCTAACTTGCAGGCTTCCTTTCCCTGCCAAAGAGCGTCATTCTCCAACCAGGCTAAATATCCCTCCCTAATTAGTAACAGATGCAGCAGTACGTGCACAAGTGTTGTGTCAAGAGGACATTTGGAAATCATAGCAGAAGGTGCTGTGCCAGATAGGAGAGGAGTACGTGAAGCTGAAGCAGGGAGTTGTTAGGAGAGTTCAACAGTTGTTTTGAAAAGATAGGGAGGGAAATTGGGCAGCTGTTACATGTTTTTAGGTAACTTTGCACATCAAGCACATGAACCCTGCTTCTCTTCAGTGGCAGTCTTTATCTGTTATTTAGATTTGTCAAAAATGCATAGGAGTTAGAAGAGACATCTCCATAATCAATCTTCAAAATTATGCTTAAATTATCTAAGCATTTTCCTCCTGTCTGCAAATGGAGAAGCTTTATAGCAGTTTAATGTCCACATTTTCTTTTCCCCTTTTTCTCTTGCTATCACACTGTTGTATATGGGAGGCAGATCAGATGCAATGCTGTTACTGTACTGTTGTTATTTTCATTACTTCGGATGATATTAAGAATACAGTAAATGACAATATATATTTAACAGAAATTGTTATTGGGTCTTTAAACATCCTTGCAGCAATCTCAACATACTTAGCCTCCCCAATTCCAAATCCTGATTCTGAAAATTTTTGGGCTTGGTTTGGTGGTCTTTTGTTGTTGTTCTTTTATGGGGTTTTTTTGTGGTGGTGGCAGTGAAATTATTATTTCAGAATAGCACTCTGATAAATATATTGAGTTATACTGCAAAGTTTCTGTCAGTCTCACTCAACACCATGACTACAGTCCTTTGTATACCAGATAGGCTGTAATTCATAAATACTGGTGTTTTCACTGAATTTTTATACCAGACTTTGTAGACTAATCCAAAAGATTTAATTTTATTGTCTTTAAAAGAGATTTAAATGCAATTTTAAATATAGTTGGAGAAGTAGGATCAATCTTACGGCCCATGAATGAGCATTGAAGAGCAAAGCCTTTGATAGGCACTGACCCATAACTACATGACCAAGGGGGTAGAGTGGCACCTCTGGTGTCATATGGATGAGTGTCAGGCAGTATTGATACCTGATTCCCCTTCTGCTCTGTGGAGGAAGTATGCTGCTGAGAAACCTGAACTTGAATTTCACCAAAGTCATTAACAATGGTTTTGGTATTAGGAATATGGGAGCGAGGTTGGCAGCCCTGCTGATTGCAGTGGCAAGCATTGTCAGAAATACATCATTTTTGTTGTCCTTTGGGAATATCAGAACTTGTGCCATGTAGTTCCTACTTTCCTCATTGTTTCTCTGTACAATGAAAAGAGAGGATTCAGGCCTCGTGACAACAAAACTCACTGTGACCTGACAATTCATAATACCCTGCATGAGAGCAACAGAACAGTGCCATAGGATAAGGTAACTGTGCTGGCTATGCTGGAGGAGTTTTCACCAGTTATTGTTTCCCAAGAGTTGGATAATTTGGAGAGCTTCTCTATAGACCACTTCAAACAAACTGACTGATGTTCAGTCACAAGAAGTGTTTCCATTTCTTAAGTGTGGAAAGTAATTAATGAGGCTTTCTTTTCAGAAATATTTTTCAGAAGCACATCAAAATCATCTCAGTTCACAGAAATATGGGGCTTTGCCATATGTGGAATATTCTGAAAGAAAGTAATTGTGGCTCAAAATTTGTAACCTTGCAGTTACACCCAACATGCTTTCAGGTTTAGAGTTACCAAATACCTTGGGACATTTTCTACCTAATAGTTAGACTCTTGCATAAGCTTTATTTTTTAACCTTACTGTACAACACACCTACAGAAACTGCTCTGTACTGTACTATAATTACAGGCCAGATCCACCACTTTGCTAGCAATCATTTTCTTCAATGCATCACGAAGGATCTCTAAAATGTATTCATAATATTTATATTACTGTTATTAAGCCAGTGTGTTCTTGTGGAATTGAGCAATCTGGAGAGCTTTATAAATACTTGCAAATATTGCTGACAAGCTGGAGGCAGTCCAGTGGAGGGACACTAGGATGAGTAGAGGGCAGGAGCACACGATAAACAGGGTGAAGTGGAAGAAACTGATTTTGTTTTCTTTTACCTACAGGAGCTTTCATGGACAAACCAGTTTCTTCTGGGAGGTATACACAAAAAATAGGAAGGGGCAATGGTCACAAACTGCAAGAGAAGATGACCCATATGAGCATAAGAAAAACATTCTGCAGACAGAATAGGTTTTGCCAGAGAAGACATAAGATCTCCATCTTTGAAGTACTTGAAGCATGACAGGGCAAGGCCCTCAGCATCCTGAGCTAACTTCAAAGATGGTCCTACTTTGGCTATGAGTTTAAACTAGATGACCCCCAAGAAGTCCCTCCTAACCTAAATTATTGTCATTCTCATAAAAATATGCATCATAAATAAACACAAATTTCTGTTCTCCTTGCTGCAGTCTTCTTACTGAAATATTCACAGTTGCCTGTAGGTTACCAGAATTATCTTTCACTGTGTTTTGAAAGTGTGCTCAAATTCTGGTGCTCCTGCAAGAGCTCTCAGTTCTGTATGTGTGTGCTCAGTAGAAACTTGCTTGCACTTAGAAACTGAAATCTCCAAAGACCCTGACATCACAGTTTGCTTAGGCTCTCCCAGCAATTAGCACTGACGAGCCTGTGTGTGCTCCCGACGGAGGGTGTCAGAGCACGCTGTGTCCCAGGGCTGCAGAGATGAAGCAGAGTTTCTCCAGCAGCCAGAGCCAGCTGCTGAGGGCTGGGATGTGGCCAAGCCTGGGAAGCGAGAGCAGAAAGCCTGTCTCCTGCGTGCGTTCAGTGACCCCTTTGTTGATGCCAAAGCAGTGTGGAGGAGGGAATAGGTTCAAATTTTGTGGGGACAAAACATTAACGGGGAGAAAGGGATACAGGCAAGGGTTGTATTTATGCAGCTGTGTGGATGTGAGCTGAAGGTGTCTTGGTGGCCTTGTAGATGCCCATCTGCTTTGCTTAAGCGCTTCCATGCATTTGGGGCTCCTTCCTGTAGTGGTGTCTCCATATTCCAGGAGAATATTCTTGAAATACTGAAATTTTATTTGGATAGTCCTTTAGAATAAGCTTACATGAGGTGCAGTTGGATCCAGCTCTCTTGACAGCCTGATGACTGTTAATATCATGTAAATATTCCCTGAAGCTGTTCTTGCATTGCGTAACTTCAGGGCAGGTGAGGGTCTGTGTTGCCTGAGACATGCGGTGCTGGATACACAGGCAGAGAGCCAGGCTGGACTGTGTTAGACAGGGTGAAAGAAAAGGCACCTGCACAGCAGCTTGCTGTGTGTTGAAGGACTGTGGTGACACGCAAAGAAAAGATAAAGATGGTCTGAATGGAAAACGGGGGCTGAGCGCAACAACTTGAAGAGCAGATTCTGTGATAAGGGCAAGAAGCAAATGACAGGTTTGTGATACTGAGGCTCAAGAGATCACACTGGCAAAGAAATGCATAGAAACTCTCTGCATAATCCCTACAGCCTGCTTTCTTCCAGAGCCTGAATTAGACCTGTATTTCTGTCTCATCATTCTGCTGCTTCATGCCAAAGGGATGTAAATCTCACTGGCAAAGCACATGTCAAGCAAAGAACATATGGAATGCCAGCAATTAGGCATTTCCCTATCCTGGCAGTGTTGTTGCAGTTGGAATTCAGGAAGGTTGGCTCATATTTATTACATATTTTCTTCCTATGTACATAAGTACTTTCTTTTCACTGTGCACTGGAGCCGCAGAAAAAAACCCCATAAATCTGCTGGTGACTGAGATTAACCCAGGCAATGCACCAGGAGCACACCAGTTTGGTCTCCTTAGAAGCAAGATACTAGCTTTTTAAGTCGTTAAAGAGGGAATATTTTATTATGTTTCTCTTCTCAATTTAATCTGAACAGGCCTGTAGTACATTTTGCAGAAGGGTCCCCTGCGGGAATTGTCTAGGTACACCCTGTTCTGCATGAGTAAGCATGGCAGAGCCAGCCCCACCCTGTGTTCATTTTATAATTAATTTGTGTCCTTTTTTGTGTGATAGGACTTAAACTGCTTAGGAGTCACTATGATCTTGACATGCCTAATTTATACCCAGCTTTCTAATAAGCTGTTGAAATGTTAATGGCTATTCAGTGTATCTTTGATGTGAACTTAAAAGGCAGTTTTCATAGAAGAAATTGCCATTGTGTCAACAAGAGGTTTCTCACCAGAGTGCATGTGACAAAAAGTAAATCCATTTATAAATTCTGTAACAAATAGCTAAATGCTGCAACACCCACATTATGCAAGGATCTTAGAAAGGATGACAAAGATTCTGTGGCAGCAGTTTGGAGAAAGCTTTGTGGTATTTTAAGGACTTGACATGTTTTCATTTGTAATACTTGTGAGTTTTGTTTGATGTGTTTATTGCTGCAGTCTTTAAACATGCTTAGGTAAGTGTTCACAGTCACATAGCAGAGCTGTAGTTCTCACAGACCCTTCTGGACTTCAAATGGCAAAACAGAATTCACACAAATCATAGAATCATAGAATGGCTTGGGTTGGAAGAGACATTAAAGATCATCTAGTTCCAACCCCCCTGCCGTGGGCAGGGACATCTTTCAGTAGACCAGGCTGCTCAGAGTTATATCCAGCCCAGCCTTGACCACCCCCATGAATGGGGCATCCACTGCTTCTCTAGGCAACCTGTTCTAGTGCCTTGCTACCCTCATGATGAAGAATTTCATTCTATTATGTTATTCCTAATGTTAGTTATTCCTAGTTCTTTATATGTTCTTCCTAAATGCTTGCCAAAATGTATTTTCTGAATTTTAGTAGTCAGCTATGTTGCCTCTATAGCAAAAACCCAGTGTTTCCTGTGGAGAAGTCAGGACAACTGTTGGATGCACCCTAATTAAAGATACCAAGATAGATCCTTTCGTAAATCCTTTGGGTTGATTTTTTTTTCTCTCCCTGGATTCAGCTAAATTAGCTTGTTTCCACCATCCCATTTCAGGAGGTTTGCTGGGAACTCTTGGTCCTAAACAGGAAACAGAACTGTGTCCTGGGACCACACCAGGATCTGTCCCTCAGCAAGCAGTCTGCTGCCATTCAGAAATGATATGTCACACATTCCCTCGTGCACACATTAGAGGCAGTGTTGTCTTGAAGTCGAGTAGTGTGGGATATCAGAGGAAATAAAAGAAAGTAGGGACTGAGGGAAGAAGATGTGAAGAGGATGGACCAGGCTCTGCTCGGTGGTGCCAAGCAATAGGACAAGAGGCAATGGGCAGAAACTGATGCACAGGAAACTCCACCTGAGTTTGAGGAAGAACTTCTTTACTGTGCAGTGACTGAGAACTGAAACAGATTGCCCAGAGAGGCTGTGAAATCTCCCATAATGGAGATATTAAAGAACTGCCTGGACACAATCCTGTGCCATGTGCTCTGGGATGGCCCTGCTTGAGCAGAGAGGTTGGATGAGATGACTCACAGTGGGTCCTTCCAGCCTGACCCTTTCTGTGATACTGTGAAAGCACCTTGAGGAAAAATGCAAGGAATACACCAGTGGAAACAAAGACCTTAGGGAGGGAAGAAGGGGATAAGAAAAGGAGAAAATGAGAAGTGCAAGAGGATTTCTGCCATTAGGTCAAGTGACAAAATCTGAGTCACTGAATCCTCTGAAACAGCATGAAAGGGAATGTTTTCTGTGATTGCCCCACCACAAGAATATTAGCCATTGTCTTTTTTACAAACTGGACTTAAAAAAACCTAGCATTGCCTTTCTTTTGACTTTCACCTTCCTAAGTGCCTGGCTCAGTTTTCACTGAAATGTATGAATGTTAATTGTACAGTTGGATTAGGTTTTTCCTCTAGGCACAATTTCTTCCTATTGTGTCTTGGCCCTATCACACTACAACACAGCATTCAGAAACAGTGCCACACACTTGATTCTTGAGGAATTGAAAACGAGAGGTATTTTTTGCTCTTCTGAGAGTTTACAAGATTACAAGCCGTGGTAGCCCCTTCCTTTTTCTTCATCCCTCCTATTCATCTCTCACTGATCGTGGTCTATCATCAGTGACTGGACCCCAAAACTGTGCATCCTCTGCCTTATCTTCATGTGTGGTTCAGAAGTCACAGAGAGAGTAAATGCTGCATGAACTGGTCCACAGGATTTGCAAGGGGGATAGTGATGTGTGGAGGGGGGATGATCATAACCTGTAATAAAGAACTCTTTTTCCATCTATCTCTGGCACAGTCTCAGCAACAGAATAAGCATATGGCAAAAGTTCAGGAAATACTCTGTTCCTTTAGTTCTTCAAATGACTCTTGCTTGTCGCAGCTCCACCTAGAATTCAGAAAGGTTGGCTGTGGAACTTCCAGTTGCTGCTGACTATTGGATGTGTGTTGGGTTTAGAGCTGTCAAAAAACCACCGTGAATGCTGTATTTATTCTGGTAATGGAGAAATTACTAGGAGGTTTTTTTCCACAAGGGAATACCTACTGGTCTTGTTGGTGCTAAATTACTTCATGTTAAGGGGCTTTATTAAGTTGCCTTTCCTTACAGTTTACTTTGCCTGTGGACTAAACAGGGAATGCAGCTTAGACTTCCCCATGCTTGGCTGCACTCCCACACTGGTGCTTTCACAGTAATTTGTAAGTGAGCCTGAGAGGTGCCATTTACAGAAGGAAGACAGGGTAGAGTTCAAGAGAAGAGTAGAGGGCTTTACACCTTTCAAAATTGTGAATTTCATGGTACCTCTGCCATAAACCTCCTTCTGAGCTCTCTCTATATACATTGTACATAAGCTGGGTTTTCTTCTGGTAATTAAATAGGAATTGTTGGCATACAGCTGTGAACTGACACGAGCTTGCCCAGGATTTCTTTGCTAAAAGTAGAAGAAAGAGCTCATATCATGTTTGTACTACACAGCAAATGTTATTAAGTTTGTGACATACCGACAAGGGATAACAAAACTAGGTTGACTAATTAAATAAATAGTAATTTACTTTGTAGTAGAAAAAATATTTGGAACTACCACAGGTTGCTACTCATGTCTGTCTTCCTTGCAGGCCTGTCTTTTCAAAAACATTGTGAAACAGTAATAGTTGTGCCAATGAAAACCTAAAATTCCTTTAGCTTTGTATCCTATCTCCTGCATCTCCAGTGGTTGCTTGCCAAATGCACAGTGAAAAGAGTGGAGCAATCACTGAATGTGCCTTCCTCTGGTGCTGTGTGCCTTGTGGGGTTTGGAGCCAGACGTGGTACCTTGATTTATTACCTTTGAATACTTTTTGTTGTAAAGTTGATGATTGTCCTCTTGAACATGCAGATGTAGAAAATTTTAGGATCCTAAGTGCCATGTAGTAAGGACCTTCACAGCTCAACTACAAGTTGAGTGGAGAAATGTGTCCTTTTGTTCCTCTGAATCTGCTACTTGCTAGTTTCATTAGCGCTTTTTTTTTTTCCTTTTCATAAGTTTAAAGAGACAGCGACTAATCAGTCACAGGTCATCTCTTCTTTCTTGTTTTGTAAATCTCACTGCTTAACTATCTCTTTTCCATTCAGGGAAGCCCTAGCATATTTGTTTTAAAAAATCTGTTCTTTAGCTTTTTTGATAGCTTTGTCTGAAAGCAGCTTAGGATAGGATGTTGATTTTCCTTTCCAATTCTGATGAAGGGGGGGAGGGAACTGATGTACCTGTGTATTCATGAATGGGTACACAAACTTCTGCCCTCCACTCCACACTTGTTTCATCCTCGGAGGTTAATTCTGTGGTAGGACTTGCACAGTGCAGCTGGGGGAGCACAGAGAGCCCCATCATGCAAATCAGCTGCTGTCAAATGTGAAAGCAGCTGTTTGAAAGAAGTTTACAGGCTTTCTGCAGTGATAATGGGCGATGGTTCCTTGACATACTTTCCTCAAGGGAGCACTAGAGGTGCTCCTTTGTAGTGTTACTCCTCTAGATGCTTAAGCAACTGATACTTTAATCTGCTTCTCACTTAGTATGGTTTGAAAAGGGCTTGGCACTTTTATGGGAAAAAGGATCCTGATTTGATCTGAAAATATCTGCTGAGTGATTTCTAAAAGAAGAAAACTTGTAAAAACATATTTGATTTATGGTTCAGTGAGACATACGTAGGCATGTTTAGGGGCCAGGTGTAGATTAATCTGTCAGCATTTTGCCACTGTCGTAAGGAATTTCCAACGTGTGCCACCATGTTCCGTGCCCTTAGAACTCAAAAGGGATCACTCCTATGTTTGGTTTCCCAGCTCAGATAACAGCACAAACATCTCACCAGCAGACTGAGACCTACACTGACCTATAATAGCATTATATAAGCAGTCACTTTAAGACAAGTCTAGCTGCGCCTTGCATGATAAAATTGTTCCTTATGCCAGGGAATGTAATTTAGGCAAATGCAAATTTAGGCACAGTGTGAAGCCTATGGTGCATAGTGGAATTGGAGCAAATTTCCACAAAATGACGTGGTGTTCCTAATTCAAAAGCTATTTTCAAAATTAAGAACACCCAGAGTACTTACTTAGCATGAGCAAACCACTTAAGAATCACCAAACTGTTTCAGACGGAGTTTTCCATGAAAAACAGGTACCTGATACTGAGATTGTCACCTCAAATGAATAAATACGAGCAAAGAGGAAAACATTTGAATACTAGATTTCTTTGTGGGATGTGTAAGGAAGACTTAGCTCTGCTACAGATACATGTTTTATTTTAACATGGTTGTTATCTTATATCTCTGTTTTGTCATGCAGACCCTGAATCTACTCTCACTACTCTTCCCATTTTCCAACAATTTTTCTCTCTTTTGCTAGATGAGGTCACAAAAACTACTAAAGTTTTTGAGTTTTGTTTTACAGTTATCGCCGCCGTCTCTTGAAGACTGTAATTTCCCTTTCTCTCCTCATTGAAATGTTGTGATTTAATTTGGATGTTTTTCTCAAGCTTAATCATCTAGAAATGAACCTGGAAATTTTACATGGTATATGTTAGTATTTTCCATGTTCTTTGGTTTCTGGTTTTGCTGGAGTAATTTATACCTTGAAAATCATATTGTTACTATAATTTGACATTTCCTTTTATTCTTCCTGATAGAACTAAAAAACATAGTTAAAGATTAAGAAAAATTGAAGGAGTAAAAAAATACCTTCATTTTTTCAAATTTCAAACAAAGTAAAGCTGGGCAGTAAACTTATACAAAACTTCATGCTGTTGTTGTTTCCTAAACCAGCTTGCTTATTAGTCTTCGATATACACATATCTCAGAGTCGTTGGAGCCTAACTTGCTGGAGCTGGTTATACAGTCAACACAGAAATGTTCTTCCAAATTTCAAGTTCATTTAATCCATATAAATTTTTCACATTAAGTTCATGTGTGGCAAGTGAAAACAGTGCAAGCTGATTTCTTTTGTCTTTCATGCTCACTCTTACTCCACCCAGTGTACCCCTGAATCATTTTTAAACTGTGCAGAACCACTGGCACTCAGCCTTAGGCACCTCATGAGGAGCAAGGGTGGTTTCTTGTTTCTTTATTTCCCAAAATAAGTGCTTTCACTGCCAGTGAAAGAATTGGGCTCATCTGTGCCTGGTTGCTTGTTTCCAAATCATGGCTGTCTCCCACATGCCTGGCAAAAGCTCTTTTTTTGCAGTCACATGGAAAGATGGTTTGACAAACTGATTTGGCTGGAAAACACCCTTTTCCCCACCATGCTCCCAACCCACCCCAATACCACCTCTGGTGATAGCAGTCAGCTGCTTCCCTTCCCTGGTCCATTATACCAGCTGGTCATACAGGCTCTAGGGCCAGGAGAGAGCAAGTGGCCTTGGAGCCTCCTTCTTCCCGTAGCACAGCCAGCTGTGCCTGCTGCAGGAGCTGGCAAGGAACTGCAGTCAAGGAGGAGAGATCAGTATCTCCAGGTGGCAGATCAGTATCTTCATATGGCAGATCAAAGCATCTCAGCTCCTTTCTTCAGGGCATGAATTAAGCTCTTTGAAGTTAGAGGGTGAGATTCCATGTCTTTGCACCCAGAAAGCATGCCAAGAAGCCTAGGGAGAAGGAAAGTGGTAGAGCCCACACAGAACAAGGAAGGCTTTGGGGCAACAGTAGTGGCATGTATCCATAGCACCCTGGGAAGTGTTCGGTGGGGCCGTTCTGACATCACTGTGCTACAGATGTTAAAGAGGGGATGCCAGTCTTGTTTGTAGAGATCAGGCACAACTGATAGCAGCATGGAAAGATTCCCTGCGCTCCCTTGCTCTGATAATAGTAGGAAGCCCACAGAGAGATTATCCAGCCTGTAACTGTTGACTATCCTGTGGCTCCTGCATAAGGCAAATACATTGGTTTAGGGTGTGATTTGATTTACTGTTTAGGTTTCTCATATGTATCTTGAGATGTTTGAGGAAATCCCTGATGGCACTGGATACTTCATGGGCAGCAAAGGGACCAAACTGAGTGTAGCAGAGTTGTAGAGGGAAGGTTTCTTGGTCAGATATGAGAAGTAGGACACAGTGTTTGTGAGGAAGTTTATGATTGGATTTATTGCTAATACAGTATCTAAATAACAACTTTATCATCTATTGCAATGATTTACATTATCTAAAGAGTTATAAGCAGGTTCAGCTAGAAACATACAGGTTTACAGTCTTTGGTCTTGCAGAATTCACAACTAAAAAGCAACAAAACACCTATGGAGATGCTTTAGGATTTTTTCTCCATATTTGGTTGAATCTTACTCACTTTTATCAGGTATCCAAAAGTGAGTGTTCTATCTTTGGGCTGGATGGACCCTGCAGGCTGCCATGGCAGGGAAGAGGCATCCACACAGAAGCTGCCTGTGACCTTGGGAGGCCGGATTGCGCAGTTGTCCCAGTCTCCAGCAGCATTTCATACCCTTTTACTGTCTGATGTGCTCCAAAGTAAATGTAAACATCTCAGCTCCCCCATCTCTGGAATGCATTAATTGTGCAATCACACAGACAGTTCCTCCTGCAATACCCACGTGGTGTTCCTATCTTAGGAAGAACCACACTGAACATCAGGGAAAAGGAAGAAGGATGGGAGGGACAGGGAGGAAGGGGAGAAGGAAGGTGTGATGTATGCATGTAAAGTCAGCTGTCTTCCATTGCTGTCACACTGATCAAGTCAATATAAATGAGGTTCCTGGGAGCCTGACAAAATGGCAAGGCTGCATCAAATGGTTGTATGAAAACACAATGCTGGTCCTGTAAGTGTGAAGAAGGGGGTTTGAGATGTGGATTGTAACTGCACTGTTAATTTTATGTTTTCATTGCCTAAGAGCAGCAGTGTGTACTCAGAAATCCCTTGTGGAGCTGACCCTGACCACATGTGGTGCAGCAGAGGGAACATGGTGCTATTGTGGGGAATATAATCTTTCATATTTCAGTTGTCCTCTCTTCTTAGAACAGTTGCCATTTTTTTTCTGCTGTAACATCTGGAGCCTTTCACCAGGACAAAGTGTACGAAGATCATGTCTGCTCATCTCTTTTCTCTGAGTCCTGAAGCAGTTGAGTCTCTTGGCTGGCTTGTGAGAAAGGGAACAGAGAGACATATTGTAAAATGCAGACGGAATTTTCTGTGTCACCAGTGGACATGTCTCCATGTCAGTCCCTCTTGTTTATTGTATTACTCTTCTATCTCAGGGAATGGGGGTGAGCTTAATATTGAAACTTAAAGGACCATTACTTGGATATAACTACTTGGACATCTTTTTATTTTTTTAGACTAAGCTGTTATGTATTTCAGCTTCTTGTTGTTTTGTGAAAGATCAATTTGTTGAAGAGATCTCTGTTATTGCCTGGACACTGTCTGATGTGATCTGTTTTTTCTTACCTTTTCAAAAGAAACAGCTGAGAGCATCTGGAGACAGAATGATCTTCATGTTTCCTAAGTTACCAACATTTTTTTCTATTTTGAAATTAAAACAGGTAGTAGTAGTAGTAGTAGTAGTAGTAGTAGTAGTATACTGATATGTATTTTTATTTTCTTGGGCCTGACTCTGTCTTTGCTAGAAGCTAATCATGCAGAAGGTAATCACATTATACTATATACTACCCTAATACCACATGTTGTGCAGACACAGCAGAAATTATTTGCACGTTATTTCTGGGGTAACCATCAGAATATGATGGCTGATGTCATTCAGTGTAACGTTGCCTTGGTCACTGAAATAAACAAGGTGGCAGAAACCCAGAAGTTTGCCATAAACTCAGAACTTTGCAGATTTTGATGCTGATTTGAGCTTTGAATGACCCCTCTGCAGTTTGCATATTCCCTCTAGAGACTTACCTTTGTATGTGATGCAGTGCAGAGTAGGTGAAAGCAATCGAGATAGCCTCCCTAGGCATATTTTTTTTTCCAAAGGATAACTGCATTGCCTGTTTTAACATGACTTTTAGCCCAGCTATAAAAGGAAGGTGCTGAAAGTCACAGGGGAGACCCTGCTCAGAGACTTCAACTCAGCTTTGAAGGCAATGGGACAAAATCTGTAACCCTTGCCTGGCTATACCCAGCTGGATTGCAAGCTGAAGAAGAATTTGTCTGTAGAGATGGAAATAAGCATCTAAGCTTGAAGTGCTGAGCTCAGCTTTTCTGAGTTTAATCCAGCTGGGACCAGCATTAAACACAAATGAACATCTGCCAAGGAAGGGCTTTTTAATGGAAATAGTGTTGTTCTTTTGGTGGAGTCTTTACTGCAGTGTTTTAGAAAACAAATCCATGTTTTTCACAGTTTGCAAAGTTCAACTACAATGGTTGATGTAAACCTGCCTGACTGTTCAGGATCATTCTGGCCTGAAAATCAATGATGGAGAGCAAACATCATGGGCTGTTATTGACAAGTTCACTTCTTAGACATGCCAGTATGTGCAAGTAGGTCTGAAAGGTTGCAACGTGTTACACAGACTGTATGATTACTTTTGCCATCTAATCCTTTTCCTCTGTCTTGAGCTTTTTGAGGTCTAATATTTTGCTGTAACTTCTGCCTTTCTGTTGAGTTTCTTGAATGTCAACTTTCCGCAGAAAGATTTTGCTCTTTCTTTTTATATGTTTTCATTAAAAATAATTTTGTAGCTACCCAGAATAGCAAAGATTAAATATTCTGAAAGAACCAGTGTTTTTTTAAAATTAGGGGGGTTTTGTCTGTTACTCAGAGCTTGTGAATGATCCTAGGCTGGTTTGTGGGGCAGATACCAATTTGTGCAGTCCCTTTTGACGTTTTGGAAAACCAGAATAAATATCACCTATGGCTGTAATAGAGACTAACTGGTGTCACTTATTTCAGTTGAGTAACAACATTTGTGCATGGGCTTTTTGTTCACTGGCAGGTGTACGTCGCTGATATCTCACCTTCTTATTTGCTTATGTAGAATTATTTAGTCAGTCTCCTGCTGTGGCTTCCGGTCTGTCCTGCGATCCCTCAAGCAGCACTCAGCCAGGTGTTTGTTCCACCAAGTAAGGCAGAAGGGAGTGCTCTCCTCCCTCACAGCCAAATTTGTTTGAGGCTGTCTCTCACTGTCCAGACTTGGAAACGGCTATGAAACTCCTACCCTTGAGATCAGCTTGGCACCAATCAACCATTCCCCACTGGCTTGGTAGTGTCCCCTCACCCTGCTTTGCTGCTCTGTGTGGTGCAGGATAGCAGTAACCCTTGCCAGAGCTGGGCTGGGGTGTTCCATGTCCGTCCGGAGTGCGGGGACAGGGCAGCTCCCTGCCTGTGTGGGCAAGCAAACAACCTTCTTGTGTGGGGGTGAGCAGCTCCAGCATCTGATCAGGCAAAAGCAAACAGCTCTTTGAAATAGAAAGAATCACAAAATTTAGGTTCATTTTTAGTTTCTGTTTAAGCTTCTTTCTACAACATGCCTTTAAAAAGCTGCTTCCAAATATAGGTGTCATAGGATTTATAGTTCATAATTGGGTTCTTGTCTTCTTTCCGCATGCTTTTTCTTCCTTTTTTTCTTCTGTCTTTTTTCACTTTTTTGTGGGCTGCTTTTAGCTTAACATAATAATTTCTGCAGTAACTGAAAATACAGGAATATTTAAATGTTGTATGAGGGGTTCACCAGTATAAGTCTCAAGGTAAGGATTCTGCAACTGTCTCTTGACAAAGTCTGTTGAAACACATGCCATAATTCATAATTCATCTCGCCTTTCAAAACTTGCACTGGCTCTGCAGGACCATCAAGACTTGGCAATAGTTTAAGTAAACTGAGACAGTGTGATTTGCTCTATAATCAAGAATTGTACCTAAGTAAAAGGGTAACATTTCACAAGGTCACTCTTGTTGCTATAACAGAGGCAGCTATCTGTACAGCAAAAATATGGGAATAATTACAAAGACTTTCTGATCCCAATTTGAATTGCATTCAAGAAATGTACTTGTTTTTGGGAGATAAGTTAGTCATTAGTTAGTCATAAACATTAGGTTTTCCATCTTCAGATAGTACTTCACCATTGAAATCTGATCAAATATATAGCTCATCTTTTATTTAATCAGATTTTGTTTTACTTAAGTACATTACTGAAAACAAGCCAAAGCAGGTTAGTTTTCCTTTCATTTTCTTTCACATATCAACATTGCACATTATTTGCTTTAAAACAGGTGTTTGCATTTACTTTATGGCCCAATGTTTTCTGATTCTGGTCTTATCATTTAGTCTCTGTTTTCTTAAACGATATCAATACAGCCTTAGACATTTCTTAATTTAAAAAACTTAGGAAAAATACTATCCATAACATTTCAAATTTAAAAGACTCATAAGACAACATATTGCATTGGTAAAAAAAAATAATCACAAAGTAGGAAAATCTCACAAAAATCTCTTTATATTACTGTTGAAAGTGTCTCAGACTTCTGTGAACAGTAAAAATATTTACGATTGATATTTGCCCATAGTCATTACCATATAACAGCTTGTACCATGGGAAGATCCACTCTTAGCATGATGCTGAAAACCTGGATTTCAAAAATTTCACTTCAGAAATGGTCTATTAAGAACAAACATATGCTTATTGATGATTACTAAAATTCTACACCTCAGAAATTTGGAAAATATTGCTGTCAATGTCTTCTTGTTGAAAAAGAAATCATAATGTTCTTCTTTGTGGTTCACTGTATTTGCGCCTGCCAAGACTAGTACAAAAGACCTGTGACTGTGCAGTGACATGGTAACTTCTATAAAACTTCCTTAAAGACATGTTCTGAGGATATTTCTTAAAAAAATTTAAATATTCTGAGCAAAATTGGTAAACCACATGGCATGTGAAACAAGGCTGCCAACATTAATTGTAGTAGGAAATTAAAGAGTAAGTTTCTACCCAAAACTAAACTGGATTTTGTTTTTGTCTCTGTCTTAGACTTGTGTAACTCCATTTTACCTGCTGATGTTGATTCATACAGTAGTACAACCAGCACTAACTAGAGAGGAGGTTTTTGCTGACACAGAACAATTACCTGAAGTAAAACTTCGTGTCATCACTTAGGGATGATCTCACACGAGTCATCCTCACAGCTTTTCGTATTCATTGTTTTTAAAGACGAGTCTAACCTTCTTGAGCTCATCAGGTTTTTCTTCTCACCTGTAGAGGGACTTAATCACTTAATCTCATGTTCCTCAGTGTGCCAAAAATGTCATTTTGGTCATCTTACATAATTACAGCTTGCAGTTGCTGATGACAAGATGGTGTGATTATAATATTACTGTTTAGACCTGTCTAAGTAGCAAACTCTTTCTCTCACTGTGCAGGGGTGTAGATGGAATCATCACAGTTGTGAGACTGTAGTCAGGCAAATCTGGCTAAATGCACACAAGTGGTCTGTGAGTTGTTGTAAGATCAATTTGCCCTTACTAAGGCACTGGAGCAAAATAACAGAAAAACTTCTGGCTTTAATGGTGTGTTTGCTGACATTTACAGATTAGCAGAGGCTTGTCCTGGGTTGTAGTGTATTCTATTACCATCCCCATCAGCCGTTGAAATCAGGTGGGGCAGTGTTTCCTTGCCTCCTCCCCCCAGACTATCTTGCTGTTAATTGCCTATCATTGTCCTGCCGCCTGACTCAGAGATAACTCCCTCCGGACTATCTTCTGTTAATGAGCCTAATCAACACTTTGCCTCATGACTCATTACTCCATTGTGAGATGCTCCACCCAGAGGGAGGAACCAAGCATCCCATCGTGGATATAATCTGAGGCTGAACACCAGAGACACCGGCTTCCCACTGGATTTCCAGAGGACAGGAGCTACACAGCCACCACTGGACTTCCTGAGGAAGAGCAGACTGTTTTACTACAGGATCACTGCTTCAGAGGACTGCAGCCACCATTCTACCAGACTGCTACCACCACCCTGCCTAACAGGGTGTCAGGTTGTACCTTGACTCTGTCAGTTTGACAGTGTTTTCTTTTACCTTTTTTTTCCCCTTTTCTTTAAGTTCCATTAAATTGTTATTCTGACTTGGTGCCTCCCACTGGTTTGTTTTCAAACTAGTACATAATTTGGCGCCCAATGTGGGGCTTACTCTGAGAAAAAGTCAGAATTACAATTTTGTATAAACAGAAATCTATTCACCATGGTGCTCAGCTGGTCTGCATGGGTACTGTATCTTGCTCTCTATGTTTTTCCTCACATGGGGAACTACCTGCCTGTAGTATTACTCCTGTTAAAACCAGGGAATGGTATGAGAATTGCTTTATTGGTTTATTATGTCTATAGCATAATAACCTGCGAGGCGATGAATACCATTCGGAATATATACTCAATTTTGTTTGGCTGTCCTAGTCTGGGCTCCTATGTCTGGGACCTCTTCAACAATCACAGCCAGCCCCTGGTGGGAGGAGTAGAGAGTGGTTTCTTCCAGCCTTTCAGGCCAGGCACAGCAGTTTTTGAAAAAATTGAGTTCCCTCTGGATGTTAAGGATGGTATAATCTTCTTGTCAGTTCTCTTCTCTTTTTTCTCTATGGCCTGCATTGTGTACACCATGCTTAGAAACAAAACACTACTTAGTGTGGTGCAACGTCTGCTTGAGGAGGAGGTAAAAAGGAGCAAAGCAGCAAATACCATGTCTACACAGACTGTCACACAGAAAGGAACCAAAAGCAAAGCAACCGCATCCATTTCTACGCAGACCGTCACAGAG
>NW_008237242.1:3265801-3285579 GCF_000691975.1 Corvus brachyrhynchos
TTCCCACTGGATTTCCAGAGGACAGGAGCTACACAGCCACCACTGGACTTCCTGAGGAAGAGCAGACTCTTTTACTACAGGATCACTGCTTCAGAGGACTGCAGCCACCATTCTACCAGACTGCTACCACCACCCTGCCTAACAGGGTGTCAGGTTGTACCTTCACTCTGTCAGTTTGACAGTGTTTTCTTTTACCTTTTTTTTCCCCTTTTCTTTAATTTCCATTAAATTGTTATTCTGACTTGGTGCCTCCCACTGGTTTGTTTTCAAACTAGTACAAGGCTACAGAGAGAGAACTCAAGAGAGGAAGGGAAGTTGGGTAAGAAGTGAGGTGACACATGGTTGCTGTAGGAGATGAGTTTTGCAGTACCTGCCTTCAAGGTTTCCAAAATTACAAGGTCTCTAAAGCAGGCGAGGTGTATCTCAGTGTAATACCTAGTGTCAGTGAACAGCACATAAATCAGTGACTAACCACCAGCATTTAGAAAACTGATTGCAAATGGAGCTTTCTAAGTGACTGGCACTTAGTGTGTCTTTAATGTGTGTCCGACGCATCTGCAGCAAGGTGTTGATGGCAGGATTTTCTTAATAATCATTTTGGACTTAGTAACTGTTCTTTGTTGTGACCATCTGAACTCATTTGGGGCTCACAAAGCAAACCTCTCTGCTGCTCCTGTTTCTCCCCTGCAATGTTTTGGGGAGATTTTGTGTAACTTTTTAATGATAACTTGAATGAGGGCAGTTGGAAAACTCTTCATGTGTTGTGTATAAAATATTCATAAGCTCCTGACTTTAACTGCATACTGGAGAGCTCCTAGAGGAGAAGGAAGTGTGTTCCTGTAAATGGTATGTAAGACCATTTCCTGACTGACCTATATGTCTATGATTGTTTTAAAGGCTCATTAGATCTTTCCTTATTGATAGTGCCTATTAATCTTTTGTTAATCTAAATAAAGCATGAAAACTATATTCCTTCTGCATGAATGGCACTCAGGGGAATGAGCCCCTCCTCGGCATAGTATTGTTAAAAGTCTATGCTTTTATCAGAAATGAAGTCTTCTTAGGAATGCTGAAGACTGCAGTAATTCGGGAGACCTAGTAGTTAACTTGAATGTTTGGGCTTGGTTTTTTCCTGTCAAGAAATGTAAAAAATCACGTCTTCCCTCTAAACACCTGTATGGTCATTTGAAAAGACTGGTTTTTGAAATGTCATTGGAGGAACATGGGAAACAAGCCAAATGTGAAAGGCCCATTTTTTAATAGCATTCAAACTTCAAGAATATCTCAGGAGCCTTTATTTCAAGTACTGTAAAGTACTTCAAGTGTTCTGTCTGTGACCCTTCCCTATCTAAGCTCTGAAGTTCAGGGTTGACAGCACTGGGTTCTTAGAAAGACAAAACACGTGTCAGAGAAAGTCAAGTTCAGCAGAGGATACCTAATGTAAATCACTTTTGGCAGTCTGTAAAAAAAAAAAAATTTCCTCTATAAATCTGTCCACTGTGATTTTGAATATGATTGTTTTGTCCAAATCTCCTCTGCAGTAGTAAAATAATGATTAGTCTGAAGGGTTACTTCTGGCCACCCAGAGATGATGTTGATTGAGATGATCAGATCTTTTAGGTTCACAGCCAGATGACAGAAATAAAAGCTGAAGGAAAATATGTATTATTCCCTTAAGCCCAGCTCACTTCTGAGTCATGGGCGTCTCCCATTTGTATGTTCTCTGGTGTTTTGTTCATCCTAGTGCTGAATTGCCAGTACTTCTGGAGGTGGGGGTGTGTTTTTCCACTGTTGACTTAATTCCATCAGTCTAATATCATTGACATGATCTCTTCTTTTGTTTGGTATTTTCACCATCCTCAATTTCAGATAAAGTCAAGATGCGTCCAACTCAGCAACTTTCCCATTTTGGGAAGAACTTCAGATACTCCCTATTTGTAATTTACAGCTGTGTCACATACATTTCCTTTCATGTGCAGGAATCCAGCCAGCATCCAAAGCACATATGTCAAGTCATGGCTGTGAGAACTGCTTGTTACTCTGATTTGCTGATTGGGTTTTTTTTTCAAATAAAACTTGTTTGTAAATTTGCAGGACTTTTAAATGATCTATCACAATACTGGCTTCATTTCTGACCATTAGGAGTGGAGAATGTTGCTTTACAAATGTTATTAAAAGGACAATGCTCGTAGGAGTACTAGAACTTTGCTTAAGAGGGGAAAGAACTATTGTCACAGTGATTTTCCTTTTGAAACCCACACGAAAGGATGTTCTTACAAAAGCATTACAAAATTGCATAGACTCATGTTCTTTTTAGGTTTGAGGATAAAAGGAGGAGAAAACAATACTTTTGATTCTTCTCTGGTTTGATTTTTAAATTTCACTGGTTCATTTCTAGTTTGTCAATATCATGCTTGTTCTGCCTTTACCTCAAGTCTTCTGCTGCCCTTCCCTGCCTTCCTCTCATACCCACTTCTTCCCCTCTTGTGCTTTTCTTTCCAAACATGTCATTTTTTCATCCTTCTTTTCTCCTACGTCTTTGTCCTCCTTTTTCTTTCTCTTTTTCTCTCTGTTTTGGCTCTGTTTCTCTACTCCCACTGCAGGTGTTAGCTGTGCTGTAGCTTTTCCTTTGTTAAAGGAAGTTCTGTATTGTTCTCAGGCTGGCACTTGTGCTGTTTGCTTTCCTAACAAACACCACTGTACAGGTGTTTGCTGCTGCCTGGTTTTGGGAAGTGTGCTCCACAGTGCCCTGCCCATTGTGAGCTCCATGCCCCAGACACCTCCACTAGGCTCTGGGGCTCAAGACTTGGTTCCTCCTTGTGCCCTGGTCAGACCAAGACCTGGCTACCCTTATCCGGTTCCAGTAGCTGCCGTAGTGCTGTCAAAGTGCCCCCTCCACACATCTTCTTGTTTATCGGAAGGGAGCTAATGTTAAAACAAGGGAAGTGAGTTGCAAAATTTAGGCAGGACCATTAAGATATGCCCTAGAGTGACTTTTCATTAAGTTTTGTCAAGTTGCAGTTCTTAACCTGGGTTCACACTTGACAATCTAACTCCCTATGTCCTCTGAGTGCTTTTGACTTATAGTTTGGGAAGGTGTTTTAGCCTGGATTGGGAACGCTGGGTTGAATTTAGCTTGCCTTTCTAGAATGCTTGTCTTTCTAGTGTTGGTTCTGAGCACCAGTCTCTGGTAGTTTGGGAGGGGCCACATCTCAGCAAGGATAACCCCTCATCGTTGCATGGTGGGGAGCAATGTATTTAGTTTTAGACAGCTGCTAACTCTGAGCTGGGCTTCAGACAAGAAATTGCTAGTACATATGCAGGAGAAAGAAGAATGTTGAAAATTTTTTCAGTACTGTAGAATTTGTTTGGACTTGCTTCATGCCCATGGAGAAGGACATGAAAGACCTTTTGTGGTATTTGCTAATTGCACATTCTATTTGCCCACGGGACCTCATTTGTGCTTTCATATTTCCTCATATGCCCTACCACATAATGCTAGTCAATACTGAACATCTCCAGCAATGGCTGTAACAGATAAAAACATTACACATTATTATTTTTGTACATAATTTCTTGAAAATGTCATTTCAATTTAAGTTACAACTATGTAAGCAATTAAGAGAGAATTGGAAATGGGTTTTTTTACATTAACTGCCTTTCATTTACAGATACCATGACCTTTGGCTTTGCTTCTCTTTATTTGTTGTATATGAAGGCATGCCAGTAGATGGGGCTTGCCTGCAACAGAAATCACTTGATTCTACCAGTGCACATGGGAGGGCATGATTTGAAAAGCACATAACAAGTGCCATGGACATGACACATGTGCACATCCTTTCTGCTCCCTGTACTGTCTCATGGCCAATGGTACCAAGTAATGCTGCATGATTGCTATTTCCCTCAGTCCTGAGCTTTATTTACTTAGTTTTTGTGTACTACCCTTATGGACCACATCAATGAGCCATGTTGATTTCTGTTCTGTGGATGCTTAGTAGCACAGGAAGTGTGGGAAACCAGCACAGCCGTTGGACTTCTATGCTACGGAATAAGATCTGCTTCTGCAGGCTTTTATGCTTTTAACTACATCAGTCTCACTTGACAAAAGACAGAAGTTTTTTTCTGAAAGAACAGCCTGAATAGTTATCTGTTTTTCAGGGATGCCTACATAATGTATTTCAAAGTAGCAGTCACCAAATTAGTCTTCAACGCAGAGGTAAACACTTATTCAACTTTCATACTTCTAAGCAAAACACCTGAATTTATCATGAACTATTAAAATATTTAGACTTACTCCATGGGCAAAATATTCTCCTACGCAGCATTTCCATTCTGTTTTCACTGTAATACAGCATATTTGAGTTATTAAGCTTTGCTTTGTTTCTGTCAAGTATTTCATACAAAAGGATCTGATTTATTACTGCTATGAAAGAAATTTTATTCTTTCCCCAAAAAAGAATAAAGAACTTGTTGGTCCTTTATGGGCAGGTTTTACTTAGGGCAAAAACTGGGTCAGGTTAGCAAGCAGCCTGATGAAGAAGCAACCTAGTTGTTGTCTCCCTGTACTGAATCTCCCACTCTCTGTATAGGATGTCTGACAATTTATTAGTACTAGATTGTGCCTATTTAAAATATCATCCACTGACACCAAATGTGGTTCATTTTGCTGCCCAATTTAAACAAATTAGAATTTGCTGGTAGCATAGAAATCAACTGGCTCTTATTAAGTGATGCAGCCTTTGATGAGCTTGGTGGGTTCAGGAGCAAGACCTAATTGACAAAGCATTTACTGCCAATGTACAAATTCGAGTTACAGGAAATAGTACTGCAACTCTTCATAGCTGCTTTCAGTGTTAAATGTAACGAATTCCCTTCCTTATATTGCATTTCCACCTTTTTCTATTGCGCTCTAGCAGTGACACATTGTATGTGCTTTCAGAGTGGATTATATGAAGAGATGTGCTGTTGCGTAAGGTTTCATCTATCACTGATTTGCGTATTGGGACATGTCATACTTCTGTAAGTTTAACTTAGCTGTAAGTTTGACTGGTACAGGATGTTCTGATAATGGATAATTCTATGTATACCTTCAAAAATTCACAACCAGAAACACCTCCTTTTGTTCAACTAAAGTACAGCGCCTTTTTTTCATTTTCTGTTTAATTAGATTGGTTTTTATGAATCAGTCATATCCTCAGTATTATTTCACCTACCAAGGTTCCACACTAGTAAGTGGGACATTTCTGTACAACTTTTGTACTCCTCCACCGTTGTCCCTGCAGAAGTACTAGAGGTCTGGTACTCCTCTGGCAGTAGGACTTTCCCCAAGATGATGATAAACTGTTTTGCTAGACCCCAGTTACACATTTCAGTTCTTTACTCTTCCACTTGCAGCTCCTTTTAAAATTTTATTTCATTAGATGGACTTTTAAGGAAGGGAGGGAAGGGAGAAGAAAAAGGAAAGAAAAATGGAAATTCAATCTCTAAAGGAATTAGCTTTCTGACACTTTTTTCCATGTTTTTTTCCCTGTTGAATTGGCATATTTGGTCAAGCCATTATCTTGAATAAAGCAAGTGGTTTTATTAATGACAGCTTGACTGGAACTTACTGGATTAGATAGGAAAAGAGCAAGTGTGCATCCATGCTTTGTTTTGCTCTTCTTTGTTTTGCTCTTCTAGTCTATTTAAAATCTCGGTTTGACAGCCTTTACCTTCAGTACCCTGCTGCCTTTTTGCCTAAATGCATTCACCTGAGCTATTGCTTACAGTTATCACATTCTGGGACAGTTTGTTCAGATGGAGCTCACACAGGGTCCTGCACAGGGCTGATAACTGACTGGTGTGGGAAACAAGGAATTCATGAGCTCTACTCCAGGAATGGTCAGTCACAAAACTTGTGGTTTTGAAGGCTGGAAACTTGACACAGAAACTGGAAACATTTATTAAAAGATAATATTTCTTTCAAAGAGTCATAAAATTAAAATATATGTATTGCTATAAACCGGTTAACCGGGAATACTGAATCCCAAACAAAAATACTCCCTGTTCAAAAATTCTTGCGTCTGTTGAAGGAACATCTATAAGAGAAAGAATTAACAGTCCTATCATGATGAAGTGGAAAAGAGAGACTTAGGGATACACTCCTCTGACGTTAGGATGTAAGTGACCAAGTCTTAATTTGTTTTCTGCATTGGTAATCCTCTCCATTGCAAATTATGCCATTCTGGCTGTGTTATTATCATTTTCCTAAAAGAGTTTGTACATCTGAAAGTGTCCATAAAGCTGGTAAATTCCAGAGAATTGATTATTAAGACATTGTAGGGCCTATATCTAAGATTCTGCTGGACCTCTCAAAATCTAAGTGAAGTTTTATTTGATTCAGTTCATTCCATTATGTTAAAAATTGACAGCATTACTTAATTTACCCCAAGAGATGAGAACATGGCTCTGCATGGTCTTTAAATATTGTATATTCTAGCTATAAATACAGCTATAAATACATCAACAAAAATATTGTAATTTAGGGGAGTTTTCCAGTATATAATTTTCTCAAATTCTTAATCTGTTACAGTAAAAATAACTATATATGCATGTAGCTAAGGATAGAAACGGGAAAAGCCATGTTCTTCCTTCCACACTATCTGTTTATAGAAGAAGGGAGAGACACATATCTTCCTGATTATAGGTATTATGCAATTGAGGTAATTTCATTCATGTCTTTGAAGTAAAGGCAGAAATTTTAATTCATTCTTCTTTCTTCTGTTTTTTTCTTCTGTTTATCTTTCTTTGTTTTGCTTTTATATAAGTATTTGATTTTCAATTAAATAAGAAAATTCAAGTTTGAAAGCTGGAACACACTTTTTAAAAGTATAAATATAATGCTATTGTTGAACCTTTTATTCTTTTACTTTGGATTTATGTTATGACAGTTTGCAGTTTCGTGATCATGTGCTGTTTCTAACAAAGACATCTACCACATGAAAACTGTAAAACTTCTGGTCAATCCCAGAAGCACTTTGGAGTTTTGCCAAAGCTGTCAAACATTGAATACCATACCAGAAAATTCAGGCACAATAGTAAAAATATTCTGGTTTAATATTTTTTGAAAAAAGAACAGTGCCATTTTCTTCCACTTGTAGCAACAGTTCATTTCAAAATTTTTTTCAGCTTTAAAAAAAACTTATTTAAAGTTGAGTGAAATAGAACATGCTGGAAAAGGAAAAAAAAAGCCAACTTTGTTTAAATCTTTCTAATCAAACTTCAGTTATCTTAGGATGGCAAGATGAATTCTCAATGCTTTGGGGAGGCAGAGGAGGGGACGGGAGGGCAGGAGGTTTAATCTAACCAGGTTGTGAAATATATTTGCTCAGGCCTTTTTTATTGTTCAAAATGTGCAATTGTATGGAATGAGCAAAACAGAAATTCATAATACTCATGTATTAGTTACTGTCTGATGTGGATGCTTGGCAGTGTATAATATAGAGCACACAATTTAAACCTTTGAGCCCAAGAAACACAGATTGTTCAGGCATGGCTGTGTCTGTCTGAGCCATAAATAAAGGAGTCAACGTTCAGGAAGGCCACAATATCCTCTTATGTAGGAGGAAGTGCATAGTGCTTGTGGATGACTGTATCTCAATGCTTTTTCTGACTTTGAGGGTAAATATCTTATATCAAGTACTAACACAGACTCACAGAACGGTTTGGGCTGTAAGGCGCTTGTAAAGATCCTCTAGTTCAATCCCCTGCAATCAGCCAGGACATCTTCAACTAGACCAGGTTGTTCAGAGCCTCGTCCAGCCTGGTCTTGGATGTTTCTGGAGTGGGGCACCTACCACCTCTCTGGGCAACCTGTTCCAGGGTTTCAGCACCCTGATATAAGCCGTTTCTTCCTTATATCTTTAATGAAATTCAGATATTCACAGCTGTGATACCGCCAAAACATTCTCAAAGGACTTTGCACACAGGGTGTAGTAGCATCATGTCATTCCCTTTTCAGGGATCATTTCACCACCCAATACCTGACGAACATCTGCATCTTAAGTGTCTTTTGGAGAAATTTTCTTAAATAAATGATCATATTTCCCAGTCTGTGAAGAGAGGTAGACAATTCCATGTGCATTTGATCTTCCTCTGAAAGCTTTCCAGGCCAAATAGGGAACACTGGCAATTAGACCATTCAAAATCAGTAAAAAGTTAAGGCTTTACTTTGAAAGCAATGAGTCATACCTGCAACTTTTGCTTTTATTTTTCTCACAAGGGTTGATGAGGCTAAATTATTGTAGCAGTCATTTTATGACCTTTCACTGTTTCAGTTTTGACAAAGAATAGAAATTATGGATATAGAAATGGCATGTGGCCTAACAGGCCATGCTTAGAGGTCCCCTTATCTCCCTCAGAACAAGGTTATATCCACACAGCGCTGTGCACACAAACCTGAGCTCAGCTCAAGGTAGCTTCTGTCATGAGCAGGCATTGTGACACATCTCAGGTAGGTACGTGCTGAGCTGTGATGAGTGTGGTAGAAGCTCTGCAGTACCGGATTTGAAGATCCTTGATTTGAAGGTCCTTGATTGCATCTCAAGGAGGGAAACAAAGCTGGTAAGAGTGCTAGTGACAGGGCACATGGGAATGGTTCAAAACTACACCTGGAGAGGTTTAGACTGGACATTAGGAAGAGTTTCTTTAAGTGGTCAAATGCTGGAACAAGCATCCTAGAGAGGGGGTCAATGCTCCAAGTCTGCCAGTGTTTAAGAGGTATTTGGACAGTTCCCTCAATAACAGGCTTTAACCTTTGGTTAGTCCTAAAGTGGCCAGGCAGTTGGACTGGGTGGTTGTTTTAGGTCCCTTCCATCCAAAATAAAATTTTCTATTCTATTCAGTTACAGCTACAGGGCTGGCAAATCCCCACGCCAAGTGTCAGGCTGTAATACTATCACTTCTACACTGTACAAAAGAGAGATTGGCCCATCTTGTAAATTTGGATTCTATAGTCATTTACATGTATGCACATGAGAAGAATTAAATCTTGCCTCATTATACATAAGGGATTAGAAGAAAATTTAATTATTCATTAAAAGAGTTACAGCTACAGGGCTGGCAAATCCCCACGCCAAGTGTCAGGCTGTAATACTATCACTTCTACACTGTACAAAAGAGAGATTGGCCCATCTTGTAAATTTGGATTCTATAGTCATTTACATGTATGCACATGAGAAGAATTAAATCTTGCCTCATTATACATAAGGGATTAGAAGAAAATTTAATTATTCATTAAAAGTGCTGAGTTTCATTTTAATAGCATGTTAGTCTGGGTTTTGGATTTGTTTAATGTGTATCCTTCTGTCCCCTGCTTTTTTTCCTGACAGACCTTTTGCAGTGGCCGCAAATCAGCAAATGCAGATCACCTGAAATGGAGACATTCTCATGTTATTGGACTGCTGGAAATTTTTATAACCTCACTGCTCCAAGAATAATACAGCTCTTGTACAAGAAAAGGTAATAAAAGCTGAAGCAGGAAAAGAGAGAGAAGTTACTTATTTTGCCATTCTTGTTAGGATGTTACTGTTAATTTTTTTGCTGTGATATGAGCCATTCTGTTTTTAAGGGTATAAAACTACGTTTTAAGTACATTTTTTTCAATGTCAGAATTTATTGGTAATTATTGTGCCATTTGCAGCAACAAACATTATTTGACAGATAATTAAGAACACATTCTTATTAAATTTAGCCCAGGTTGCAGAATCCAAAACTGAACACTATATGGCTTGGGTAAGGATTTCTTAGTAGGCAACTTCAGTTTATTCTGTATCTGTCTAAACCGCAATACCGCGATTCCTTATATCTGTGCACAGATGTGGAAGTTTTCAAACTTTTATTAAAGTTTTATAAAGTTACCATTGATCAGTTGCTGTGATAAAGTCTGAAGGTACAGGTACAGGTCCAGGGAAAAAGGCTGCTCTGATATGGGGATAATGTTTCATTGAGTCCTGTTCAATTATGATTCACGTTCCTCTTCAAGCTTTTTTAATTTTCAGGTTGTTACAATGATTAGCCTGAAAAAGGACATGGACATTACCAGTAATGGCTGTTAAATAAAATAGGCCTTCTGTTCACAGGAAAAGGAGGATGTGAATTTCTGTTCCCTCTAATGAATAGAGTTTTGATCTTTTTGATCTACAGACACTTTTTGATGATTATGATGATGATGATACATTTCCATAGCAGACTTAAGCCTAACAGCAAGGCTGGCTTTCTTAGTTACTCTGAGACCGCTCAGAAATCAGAGAATCATGGAATAACAGAATCATAGAATGGTTTGGGAAGGAAAGGACCTTAAAGTTCACCTATTTTCCAACCCTCTGCCATGGGGAAGGACACACTCCTTATGTTTAAATGTTTAGCTGACAGTTGTCAATAGCATATATGATGAGGTTACAAACGTTAAAAATTAATTAAACTCCACAATGAAGCAATACCATGTACATTGAGCAGATTACATGTTTCATCTTTGTCCTAGAAATTAGAATACTGCAATAAAAGATGTGGTAAAAGTACTTCTGTTTCAACATGCAAGCAACAGCTAAAGCTCAGGACTGAATTCTGTCATCTAAACCAGTCTTCTGTTCACAGAAGCCATAGCATCTAACCTTGTGCACCTTTACCAAGTCCTGACTGGCAGAGTTACAGCATTTCATTCAGAATAGTGTCTGGTCTCATCAGCTGGGCACAAGACCAGTGGCAGAAATGTTTCTTACTCTAATTTATGTAGCATCTGCCTTACCTAGTTTTTAGAGCACCCACTCCAGTATTGAAGGCTGCACTTGGTGTAATTGACATAATCATGCCTCTGAACATTTTCAGTGGCTCTTAGTAAGAATAAGCATTTATGGTACATATTTTTAACAAAGTAGGACTGTAATTTTTGAAAAGATCGTTTTTCACTTTGTGCTGAGAAAGAGTATTGAGATAAAAACAAACAACAGCAGGTCTGTTTGCTGTGAGATTTGTTTTTCTAAGGTGACTTCAGAAATGTTGAATACATCTGTCACTTTTCCTATAGAGTATTAGTAACTACTTAGCCATTCCTATTTTGTTTTAACTGAAGACCTTTCTGAACCTACTGAGTAGTCTAAGCTTAGCTGTAGTTAAAATAATGCTATCTCAATCTGAAGTTTATGCCACTCTATAACTCTACTGGTTTGTCTTTTTTACGAGCTGAAATGGATGTGATATCTCCTGCTGCAGTTCTTTTATTTACAAAGAACATTTATGAATTTTTGAAAAAAGTCATTGTGAAAATGTAAAAGAGGTTTTCTTGCTAGCAATTCCAAGCTTGTGCTTTAGAAGTTCTGTATCCCATGCAATGTAGCCCTTCCTCAGTCACAGCACTGTTTTTCTCTTCTTTTACATCGTATGGTCCTGGGTTGGTTTGTGCTCCTGCAGCATCCACAGCTGGGCACTTTCCTGAGTGTGAGCCATCAGTGCTTTTGAAGCAGCATCCAAAGCTCAGAAATGCCGTTAAGAGTACATGAGTGCCTAAACTTAGTTATGAAGGTTGCTTCAGTAGTGGTTTCATTGAAAATCACCATCAATACTGACATATTTTTCTCCCTTTCATAAATGTTACAACTTATCAGTACTGTGTCTTTTACCACCTGTAATTTGGACTTTGTAAGGTCTATAAATCTCTCTCTCTCTCATGAATATTGCATTTTTGTTGTCATTCTAGTAATGAGGAAGACTGGAAAGAATGCCCTGATTATATCACTTCAGGAAAAAATAGCTGTTATTTCAACGCGTCCTACACCTCTGTGTGGACACCATATTGTGTTCAGCTTGCCAGTAAAAATGAACTGTACGATAAAAAATGTTTCAGTGTTGATGAAATAGGTATGCTTCCATTATGTATCTTACCTCTATAAGCTTTTGTATTACTCAGACTGTATTTAAACATTGCCTCTCAGAAAAGTTAGTATCTAAAATATATGATACATAGGAAGGGATTTGATTTTGTAACACCTGTAATGTGATCCACACCAGAAAATATTGCCTAGATTGGAAGAAAGCTTAAAGGATAAAAGCAAATATGTGGTTTCTTTTTCTAAATACTAGCGGTCTCTTAAATGTGTACATGTTCAAATGAGCTTGTCTTTGCTGTCACTTTGAGTTCTTTCTAAATGGATGCTACATCTCCTTGTCCAGCAAGGTTGGCATTAAAACCTTGATTCTCCAAAGCTCTGGAAGCAAAACACTATTTTGTTCCTGAATGAACTGTAATCTAAAGCATCAGGATGTTTAGCATTTCTAAGCTAGGATTTATATTTATGACAATATGTATTGTGACTTTGCTGTGCCTGGGACTTTACAGATGTAATTGCTTGTTCAGAGTGGTAGTGTACCACCATTAACTGCATATCCAGATAATTTATTCCTTCTATGATTAGAATACCCAATGCTCTCTTTTATTCAGCTGAGCAAATTTAGATTAGTTTTTCGAATACCAAAGTTTTTCAATGTACTTGTATATTAGCTACTAAATATTTCTCTTTCTGTGCTACTCCAATTATTGCTTTTATTTCTAGTAAGAACTCTAGATTTAAATTTTGATGGATAATTGTTTATATCTAGTGTTTTATAATCTGCTGTTCAGAAATATACTTCAATAGGGAATACATTCTTAATCTTCTTTATAAGTTGCTTGGGTGAGATTTGTGCAGAGCATGTCTACTGCCAATGGCAGGGTGCCTTCTTGTTACGAAACTTGTAATGACTTTGTCATTGCAATATATTCAATTTTCATCAGAAAATACATGGTTAATATACTTTTTAAGTCCTGAAATAATTTATCAGTGTGTAGTAAGAATTATCATTTCATATTGAAAACTGGCTGTTTTATTCCAAATACTCTGTTTAAACAGTACTACCTGATCCTCCTGTCCACCTTAACTGGACTCTGCTAAATACTAGTCAGACTGGGATCCATGGGGATATCCAGGTAAGATGGGATCCACCACCAACAGCAGATGTTCGGAAGGGATGGATTACTCTGGAGTATGAGTTGCAGTACAAGGAAGTTAATGAGACAAAATGGAAGGAGGTATGAAACAAATATTTATTATACAATAGTCATAGCACAGGGCAGGCTTGTTCTGTCCCTAACATTTTTGTACCACCATGAAAAATATGTTTGTAATTACTAATTAGACAATACCTTAATTCTTAAACAATATGCCTATATTTTGTCTGACATTTTCTAGCAAACACTGTAACTTTATGTGTCAAGATAGTTGACAGAGAGGATAATGAAAAACCCAGAAACCCCTGTGTTAGATAAGTAACTACAGGAATAGCCAGATATATGCAAGTTTCTTCAAGGATAAAATATTTTTCTATTGTTTTTTGAAACATCAGCTATTTAAAAAGTGCATGGTTTTTCAGTAGTCAGAACAGGAATATTTTGTTTGGTAAATGCCACCATGTCAATTCAGGTTCTTCAGAGTACCTGTAAAATTTTAATATTTATAATTATCATTTCAGAAAGAGAGAAAGAGAAAGAAAGAAGAGAGAATGAGAAAGAGAGAGAGAGAGAGAGAGCGAGAGAGAGAGAAAGAAAAAGAAAAAGAAAGGCTTTGAGTTACAATTTAATATTTGATACAAAAAGCAGATAAAAATAATGCAACATAGATAAAACTTACAAATTGCGTAACAGACATCAAGGGCAAATTTGTGACTATGTGGATAGTCTATGAAAGTATAAAACAAAATATTTCAAATCTTTTAAGTTTTCAATTTGAAAATCACTTAACTTCTTGTGAAGTTCATTTTTCTGTTACAGGGCAGATATTGTACCCATCTTACCTGAATGCATAGGCTAAATGCCAGTGTGTCATGGCATATTTGTATATGCAGAACTTTTCTTCAATGCAGTAAGAACATCATGTCAGAGCAGAATCCTTCCTTTGCTTTCTTATTAGTATTAACTGAGTTAGCTGGCAGAAAAAAAACCCCAGATAATACTGTTACAAATTTGTCTTTAACTACGAAAGGCAAATTTAAACAATTTGAACATAGGGAAATCCTCAACTGAAACACAGTCAAACTGGTTTGCTTGCCTTTCACCTGTGAAAGACCTTGGCCCCCTCCTCACTTCTGATCCTTCTCAGTGTTAGCATTTTCTCCTTACACTACTCCTTATTAATAAGCCTACAGCCAGACAGGCCTATAATGTCTGCAACGTTTTTTGCCTAATACTTCTCTGTCTTTTCTATCTATACTGATTTAAGCTGTACTTAATATATTAGCCCCTGTTTTAAAGCCTATGAAATGAGTTAAGCTTAGGCAGTAAATCAATAGTCTTTAAGAAATTGAAAATCTGTAGCTTTTCAAAAGAAAGAGTCAATACAAGTATCTCTCTAAAAATGCACATTTTTGATGGTTTTTCTTATAAGCCTTTAGGTATCAGTCTTATAAATACCGTAATAAAGCTTTGATCTTGCTCCAGTACTATCAATAATCCCAGAATGCTTTGAGAAGAGTTCTCTGGAGAGCAAAGATTTGAAGATCAGTGTTCTTTCAGAACACAGATAAAGAATTCCAGACTGCTATACTTGCCTCAAGAGACAAAGTATTATAGATTATGTTGTACTTAAGCTGTGTATATTGTATGGTTTTGTAAGCCTTTCAGCTTAGGAGGATAAACATGGAATAATTCACTGAGACACTATCTGAGCACAAATTTCTGAACACAGTCCTGGTCTGGCCGACGACAAGAGCAAATTTCTGATTAACAGTGTTGAAGCAATGCTAGAATTTCACTCTTTGGATTCCTTGCTACAAATACTTTCTCAAATGAGTGTTGAAGCACGTTAAGAGATAAATGTCTGGTTTTACATTGTCAAGTTATACATGTCTAGTTATTACTAGTTTTTTACACAAAGGATAATCTTTGACTGCTTAAATATACCATAATGATTTGTACATATAACTAATACAAAAATTAATTTATAGTACAATAAAGTCTCTGATAAGACTTTATTGTGCTAAGTCCCCCCCTTACTGAGACTTGTTTGTAATTTTCTTATATGTTTGGGGATGATTGTTTGATTTTTCTTGTATAGCCTTTATTATTTTTCAATATATTTACTAATTGAAAATAAATAACATCTTAATTGAAAGAGGATGAAACAATAATTAGTAAAGTGTTATAACAGTAAGTTATAGTGATAAGAGGACCAAAATTATTTTCTGAGAAACATTCTAAACCCAATAAAATATCCACCCTTACATAATGGGTGCTCATGAGACAAATTATTAGTTATCTTTTATGATGTTTCTCTCTTATGACTTTTACTTGATTACTTGACTAAGAAAAGTGCTGTTCATCTATTCACTTCATGCTGAACTTTCCCCAGTCTATACATCCTGCCTCATCCAGGTGTCTTTCATAAAGGCTCTGATTTTGTATTCATACTGCTTTTTCCAAGTGACACCATTATTTGGGATGCATGTAAACTTACCTATGAAACTTCAGTGAACTATTTCTTTGTGGCTTAATAGCATGAAATAGGTATATATTGAATTTCCTTCTAATGCTTTCCAACTGGATATTCTTCACATGTTAAGACATTGGTGGTGTAGAGCAATGGTTCTCCACAATCTTATGCTCAACTACTAGCAGAGAAAAGCAGTCTGCCTCCTCCAAAATCTGACTGGTTGGTTCTAAGAACACTGGAGTCTGGAGTCACCAGGGATCAGACAACTCCAGAGAACACAGCCACCAACAGATTGTGTCTCAAGTTTAGGTTATGCAGCTACAGAGATTATAGGACTGTACTGGTGAATTGTCCTTCAAATTCCCAAAGCCCACTGCTTTCCAGATATTTTAAATCCTAGCCCATGAAGGTTTTTTTCTGGTATCATCCATGATTCTGAAGTAAGAGTAGAATATAATATCTGCCACATGAATTTCTATTTTTAGGACACTTTCCTTATTTTTTGTATACTTTTCTTGGGCTGTTGGAATTAAAATGCATATTCTTAGAGGAGTAATAGAAAAAGGGAGAAATTTCACCCATTAGGATCTCTAATGTGATTTCCCACACTGTTTGATATTCAGCAGTGTCTAAGTATGTTGCAGTTAAAATAGAAGTTTCAAAGACCAACAGTCTGATGCCAGCTCTCACACAGTCTCCGTTATCACCTTTTGTATATAGCTGAAGATTTTGGGGACCTAATACAGTGTTGTCCAAATAAAAACACTTTTAACATGCAATATGTCTGGCTATAACCATTAAACCTGTAGAGAAGATTGCAGTAGTTTTAGAACTCTCCGGTTATTTTAACAATATTTTTGGCATTCTTCAATCAGTAATGTTGTGTTATAACAGTAGATATAAGATCAGTGAAAGATGTTCACACTACCTACTTACAGCTTTTAACTGGGGGAAGCTGCCTTTCTTCGCTGACTGTATTTATAGAGCTTGGATTCTCTGCTTTTGGTGCCCTGAATCACAGAAATGCCTGATGACTACTAAGTCAACAGTAAATGGTGTGAATTTTCTCTGAACCCTTCTTGTGGTATCCTTAAAATTCCCAGTAGCAAAAACACCCTCAAATTTTTCTTTCTGAAATCAAGCAGTAGCGTAAAATTTCCGGTACAACTCAAACAAATAAATCACAGTCCCTCTGTCTTTACAGTTAAAACCCAGGCTCTCAACAATGGTTCCACTGTACTCTCTGAAGACAGCAAGAGATTACGAGATACGAATCCGATCAAGACAACGAACTTCTGAAAAATTCGGGGAGTTCAGTGAAATCCTCTATGTATCGTTTTCTCAAATAGGCATTGGATGTGATCATTGTACGGAAGGTAAATAAGCAAAGTGTTTTTGTAGCTGTGATTATTGTCTTTTTGGTGATGGGATGGAGGGTATTTTCCACCATGTTGTATGGTTGAATACATAGATAATTCAGCCTACTGAGAATCATATGGTGAGATTAAGAATGTTCAAGTTCCATGTAAAAGTTCCAAAGCAAACTCAGCAAGATTGTTTCACAGCTCATCAGAGAGCAAAAATACGAACAGCTTTAAGAATCAGAGATAACTGCTGTTGCACATCTCATAGAGTCTAAACCAAAATTAAATCTTATATTTCATCATCTAAAATGAGCACTTCATTTGGGAAGAGAAGAATTGTGATTTCTTATAATACTGTTGGCCAAGTTGGTTTCCAGAATTATGTGCTTTTCTGATCATCCTGATATACTGTCAAGGGCCTTGAGTGTTTTTCTCATTCTTGCTTGTGACTGGTAATCATTTTAAAGTGCTGTTAAAGACAGAAGAAGAAGCAGCCATTAAGAATCACATTTTTTCTATTGAAAGAATGATATAGTGCCTTTCCCAGAAGTGTTCTCAGGTCTGAGCTACTAAATTAACTCTTCAAAATATGAGGTCTTCAGCAAGTAATTTTAACAAGCTGCTTCACTTCATTTTCCAGGGTATTAGTGAAGGTATAACATCAAACAATCTGTAACTCTTCACTTTCAAAATCTTACTATATTCTCCTTTTTAGCTCTTCCTATTACTAGTTCTCATTTCTAATTTATAGGAACAGTTAATGTTTTCTACATGTGGCATCATTTTATTAACCCCATCTGCATTAAGAGGTCAAAGTTTTCATACGAGTTAAATTAAAATACTAGGAAAATCCAGTAGGCCGTCCTACAGTCAGTTTTCTTCAGTCACTGCAACTCAGATTCTCCAAGGTGATCTTAATCCACACACCTCACACAGCAGCAGTGAGCTGATTTGATTGAGAATTTAATTTTACTTATTTGTATATCACTTTCAGGAACACAGAAATAAACTTCAGATACTTTTCATGTATTAATAATTTAAAGTCGTCTAATGCTATGTTCTAATTTCTTGAAGTAGCTGGGCATTTGCTGGTCTCACTGATATGACAATGACTTACCAAAAGAGAGACCTGTTTAATGCAGACATACCCATATAGAACTTAACTGATGCCTGGAAGCATGTCTGGTCAAAATCTGAGCTGGGAATACAAGTCTCAAACTTGTACCAGAATTCTATATTTTGTTTTTTCTCTGAAAGGTTATTTATCGTCATGTATAGCATTCTAAAGCTTTCTGTCTAGTATTCCTTGGTCCAAAAAAAAAAAAAAGAGTGAATTTTTTATGGAAAACTTAAAGTTATGAAGAAATGAGAAAAATCTAAGACTAAAGCTAGAACAAATTTCTCTATGCTTTGTAATCTACAATGTCATATTACACATAATGGAATCTAGTATTCAAGAGAGAAAGCATTTCATTTATCAGCATTGTTCTTCATTTCTACAGAATTGCTTTTCTCAATTAATTTCTAAATTCTTTGTAGCCATCCACAAGGTAAATAAAAGGGATATTTTTTTTTCAGTTGATTCAGTTGGTTCACAACATAATTAATCTTTAACTTTTAGAAAGAGATGTGGTATGTTTTTCAACACCACCACACTTTAGCTTTTGTGAGAGAAAAATAGTTTGCCTGTGATTCATGTCCTATTACTAAATATTCTCTCAGCCTGGATGAACAAGTAGTAGCATGTCTGTGGCATTATACACTATCAGAACTACTGATACCATGTTCCAAGCAGGCAGAATGTTCCTCATGGCTGATTTTGCTATAGGTATTATCTTTACTAAGATCTTGTTTAGATTTATGAAATCAGTCTGGTTTTGCAAGGAGTCTCAGTGGATTCATAAATGCATGGAGAGATACTGAGACCAAAAGCTGCCATGGATTAGGAATGGTACTCCCCAGTTCACTGCCGTGACTGAGACTGTCCCAAACCACACCCCGCTCACTCGGTACCCCCTTCTCCTTCCTGATCCAGCGGGATGGAGTTGAGACCTGATGACAGAAAAAGCGAAGATCATGGATTGAGATATGAATGGTTTACTGGAAACAGCAATGAGATAAGAAAAAAAACAGTAACAGCAACAATATTTGTAGCAAAAGTATACAAAAGAGAGGGTGGTTCACACACAGAGATGCTCACTGCACAGACAAGCAATGTCAGACAATGCCACCACATTTTTCAACCAGAAGTCACATCCTTTTTCTTGGAAGCCACAGAGTTCCTTTGTCTGTCCCTAGCAATGACATGAGGTGGTATCGAAGAACCTCTGAGTCCTGGCCAGAACTAGAACAAAAGCACATTTTTATTTCTGCTGAACATAGAACTTTCACATTTACGTAACAAAAATTTTCATCGGTTTTTACCGCTTTGGAATCCTCAGGTGGTAGAAGACAAGGTTGAAATTAAAGATGTGACAGTGACGGAGATTCCTGCTTATATGTTCATGTTTTGTTGTTTCAGAAGTTGAGTTTCCATGGTTCTTAGTTGTTGTCTTTGGAGTGTGTGGGCTGGCTGTAACAGTGATCTCAATCATGCTGTCTAAACAACCAAGGTAGAGAATTTTTATTTGTTGGATTTTATGTACCTGTGGCTTAAAAAAAAAAATTTTTTTTCAATTATTTAAAATCTGGGGGACTAGGAACCATTGTGACCATTTTTGTCCATTCTTGTAAACTACATAAAACTAGAATTTGTATGTATTGGGCCTTCAGCACGGGGAATCTGATTATGTTGATCTTCCTCTTGCACTGCAGAACATTTTATTCTACACAATTGATTTACTTAAGCTTTGCAGGGGGTTGGTTTTTTAGTTAATTCAAATTTTCTTAACACTATTTTTATTCACATGCTGTTCAAAAA
>NW_008237242.1:3285635-3300234 GCF_000691975.1 Corvus brachyrhynchos
CTTGAGTCATAGGGGAATATTGGTCTCTGTGGATAAATTGCGGCTTCTGTAGATAACAAGAATAAAATGAAACAAAGCACAGAATTGCATTGTTTGTAAAAATTACGAAATTGTGATATATAAAAATGAAAGAAGAAAACATACATAAAAATGACAGTCTTAAATCAATTAATCCCCTGATATGTGTGTTCAGGGATAGGTTTTGGCAGAATTCAACTTGGATGTCATACCAGTACTGTTCCACACTATGGAGCAACACCATGGTCAAGACCCAGTGCACCCATGCATGTTGTCAGTGGTCTTGTGTTTACACTTTGAAAATGAACACTAAGTAGTTTTGCACATACGAGCTAATAGTGAAATTTCATTTGACGTACTGAGATGAAAACTATATGGCGCATTTGGAGCAGATAAAAAGAAAATTCTATTAAACAATAATTTTTTATTTTAGTAGGCCCTATGCTTTGACAGAGTTTAATTTCAGGAAGCTATTCCCTGCAATAGCATCCCAATCCCAGATTTAAGAGCAAGGCTACTGATACAATTCATGACAAAAGCTTGAGGTGAGAGAATTGGGCAATGTGCATCTGGGACCAGGAGCTAAGGTCAGCACACTGATCAATGGGTGGCTTAGTCTCAGAAAATCCTGAGGTCTGGAGCATATCTCTGATCAGACTTTATAAATACCTTCCATGCTAATCATGAATGCTGGAAGAAGCTTTTCTCCACTGAGAAAACTTCTTCATGGGGAAAGTTTTACTGGATGGTTGGCGTGCACCCTTTCCTTCAAAACTGAAGCATTTGGTGGTGGAATGGCAATGTATTCTGCAGAAAAACAGCCTGCATAAGTTTTCCATAATGTGAAATATCCAGGCTTGGTTTCCTCCTGATTCTCAAAGACACCAATTCATATTTTCCTCAGTTTTGATCTCACAGGATCTGAACGAGTCCCTCTAGGACAGATGCCATAGGTTTAGGTCATTAGAGTTGAGAGATGAAAGCTTGAGTTATGCTAGGCTAAGAAAGGAGCACAGCATAGTTCTCCCTCCCAAATGTCTTCTCCAGGCAGTGAATGGTAAAATTCTTTGTCTTTTGCATTAGAAGCAATGCCCAGTCCTGTCAGAATACCTGATTTGTGGATTCAGCTGTAAAGCACAAGCCCTAAGCTGGTACTCTGATAGCCCAACCAGTTTACACTGCCTCTCCAGGGATTAGGTGGAAAATTACTGGATTTCTGGCTCTCATTAGGCGTGCTGGGCAGAACACTGAGGTTCTGCCCAAAACCAGAAACATCTGAGGAATTTGGACCTGCCATGGTTAAGCCAAAGGTGCCTAAATTTCTCTCTAGGCAGTCTTTATAACTCCTGTGACCCTCTCTGGACCTCACCAAGGTCACTAACAAGGCAGCAAAAGTAATATTTGGATTTGTATCTGCTGTTCCCACACCTTACTTTCTAAAATAGGCAAGTAACCCAGTATAAAGAGAATTCTGAATTTTCCTTTTGTTTATCTGTTGGCAAAAGAAGAAGGGAGGTAAAATAGAAGAGAAAAGCATGACCAGCTACTGTTGGATTATTATTAATGGAAAATTATCTTTCTGTTAGAATTGGAGGGGAGAGGGAAGTCGCGGGGGGGCTGGTTTGCTTTGGTGTTCTTTTTGGTCTCCTCAAAAAGAAAGGAATGCACTTTATGAAGGATTATAATAATACGTATTTCCACAGCCTGCAAATGCACAAGCAAATTACTAGTCCTTTCTCTACAAGGGTAATCCCCTGCCTTAATTATATATTACTTGTTGCACTAATGATTCAAAAAGCAGAAGTATCATAGAGATGGCAAAATACTAGACTAAATTTTTGCAGATGTTTTTCAGTTTTATTTATTATTTCTAAACTATTTAAATTTATTGGGTGTATGCAAAGCTACTGTGTCCCTGAAAAAATTGTTGGGAAAATCACTGCATACTGAGGCTTGTATCAGATTCCATTGAAAAGTATGTAAAAAGGGAAACTAGGAATTCACTCTCTTTCTATACAGCATTGAACTGTCAAAGACCAGACCCCAAAACGGATTCCCACATAAATATGAGGGATTTCAACAAGGAAGCTTGCAGAAAGCTTGTTTCTTAATTTGCAGTGAGGGAAAACATTACTTCTTTTCCTTAGGAGTATTTGAAATTTCATTTTCAAACATTTGGGTTTTGAACTAATTAAATATAAATACAATGTAAGCCTGTCTTCTTTCTAACTTCCTTTAAAAAGATGACTGTCAATTAAAAGCCATAATTTTTTTTTTCCAGGTTAAAAATGCTTATTTTTCCTCCTGTTCCAGTTCCAAAGATTAAAGGGATTGACCCAGATCTCTTGAAGGTAATACTGAACTCTAAAATATACAGTGGGAATCTCTGTAGTAGTAGTAGTAGCAGATGGCAACTGTTGTCCCAGGCAGAAAAGTTTTGTAGAAGAAAATTCTGATGTTGGGGGAGTTGCCACAGAATTAGTTTGCATAAAATAATTTTGAAGCCTTTTGCAATTACTACGTAGCTACAGTCACCTTTACCTAAGTTAACATTATAAAAAGGACAAGCATTTTTATTATTTCCTTTATAATTTTTTTTTTTTTTGCTTTGCAGAAAGGAAAGCTAGATGAAGTGAATTCCATCTTAGCCTGCCATGACACCTACAAGGCACAGCTATACAATGACGACTTGTGGGTTGAGTTTATTGAGTTGGACATAGAAGACCCTGATGAAAAGAACAGAGCCTCAGATACTGACAGGCTCCTGAGTGAAGATCATCTAAAATCTCATGGTTGCTTGGGAGTGAAGGATGATGATTCTGGACGGGCCAGTTGTTGTGAACCAGATATTCCAGAGACAGACTTCAGTGCAAGCGACACATGTGATGCCACCTCTGACAGTGATCAGTTCAAAAAGGCTACTGAAAAAGAAGAGGATCTCTTGTGCCTTGACAGACAAGATGATGAGTCACTTCCAAGCCTTGCCAACACAGACCCCCAACGCCAGCATGGGAATACTCAGCCTGAAAACAGCCACCCATGGGCACCCTTCGCAGACAGCATTGAGTCACCCCGTCCATCAGCCCATACCCAGATAAGCAACCAGAATTCATTGACAAGTACTGACTTTTACGCTCAAGTGAGTGATATTACTCCAGCAGGCAGGGTTGTACTTTCACCAGGGCAGAAATCCAAGTTGGGGAGAGCACAGCATGAAGGCTGCACAGAGCAAGACTTCACCATGGACAACACCTATTTCTGTGAGGCAGATGTGAAAAAATGCATTGCTGTGACTTCCCATGAAGAGAATGAGCCACATGTTCAGGAACAAAGCTATAATGAAGATGGTTACTTCACCACAGAGAGCCTTACCACTACTGTTGGCAATTTTGGAGCTTCAACAGCAGAACCCCCAAGTTCAGAGATGCCTGTCGCAGACTATACGTCAATCCACATCGTTCACTCTCCACAAGGCCTTGTGCTAAATGCAACTGCGCTGCCGGTGCCAGACAAGGAATTCAACGTGTCTTGTGGCTATGTGAGCACAGACCAGCTGAACAAAATCATGCCATAGCTCTTTTTTGATGAGGTGTGTGTAGTGTTTCACAGCAGAGAGTCAGCTTTGGGCTTGTATGCTGAAACCAAAATGAAGTCTAAAAGTTTTTTGTGGTTCTTATAATTTTATCTGAAATGTTGCAACGTAAAATATAAATCAAAATATTCCTATTGTGTTCTGTAAATATTATCTATGAATTTGTCTTGAGGCTGTTTTGTCTTGTTCTTGTGGGTGTTGATTTTTGTGAAATTAAACATTGAAATTACTGTTTAATATACAGTAAATTGTGCATTTTGATAAAGCTAAAAATCAGGTGGTTTAAAGTCTAAGAATTTAGAAAAAACTGCTGTTGGCAGAGATCTTTATATCAATAATTGGGAACTGATCATATAGGTGAAAACACAAAAGTAGCTTGACTAAATAACACATCTGTTTTGATTTACATAAATGGGTAAAATATATTTTAATACTTTGGTCATAAAACCATAAATGTTTTCTATTACACTACACACTGTAATTCAATTATGATGACCCATTTAAGTAATGTAATTGCTGCAGTCCTAAAAAGGAGTTTTCTGTTTTACAAAATTTTGTTCACAGCTAAAAGAAAAAATAGATTTTTACAGAGCCAATTTATACCTCCAAAGAAACCCATAGAAAAATTTTGAAATATTGTAGGAACTTAAAATTAACTGATTCTTTTACTTTCTTATGGTAACTAGTAACATGCAATTTAAAGTTCCGTGTAAAATTTTAAAATATACAGAAAACTTGGGCAAATTATTCTGTTCTTCATCAGATTCTAGTTAATGCTAATAATAATATATTTTTTATAACCAAATTTTTTTTGTCCACAGTATTAAACACTGTGCAACTAAAATTTTATTGAAAATTTTTGAGAACATGTGAATAAGCTCTGATAACTTAGCAGCATAGTATCTTCATATTTGACCAACTTCTGAAGCCCCTCCACAGCCAAAGGTATCGCTACACTTACTAGTCTGTGCCACATAAAGTCTTGATAAAAATAAATAAATTAAGGACTTCAGAAGTTAGCCAGCAGTTAATTTTTAAAGATATAATAGGATTAAAATACTTCAGTGGAACAAGGGGATCAAGTGCAGTATTGTTCAAACGTGGTTTTCATTTTTGCAGCCTAACAGCATCTCCTCTGACCGTGTTAGGCGGACTTCCAGAAAGAAAGGAGAGAAAACTGAAACTCAGTGAGGAAGCTCTCTATGTTCTTGTGTATGTTAAGAAACTGATAGAGCTTTGCAATTAATTATTATTGTTTCAGGAGTTACCTTCCTAGGCCATGGTTTCATCACAGCAGGGTTCTTCTTAGAAAGCGAATAGGAACATTCATTTCTTTACTCTGACCTGAACAGAAGTGTATGATGTGCAGCAAATTCAGGTCTTGCTTATGATGTCTCCAACTGAACTCACTGATGCTCTTTTTGTGACCAAGTGCTACACAACTGGGCCCAACTACTGGGTGGGATTTTTAAGTTTAGCACGTACTTTATGATAAATGTGCATTAGATATTCTGCTAATTTGCTGCTATAATTTTCTAACAGCTACATTATTTAGTTTCATATAAAATTTCATAGATGATAGACACTATTGCAAGTAATGCCTATGTGTGTGTTTGAAAGAAGTTTCTTACTCTGTTTCTATTGCCAAAAATAGTTAAATACCTCAGTCAAACTCAGAATGTCATTTTGGTACTTTTCTGGTCACACAAGCCATGATACACCGGTCAGAAGATGTGTCTTTCAGTTTCTATTTAATTTTCTCTATGTTAGTGTTTTGTTTGTTTTTCTCAAAGTTTAATAAATGTATTGTCTTTGATCTGTCTGGACACAATGTGGTTTTTTGCAGGTAATTAATCTTTTTTTAACAGAAAATAGAGATTGTGTTAGGAGAAATCTAGTATTTCTCATTGAATAAAGCATAATGCCACTTTCCATAGAATAGAAACAACAGGAACAGTGTTTTCACTGATGAATATGTATGGAGAGATAGGACATATTGCACCCAGAGCTGGCCAAGACGTGTTACCAGTTTAGCAGACCCATTTACCTGCTGCTGGAACATCCTGTGATTGGCAGGTTGGCCCCCAGCCTGCACCAGTGCATGGGTTTATTCTTCCCCAGCTGCAGGACAGTGCATTTGCCCTTACTGAACTTCATTAGTTTCTCCAGCCTGTCCAGTTCTCACACAGCCTTCGGGTGTGTCAACCACTCCTCCCAGTCCTGCGTCATCAGCAAACTTGTCCCTTTATCCAGGTCACTTATCAATAAACTGACCTAGACTGGATGCAGTACTGACCCTTGGAGAGCACCGCTGACTACAGGCCTCCAGCTGCACTCTGTACTGCTGACCACAACCCTCTGAGCTCTGACAGTCAGTTCTCAACCCACCTCTTTGTCCACTCATCAACCCATGCTTCCTGAACTTCCTGTGAGGATGTTATGGGAGACAGTGTTAAAAAGCCTTGCAGAAGTCCAGGTAGACCACATCCACTGGTCTTCCTTCATCTACCCCGCCAGCCATTCCATAATAGAAGGCTACCATATTCTTCCTGTTTAGTCCCTAAGCTACATGCATTCGTCTACAAGCATTCCAGGGAGGTAATCAAGCGTGCAGGTCTCGCAGGAGGGTTGCAAGAGAATTACCACAAGCATACACACCCCCCTCCCGGAGGTGGCTGACCTCTTTGTTCTTACCTTTGAAGGCAGCTAGGGAACATCTGTCACTGCTCTGGTTGGCCTAGTTTATTTCCTAATTGGTGCAACTGTGTGAGCACTGCCATTTTTGATCCCACGCCTGAGGCCCTTCACTTTAAAGCCCATCTCAAACACATTGGCCAGCCTGCATGTAAACTGCCAACACTTGTTCCCTCTCTTAGAATGACACTTTGTTCATAGATTACCTGTCAGAGTTTAATCTGTATCAATATCTCTATTCAGAAACCATGTTGGTTCTGAAAAGCAAGAACTCAAGTTGCTCTGCCAGCTGTCTTTTGGTGTCATCAAGAAGCCACTGTGCTTTGTAAGAGTTTGGATTTGAGCCTCTTTTTATCCATCAAAGACAAAGTAAATGTCCAAGGCGTAGTGTTACGAGAAACTTAAAACAGCATCATCTATGCCAGTTTCCATTAAGATAAGAAATAATTCTGTCAAACATAATGACTTATACTACTATTCTTTATTACTTAGGGTGAAACTTTTTTTCTGACTGATGATACAGGAAGTGAGATCAGCAAATTTTGAGAGCTGTTCAGTCTGAATGAAAATTAACATTACCAAAGGTATATTTTCCATTTAGAAATGGAGTATTAAAGAGTTGAGTGCTCTATAGACCTGACATGATTTTAGAAATGCTTCAAATTAATGATGGCAGTCTCTGTTGGGAACACTTTACTGTCATTTACAGCTTAGTATATATAATCACGTATGCATCAGCATAGCTGTAAGAATGGAAAGTAACTCTCTGGTTCAAAGAGAAACTTAAAACCATATGACATTTAGCCACAGGCAACTTTCTTTCCTGCATTGAGATTTACTATCTCAGGGGCCTACTATCAGACAGATAAAAAGGAGTGCCTGATGCAGACTACCTGACCTGAGACGATAAGGGAGAATATGTTTGGAGCATGATACTATTTTTATTAAAGAAGAAATGCAAAGTTGGGTGCTAGGAAAAGAAGTAAACACTACAGGATATTAGTTTTGCAATAAAAGTTTTTCAGTTTAACCCAGAATATCTATTTCACTGAGATGGTGGAATTGGTAAGAATTTAATCAGCTTTTATAGTCAATTGACTTTGAGGAGATACAAGTGGATATAGCCCTCTCTTGGAACTGACTCTGTCTAAATGTAATTTTACAATACAAATTCTTCCCTCTGACTAATCATTATTAATTGCATACACAGTCAGTGCTTTAACTGCCATAGAAACCATGCCCTCAGGCTACAGAGAAGCAAGATGTAGTCCAAATCCATTTTGGTGATTAGTATACTACTTAAACACTCTGGCATAACTGTATTGAGCAAGTGCTTCCTTATCTTCTCTACTCAGGGCTATTAGAGTAGGTAACATTCGGAAGCAGACAGAAGAGAAACTGTACCAATGGTGTGAGAGAACCAGGCATAGCAGAGCAGCTGCCAGCAGTCAGAATGATAAGCAGATGTAGTTATTCAAATTGATGCATCTAGTAAACTGGTACACTGTTTGACAGGTTTAATTTTTTATCACGACAGTATTTGGAATTTCTTTTGCATAATACAAATTTCTTTATCCTAATTTATTAAAATTAGCTGGCTAATGATGCATTAGCTTCCTGAAATTAGTCTGAGAAAGCAGATCATCCCACATCATGCAGTAATTTGTGAGAGAACATAGGTGAATTCCCCTCCTCGACACTGGAAGAAATAAAAGTCTGCAGAAGGCTTAGTGGGAGTAAAAGCAAAGTTGAAGAGCTTATGCTTACAACTTTCTATAGCTTCCCATCACAGATGCTACAAATAATGCTTCTGCTATTGTCCTTGGTCTGCTTTTGAGCTCGTACTGAAGGAAATGAAATCTGTTCCCCAGGAGACACCTGAGACCTAGACATGGCAGGAAATTGATTTGTCATATTTTTTTCTGCAGTATTAACTTTAACAGATTTTTTAAAATATATATATTATTTCCCTTGAATATGAAACCTTACAATATTATACTAGAAAGACATAAAGTATAGATCAATACAGTGGCAGTTAACTTCCTCATACTAAAAATTTTCAGATCTATTTCACAACAGCTATCTGTGTAGCATGTACAGCGCTGCAGTCTCAAGTTACAGAGGAAATACCAACCTTGCCCTTCTGAATGAAAAACTCCTTCAGGAACTAATTCTGTGAGCCAGCTAAATGTACTTTCCTTGGGAGCGTAAGGCTCAGGCTTGGAAATTTACCAAAGACATGATTTCTGGCTAAAACTGCGCTACCAAACGAGCACAGGTCATTTGGTCCAACCCTTCTTCAACAGACATTTGTGCACAGTATGGTTGTCACCCAGAGATCATTATGAGCATCTTATCCTCCACCTGCGGCCTAGCTGTGTGGGGTTCCTTAACCTAAGAATTCTTTCTTTCTTCGTTCACTTTTTTTGGTGGAGTGAGTAAGATGTTAAGTGACATTCTCTGAGCCAGCCTACTGCCAGAACAATGTGCAGCTCTGGACAAGCTCCTGTGTTAACTGCAATTAGATTTGTAAACCTACTGCATTTGAAGATGCAAAATTACTCATGTTGTAGTCACAGTCAGATACCAAGAACAGACTAGCCAAAGAATGACCTTTTTTATGAAAAGTTCCAGGGACACATGGTCTCTTGCTTTTATAGGGTAAATAATGGCAAAGTTGTGGCACTTTCTTCTGAATGTGATTAGTATTAATTAGCTGATTTCTGCCAATCACCAATTGATCAATTACAACAACCTTGTGAATTTACTTTGTTGAGGAATGTACTAAATGACTGTTTAGAAGCAAAATGCATGCTTTCAGCTTGGCACTGAAATTGAGCACTGTCAAAAACAGAAATACAAGAAAATAGACTTATGTGTCTTTACAAGTTACATTCCTAATTCCATAGTGTAGTAAATGATGCACAAGGCACAAGTATTCCTTTCTCACAAGACTACACCCAGCTGTTTAACTTCCATAGGAGAAGGAGTAATAGCCAATGGAGGGAAAAGTAAGAAAACAAAGAAAATACCATCTAAATGGACAGCTTTGGATAGGATCAATAAGACAAGATTTTACAATCACTGGAAAATGTACTCCCTAAAAAAACATCCTATGGTGTACTGTTAGAGCATGGTGCTAACAACACCAAGGTCATGGTTTTGATCCCTATATGGGGCATTCACTTTAGAGTTGATTGTTCTGGGTCCCTTCCAACTCAGAATATTCTGTGGTTCCAGAGAAACATATTTAAGATAATATGCTCATTGCCACTCTGGCACATATCCATACATTTGCATGGTTTAAACTCTCACTACTACCCTGGGTTTTTTACGTTTACAAGAAAATCAGGTCAGAAATTCAGCATTACTTTAAAGGTACAAGAGATCCAGAATTACAAATAAATTGTAAGAATATAATTGTTATATTTGTTGAAATTATAATAGTTTCACCCATCAGGATTCAACAGAAAGATAAATCCAATGTAGATGGGAAAGCACAGGAGTACAGATGAGATTACTTAGGAAGCCAGGAAGCAACACAATTACTTCTCTTGACCTCATTCTTCTTTCTCTTATACTCTTCATCTCTGAGATTCATCAGTCATCTTTGTCACATCCTATTTAAATTGGATAGAATATCTATCCATTAAATGCTTCCAAGAAAAGACTGGGGGGTTTTGTAGGCTTGCACCTTGGCTTGCAGGATAGAGTTTTGACACAACTGGGAGGTTGACATGAATGCAGTATAAATAGTAATGTGCAAAGTGAAAACCTTTTGAGAATAAAATTATACTAGTGATTTCAAGATTTTCAGCTAAGTCAAGAATCTGGTTTTGCATAATTATGTTCTCTCTGGAAATGACTCCAAATGGATGACATTGATACCCTCTAATGAAGAATACACGGCTACTGAAGAACTCAGGGCATAAGAATAACTGAATATAGATAGACACTTTCTTGTCTGTAGCATAGATTAAACTTTTATTTTAATGTAGTTAAATTATTTAGTCTAGGTATTTGATTTCTGTTTTGCCATAGATATATACATATCCAGAGAAGCTGTGGATGTTTCATCCTTGGAAGTCTTTAAGGCCAGGCTGCATGGAGCTCTGAGCATCCTGACCCAGCAAAAATTGTCCCTGCCTACAGCAGGGGGGTTGGAACTACGGTACCTTTAAGGCCCCTTCCAACCCAGGCCATTCTATGATTCTGTGATCTATGAAAAAAACATCTGTGTCAGACAAAGAGCAACAAGCTGTGCTACAGACTAAATTTTTCACTCCTGCTTTGGTGATGGTTGAAACTTTTGAAACAAAAGCATTGTTCTGACCAAATAAATGACTGCAAAGGTCTCAGATTCTAATAACATATGAGGGGCTTTTTTCTTCTTGGAAACAGCACATACCAGTCTATGCGACAAAGCACTGGAACAGGCTACCTTCATTCCATATGGATGAGTATTTTATTATGAATTATGCTGCAGATGAACACAGGCTATTCCAGACAAAACTTGTAGACAGCAAGATACAGTGAGCTAGTTTTCCATCTGTAGTAATTTGGGAAGTTATTTCTCAAGGCAAACCAAAGCCATTTTACATCGAGCATGTGATACAGCTCACACAGAAGATTGTGTGGGTTTTCACAGATTCACTGAATGATACACATTTTTTTCCCCTTTTTTTAAGTTCATACTGCATCACAGAACATTCCTGTTAAAATTACAAGGTATGGGATTCCTATAAGGAATGCTAGAAATTTACTGCTTACCAGTCTCCTGTTACAAAGAATGAAACTTGTATTTTGATACATACCATAATTACTAATGCTAAACCATTTTTTTTCAACTACTGAAAAGGTGCTTGTCAAAGGTCAAACTTTGACAAGCAAAAAGACACAAGAATAGAGGAAGAAAATACTTTGTGAACAGATATTTCTGGTTTTTTGTAAAGAAAATAACAGCTAAAACACATGCTGAAAGTAAGTGAACTTTTTTTCCCCTTAAGACTCCCACCCCAATACTTAGGTAACAAACATAAAATCAACTTTTCCCTGAGGTTATTTTAATGGCTACAGATACTGTTTTAGCAGGTATATTTGCTCATACAAACATATATATTTATTTCTATATTGATCTACTTAAATGTGTTCTACTATATTACCCTACTTAATGATGTGATGGGTTGACCCTGGCTGGATGCCAGGTACCTACAAAAGCTGCTCTATCACTCCCCTCTGCAACTGGACAGGGGAGAAAAAGTACAACAAAAGGTTCATGAGTTGAGATAAAGACAGGGAGAGATCACTCACCAATTATCACAGTCAAAACAGACTAGACTTGAGGGAAATAAATTGAATTTATTACCAATCAAAACCAGGGCAGGATAATGAGAAATAAAATATATCTTAAAAACACCTTCCACCCACACCTCCCTCCTTTCCCAGCTCTACTTCCTCCCCACCAGCAGTGCAGGGAGATGGGAATGGGGGATATGGTCAGTTCATCATCACACGTTATTCCTGCAGCTGCTCAGGGAGAGGAGTCCTTCCCCTGCTTCAGCATAGGGTCCCTCCCGTGGGAGACAGCTCTCCATTAACTTTTCCAGTGTCAGTCCTTCCCATGGGCTGCAGTTCTTCATGAACTGCTGCAGAGTGGGTCCTTTTCCATGGGGTGCAGTCCTTCAAGAACAGCCTGCTCCAGAGTGGGTCCCGCACAGGGTCACAAGTCCTACCAGCAAACATGCCACAACAGGCAGGACCCTGCTCCAGCATGGACTTCCCACAGGGTCACAGCCTTCTTTTGAGCATCCACCTGCTCTGGCATTGACCCCCATAGGCTGCAAGGGCACAGCTGCCTCACCAGGGTCTCAGCATGGGCTGCAGGGGAATCTCAGCTCCAGTGCCTGAAGTACCTCCTGCCCCTCCTTCTGCACAAATAAATGTGTATTTGTATGTATTTTGTGTATATTTCTGCTTTAATTCTTTGGACAAATATAAACATTTTGGAGAATGCAACAGAAATGGGTACTTCTATACCAAATATCCTTTCTGATAGCTTTCATCTCCTAAACCAGAAAAACAAATCCTTTCATCGACAGGAATATAACATAGCAAACACTATGCTGATGCCCCAGATGCATGAGAGTACAATTTACACTACCATCTTATTAAGCTACTCTACAGTCTAACACCAAAGTCAGTGTGACACTCTGCTAAACACTGGCATGAGTGCTGTGGCTGTGTGGGGCAGGTTAAAACAAAAATTCCTTCCACGGGCTCTTCTGAAAACGTCAACATTAATTATTTTTTGAACTGAGTTGAATCTTGCAAACCTTAACTCTGTAAATCAGACACTTCCATTTGAGATGGCTGGGGTTGTACAGAAGGCTACTACAGACCATCAAAATGGCATGAAGATCAGTAAAATACTGCTCAAGCCCTTGCCTAACCATGAGATTTTAAAAGTACACAGATGATGTTGAAACAGAATACAAAAATACAAAACAATGTCTGGTCACAGGTCTTTGGTTAAGCAGTTTCTCTTACAGGGATGCTCACAATGGCAATAAAAACATCAATGTTTTCCACGTGTCAGAAACTCTCTGTAGGCTGCAGTATGCATCATCAGCTACCTGCTGCTTTCCTGCCTAATACACAGTGGATATCACACATTTTTTCAGTGACCACCAGACTCTTGAACTGTCTTGCACAAGAAGTTACTACCCTATAAAAGGACAAAAAAATTAGAATTAATTCTAAATGAACTATAGATAAAAAGCCCATCTTTTGGAAGTATGCAGTATTAAACTGCTTATTTTAGCAGCAATATTCTAAAAGCTGAAACAAAAGAATATTTGCTGACTATTAAATCTTTTACAAGCTGAATGTTCTACCCCTGGCTTATAGACTTCATTCCATGTATTTCTGTGTCAAAATCTGTCAAACATTTTTCCCTCAATGTTTATTTTCTGCATTTTTCCAGAGTCTATTCATAGCAATCACCTTCCCAGAGGTCAAATGACATATTTATATATGGGTCATTTAGCACAGCATTATTACAAATATAACATATGGTCACTGGGTGACATTTTTGTCTAATCATAAGAATTGGGTTTTAGTCTTCATTCCCCGTCTTCCTATGAATGTAATCCATACAATAAAACTAGAGCTAAATAATTAACACAAACAATAGTCTGCGCAATATACTGTGGTTTAGTGTGCATTAGAATGCTCACTACACAAGAGTTCGGTGGGGTGTTCTCTCTGTAGTAATCAACAGTGACTGCACTTTTTTCTAGGTCTAAGATGAACACAGATTTCTGTGATTAACAATTTTATTAACTTTAATTACACTTTTTTAATTATAATTTTTTTTAAGTACCAAACCTTTTGAAAAATTTGTGTAATTTAGAAGAACAACTGAAAATGTGAAACAGATTTTGTAAAATTGGTATGTGACGCAGGGAAAGTGAGCTAGTAAACATGAGTAGCATGTACCGAGTTCCCTGGATACCTCTTTCTTTATTAATATCTGTCCCTGACACACTTGGCACTGTGTCCCTTCCCCACTCATATCTCAGCTGCAGACCTTCTATCCATGAAAATTATTTTCATCAGTTTATCTAAGTCAATGTCCCCGTGGGCACAACAAACCCACAGATGTTCTCATTCAGCAGCTGCCTGCAAAACAGCACTGGTGACCGTGACTGGTAGGTTGTTATTTCTCTGAATGTTTGCAGGCACAAAAGGTCCTGCATGCACCCTGATGCATCTTCTGATTTGCACACAAAGTTCTGCTCATGGGGACAGCACCAAACAGTATTCAAGGTGTAACATCTTCCCTCTTTGTTACAGACAAAACCAGGTCATCTGAGAAAGCTATGGAGTATTTAGCATTTCAGACAAGAGGTCCATTTATACTCTGTATAATCTCAGAAGATAAGGGTGTATATCTCAATGTGTACATCTTTAACACAGATAGCTGGATGGCTGTGGAGCCAAGAAAGGACTGTTGGTAATAACAGACAAGAATTGTTGGCAAAACCCAAGGATTGTTGGCACTAACACAGTGTGAGAAAGAACAAGATGTGGCTGGAGAAGGGGCCATGCAGAGGTAGAGCAGCACTTTTCAAGGACAAACATTGTTGTCCCAGTTTCTGGAGCACAACCGAGCACAGCACAAGCGCAGGAGTGAGCCAAGAAATGGGCAGGGATTATAGGGGGATGAAGACCACACAAGACCCTTCCCTTCCCTTCCCTTCCCTTCCCTTCCCTTCCCTTCCCTTCCCTTCCCTT
>NW_008237242.1:3300318-3305064 GCF_000691975.1 Corvus brachyrhynchos
TTTCTTTTTTCTTTTTTCTTTTCTTTTTTCTTTTCTTTTTTCTTTTTTCCTTTCTTTTTTCCTTTCTTTTTTCTTTTTTCCTTTCTTTTTTCCTTTCTTTTTTCTTTTTTCCTTTCTTTTTTCCTTTCTTTTTTCTTTTTTCCTTTCTTTTTTCCTTTCTTTTTTCTTTTTTCCTTTCTTTTTTCCTTTCTTTTTTCTTTTTTCCTTTCTTTTTTCCTTTCTTTTTTCTTTTTTCCTTTCTTTTTTCCTTTCTTTTTTCTTTTTTCCTTTCTTTTTTCCTTTCTTTTTTCTTTTTTCCTTTCTTTTTTCCTTTCTTTTTTCTTTTTTCCTTTCTTTTTTCCTTTCTTTTTTCTTTTTTCCTTTCTTTTTTCCTTTCTTTTTTCTTTTTTCCTTTCTTTTTTCCTTTCTTTTTTCTTTTTTCCTTTCTTTTTTCCTTTCTTTTTTCTTTTTTCCTTTCTTTTTTCCTTTCTTTTTTCTTTTTTCCTTTCTTTTTTCCTTTCTTTTTTCTTTTTTCCTTTCTTTTTTCCTTTCTTTTTTCTTTTTTCCTTTCTTTTTTCCTTTCTTTTTTCTTTTTTCCTTTCTTTTTTCCTTTCTTTTTTCTTTTTTCCTTTCTTTTTTCCTTTCTTTTTTCTTTTTTCCTTTCTTTTTTCCTTTCTTTTTTCTTTTTTCCTTTCTTTTTTCCTTTCTTTTTTCTTTTTTCCTTTCTTTTTTCCTTTCTTTTTTCTTTTTTCCTTTCTTTTTTCCTTTCTTTTTTCTTTTTTCCTTTCTTTTTTCCTTTCTTTTTTCTTTTTTCCTTTCTTTTTTCCTTTCTTTTTTCTTTTTTCCTTTCTTTTTTCCTTTCTTTTTTCTTTTTTCCTTTCTTTTTTCCTTTCTTTTTTCTTTTTTCCTTTCTTTTTTCCTTTCTTTTTTCTTTTTTCCTTTCTTTTTTCCTTTCTTTTTTCTTTTTTCCTTTCTTTTTTCCTTTCTTTTTTCTTTTTTCCTTTCTTTTTTCCTTTCTTTTTTCTTTTTTCCTTTCTTTTTTCCTTTCTTTTTTCTTTTTTCCTTTCTTTTTTCCTTTCTTTTTTCTTTTTTCCTTTCTTTTTTCCTTTCTTTTTTCTTTTTTCCTTTCTTTTTTCCTTTCTTTTTTCTGTTTCTTGTTGCTTTCTTTGTTTCTTTTTTCTTTTTTCTTTTTTCTTCTCTTTTTTCTTTTTTCTTTTTTCTTCTCTTTTTTCTTTTTTCTTTTCTTTTTTCTTTTTTCTTTTTTCTTCTCTTTTTTCTTTTTTCTTTTTTCTTCTCTTTTTTCTTTTTTCTTTTCTTTTTTCTTTTTTCTTTTTTCTTTTTTCTTCTCTTTTTTCTTTTTTCTTTTTTCTTCTCTTTTTTCTTTTTTCTTTTCTTTTTTCTTTTTTCTTTTTTCTTCTCTTTTTTCTTTTTTCTTTTTTCTTCTCTTTTTTCTTTTTTCTCTTTTCTTCTCTTTTTTCTTTTTTCTTTTCTTTTTTCTTTTTTCTTTTTTCTTCTCTTTTTTCTTTTTTCTTTTTTCTTTTCTTTTCTTTTCTTTTCTTTTCTTTTCTTTTCTTTTCTTTTCTTTTCTTTTCTTTTCTTTTCTTTTCTTTTCTTTTCTTTTCTTTCTTCGTTCTTCATCATATCCCTTCATCCAAAATCCATGACCATACAGAGTAGGTCAGCAACTAACACAACAACTTCAACTTTTTGTCGACTCCCTGACTTCTGACCTTCTGCTCAACCACAGCATTTATGAATCTTGGGTACTCCCTTCCCCTCAGGTGTGCGGTGCCACATACGAGGATGCAGCTTGGGCTCTAAGACTGCAATTATACAGCCTATTTCTGAAAAGAAATCTAGGTCCATAAAGTAAATTAACAGCTCTCTGGTCTAATGAGGACACATCCAAGTCTTAATAAGGAGCCTCATCGCACCTGGGGGGAGGCTGTAAAGGGTCGCGCCCCGCCCCACCGGGGGGCGGGGGGGGGGGCGGGGGGCGCCCACCGCAGGGCCGGTAATGGTACGCTCCGCCGGCGGGACTGAGTTTCCCGCCTTCGGGGGCGCGCGGCTTCCCCTCAGGTGCCTGAGGGCGCGCGGGGTGAGAGGGGATCGGGAAATGACGGGAACGCCTGACGTGCCTGGTACTGAATAATTGCTACATTCAGTTAATGTCTACATATTTCTCTCTCTATGTATGTTTCACTGCCGCATGCAGCGAAAAAATGAAAACTTAAATTTCCAAACGGGATCATCAGCTACAATAGTTTTAAAAGTGATACTGGGAAAGCATGGATGGCAAGGGGTCAAAGAGGCATTGAAGGAAGGTGTCACTTTTACAGCAGTCAAACCCACAATTTAAATCTTTAATTTTTCCCTCAGTGACATAAATGTCATCATTCAAAACAGGAGTGGGAGGCTTAACAAAAATGCCTTTGGAAGACATAACATATAATAGTAATATGCACAAAAATAACAGTGATGAGTTTTCCTGCTGGAAAAATACAACATTAATAATACAACATTATTTTTAATTTACTGTTCTTGTACCCAGTGGTACTGTTGTCAAGTGCTGAGCACATCCTGTTTTCCGAGAAAACAAGTGATGCCATAGAATAAGGAAACACACAAACAAAACAGCGCAACACGGCAGCTCCCTGAACTCCATCCTCTGTCAAAATGTGGAGAGTGGAACACAGTTTTAAGAATATAATGGAAAAAATGGTGACTGACAAATATAAGATGTTGACCATGATAAGGATAGGAAAAGTCAGGGCTTTACATTCGTAGCGTACATTTAGATTATCAACTAACAGAATATTAAGATGTATAATGGTTTTAAAAACTTGATACATATTTAAATACATTTTAAACACATATTTGCATATAAAATAAATACAATAAAAACAATATAAATACATTTAAATATATATTTTAAAACCCCAGTTTAACAAATCATTGCATTGTAGTATGTTACAAGTCATTAGGATTACTAATTCATTAAAAAGACCCCAAAACCCCATTAATTTTACTAAGAAGCATTAATTTTTTTAGGTTTACTATATTCTGAAAAACTGTTAATTTAAAAAACTGAGCTTTGGCTTATGATTTAGTTTTAGTCTCGCTGAAGAAACAGTGGGCACAAGGGAAAAAAAGTATTAACCACACAGGAGCAATATCTTACTGCCTCGTTAAAGAACTTACATATATATAAAAGCTGGTAAATATTGAATGACTGACAGAATAATTCAGTTATGTACTTTTGGTGCCTGCTTAGTATTGTGCATTTACCTATTTCTCCCTGACTGTACTGCAAGTATTTCTGTCTGGAAATCCATTCGGTTTAAGGGTAGTGAACACATTTTAACTCCTGGTTCATCTCTCTGATTGTATTTTTTTTGTTATTTGTAAAAACGCTGTTCACACATTACCACATAGAAGTCATGATTTTGTTTGGACCACATGGTTTACTGGTATTGGAATTCTTGTCTCATGGAGCCTGATGTTGACAGATAGTTTGAATATTTTATATGCATTCATGTTGTGTATTTCAGATCCATCTTGCAAATACATGCTGAAGATTCTGTAAGTAGAATTATAAAAATAGGGGTTGTGTTAAAAATCTGGAACTATATCGGTGCCTTTCAAAATACTGTCTTTTTATTCTGCAGCAAGGTTTATGTGTTGCAGTGTCTATTACTGATTGAATACTTGTTTATAAGAAAATATGTCAGTACCTTTAAACTTAAGTAGTTATCTATCAGAGCATCTACACAGGTAAAAGATGCTGCATTAATATGTGCCCGGTGCATTATTCTGTCTATGGAAGTGGATCCAGGTTAATTTTTTAATTGCAGCAAAATTTCCAAGTTCAACTACAATGTCAGTTTGGCAGATTTTGTTTGGGCTTTCTGACATTCATTGTATTTCCTAGAAATGCAAGATCCTAAATAGGCTGAAGTTTAGGTTCAATGCAAAAGTAGTTTTAGTTTTTAAAAAGAGTGTTCTGCTTACATTTTTGCCTAAGAATTTACATTGTATGAATGAGAAATACATTAATTTATAGATCTATTTTTTTATATATATAGTGATCATTTGATTATATGGTCCAGAAATAAATGAATCATAGCGATTAAGAAACTATGAAGAAAAACACTGTGGTGAACCTTGATAAACTTTTAGAAGACTTCTCAGAGATAGAAAAGGTAAGTGAAGAAGGTAAAAAATCTTGAGATTGCCATCTATAGTTATTGTGTGATGTTTTCAAAAAAATTTTGAGTGAAAATTTCTTTAAGTGGTATCAGTTTCTTGTTATGCCTTGTAATACCAACTTTGTTTGGACAAATATTTGTACTGACGGTATCTTGGAGTCATCAGAGTGAATTCTGTGAAGCCTGAGAAGCCTTTGTTTCTGTGCTAGAATTTTAATCATCCATAAGCCAGTTTGCCTTCTCAGGAAGAGTGTGGAAGATGGTGTTGAAGATAACAGTGTTACCCAGCTTCCATAGATTCACAGAATCATTTGTGCTGGAAGGGACCTTAAAGATCACCTTGTTCCAAACCCCTTCTGTAGGCAGGGACAGCTCTCACTAGACCACGTGGTCAGAAATTGTTCCTTGTTCTACAAAAATGTCATTGTCTTATGAGGAGCATGGATTCTTACATTCCATATGCATTGAGCTTCCTTTATCTTATATGTGTGTCATTTCTGCAAAGGTCAACCCACTGAGGAAAATCAGTGCAGTGTTTCTTTTTAGACTGATATTGATC
>NW_008237242.1:3305077-3334728 GCF_000691975.1 Corvus brachyrhynchos
CTGCTGATTTCCTGGTCAGCAAATCTGTACTAGAAGCAATATAAAAGGGGCACCTGAAATAAATTTAGCATTTCTCTTGGAATAAACATATTATACCAGTTCCTATTCCCACCCACAGTTCAAGTTGTTGCTCCGCAAGAGCACTGACAGCCTCATATGCAAGGCAGTAGAAAGAACCTTGAAGAGGATTGATCCAGACTCTGGGCTACAGAATTGAGAGGAAAATAGTTTATAAGTCATGATGTAAGTCAGCATTCTTAGTTCTGCAGGGTAAACTTGGAATAGTACAGGATATCAAGTCTAGCATCATTCCTCTCTATAAAGGAATTTCCTGAATGGGAAATAATACAGGCTTTTTACTGCAGTATTGTGGAACTGTTAAATTTTTTATTCACTTAAAACTCAAAACTTTACGTTAATATAATGTTAGTCTTTTCCCAATTTTCTAGAAAATATCAGAAATTAATGAAGCAAATAACCTACTGATTCATCAGTTGGAAAAATGTAACAGATTGCTAACATTAAGCCAATCAAAGGAGGAATCAATAAAAGAGGGTAAGTTATTTTTTTAGAAAGGTATGATTTTTGCATCTATTCAAGAAATTCTGAAAAATATTTCCATTATTTTCATCCATAAAAAAAACCATAGCAGGTATCTAAGATACTGTGAGAAAAGCAGTACTGCCTAATCTTAAGTCATGTAATGAAATCCATCTCATAGTAAATATTAATATTATGAGGATTCAAACTGTTCAATGGAAGCTAATAAAATGTCATTTACCATTTACAGATGGGAATTAGAAGTCTATAATCATAATTTAAAAGCTGTGAAACAAAGGAGGAATTACAGAGAAAACTATAAAATGAAGATTTGTTGTATTCTAGAATTGTTTTCAGATGAGTATTTGAAATGAGAAACAATATCTAGTGCTTAGCACAGATTTGTGGTTGGTAATTCTTCTGTAGTTTGTAAAGTAGCTGAAAGGTGCATCTTTTTGTAGGACTTTCATCTTTGGGAAGTCAGCTGCTAAAAGTTAGGAAACAGGGTAGGAATAAACTTAGTTGCACATAGGAGTGAGATTGCCAGTTGGGTTTTACTTAGAGCTTCACTGCAACTTGGATAATTTAGCATAATTAGAAACTGAGTGTTGAAATTGAGCTATTGAGTGAATGAAGTTTGGTTATGATGATAATCTCTTCAGATATACCAAAAAACTCATGATAAAGGATGACCGGTAGCAGCGCATATGGAAGGCATTTTGTATAAACAATTGTTGATCTTAGTTGGCTGCTTCTCAGGAACAACCTTGGTGTCCTCTGAACAGTTCTCTTAAAATATTCATATTCTCTTGAAATATCAGTAGACAAAGAAGCAAACACAGTAGTAGGCATGATTATGGAAGAAAAAAAGAAATAAGCATTGTGACTCTGTAAGGTCTGTGATTTTCATGTCCTATTCTGGTCCACACATCTCAAAACAAACATAGCAGAACTAGAAAAGGTAACGGAGAAGGAGGCAAGACTTGGAATGGTCAGAGAGGAGCAAGGTAAAAGGTCAGGAACCACTCCTGTAACAAAGACCATGGATGTAGGGGCTTAACCATGCAAAACCCACTCCCATGCAGGGCTGGCCCAGTGAGGATTGCCACGGGCAGCCAAAAGTCTACATTACCAAAGAAGCCTGTAGTGATGGGAGTGGCTCCAGAGACTGAGTCAGAATGGGGTTCAGAAATGGTAACAAAGGCCAGACACGGCCCAAGGATCACTACTTGGTCCCAAATGATGAGGCAGGTCTGATACCAAGACAGGAAATCACTCCCTAGGTCATGACCAGGGTCTGGTATGTGGCTGCCACACAGCTGCAGCATAGGCCAAGGGCAAAAGCCTCAGTTTACAATCAGCTCCCAAGGGAAGGAGGGGCGTCCATTTTGAATCTGCTGCCGGCTTTTTTCAATGTCACCATCTATATTCTTTCTAAGATGGCCTTGTACCCAGCCAAACACCCAGAAGGTGCATGGGGGAAAATGCACCTGGGGCTTTCACAGTTTTTGAATATCTGAAGGAAGACTTTGGTTGACTAGGAACTTTTCATCTTTATGCTGGCAGTAGTTACCTGAACAGATTGCAGTTGTGAGAATGGCTTTTATAGAGTAGTATTGCCAATTGTGGCTTGTAAAAAATATTTCTCCTAGCCTTATGTCCCAAGCTGTTTCCCGGAACCAAACTCAGCCACAGTTCCTGAAATATCTTTTGAAAATTGGTCCAAAGGCAACAGAAATTGCTTACAGCAGAGGAGCAGGAAGAAAGAGTGCTGTGGAAGAAAAGGCTGTTGTTCCACCTACACTGAAGGGTTTGTGGCTACTAGTGGTAGTGGGGTGTAGGAGGCGGAATTTTAGACTGGCTGAAGAGCACTTTGTTTTAAGAAACAACAACAACAAAAAAACCCAGCATTTCACACCCCAAGAAATCTCCAACAAGTGAGAACCCGAGGACTCCTTGATATCCTTGCCTAAAGTCTTTCCTTAGAACTGTTTAAGGTAAAAGAAGATTGGAAATTCTGAAGGAAATGCAAACGAGGAAAGAAAACAACTAAAGTTCAAGGGAGAGGGCAGTGAAACACCCAAGATAAGGTGGGAAAAGAAAAGCAGCTTGACCAGTGCATACACACTCTGAGAGGTCATAAATTAACTTTATTTTCTCTTGATACATTCTTTGCTAAACAAAGATAAGATTCAAAACAACATTTTTTGTCTTGTGTAAATCATTGCAAGTCCATTTAAGATAGATACAAGTCTGGCATCCTTGTTTTCTGCTCCTAAACCTTTTCTATGGTGGCTAAATAGACTCTTGTGCTGCTACAGTTCTGAATTTAATTCTACTGTAGTTTTCTAAAAGAAAGCATTCACATTTTTGTCTATGAAGCACTTAAGGAGGTTCTATTTAGCATCTTCATGGCTGGGTATTTGTTTATTTAGTGTTTCTAAGGTGTCAGAGGAAAAGGTAGTTGATGTAGTTGTCCTATAAAAAAATCAATTATAAATGCAGATGAGCAGTTGTGATGTTCAGTCTTTCTGCATGTAGGCAGTATTCCTTACAGGGAAGGAACTACACAGAATCCATAGCAGATGCTATGCCAGCGATCCACAAAGCTGCAAACATTTAGCAAAATTCTGATTCTTTTCCGTAATGTAGGCAAGCAAAACTTGTGGGCTCCCAGGAATTTTTTCCAGTCACAACTGTAATTACATATGGGATTTGCCAAGATATGTCCTTCAAAGATAAGAAGGATAAGCAGATATTCTTTGGACTGAACGAAAGAGTGGGTTACATTTAAATAGTTGTGATTATTTTTAAAGACTAGCTGCTGCTCTAGTGTTGACTCAGGTGTCTTTCCAAATTGTGCATGAATTACAAACATCTGAGTTTATTTCCATACATTTTCAAATTGGAGGAAATTTGTAGTAGAACTAGTTGGCACAAACAGGCATACTAATCTAGTAATTCTGACTTTGAATAGGATTTTTCCACTTTTGATCCAGCACGGGAACTGAGAGGCAGGCAATGTTTCTGTGCTGCTTGTGCTCCCTCTACTGTTTTTTTTTTTTTTTTTTTTACTCGTCTGCATGAACAGCAGACTCGATGCAAGAATAGGCTAACGGTCAAAAAGACTCAGCAGAAAATTGAATCTGTTAGCTAGGATCTTAATTCCTCTTCCTCACTCCATTATTTGTAACGTAATCTTTAATTATATGATAGACAGTTTTCCAAAGGGCTTTAGTCTAATGAGACCAGTAACTGTTATTTAGCAAACTTCTACGTGTTGTGGAAATTAAAAGCAACTTAAGAAATGCAGTGATACTCTGGAAAAAGAAGTTTTAAAAGTAAGCAACCTCAGCTATAGAGCCCCCACTGTTCCCAGTCTGACTGTTCTGTGACTTTACTAATAAATTTACAATGTAAGGGATAAAAGTTGTATGTAATGAAAAACAAATACTATGTTACAGGAAGTACATATGGTATTTAAACATTAAAAATACAGTTTAAAAAATAAAACTATGAAATACAAGTATATCAACTGATAAGAGCTTGCATGTATAACTATGTTGTATAAAATGAGATAATGGAGATATAGCACATATTCTGAATTTCTCAAAGTTTATGTTGAGCCAAAAGATGAATGTTATATGCATCAAGAAAAGGGTAAAAAAAGGGGTGAGAGACTGCAATGAGTGGATACCCTTAGTCTTGTTAAAAAGAATATTGGCAAGGAAATACTGCCAGGAAAGTAAGTCTCAGTTTTATTAAATACATCAAATTGCTGGAAGGCTGTATGGAAAACTTCTAATGTTGCTCAGAAAACAAAAAGATACTTGTTTTCTGACTAGAAACAAAAATGTAATAGTTTTATGAAATTGCTTGTATTGCTTCATAAAATTGATTTTAATCTATCATCAAACTAAAAGCTAAAATTAAGCAGTAACCATGTAATGGTAATCTGATTTATTTCCACAGTCAGTAAGAAGACTTAGAGTAATAGTGACCCAAAATTTTTATAAGGTAGTTGATAAAATTTTGCAAAAAAAATGTAAATTTGTGAAGACACTATTCAAAAATGCTGGATCTTTTATTTCTTTCAGAATGCAGCACTCTACAGAATGTGATAAAGGGTCTCACACAAACTATTGAAAACCAGTGTAATGTGAAAGGTAAAGGCAAAAAATGTTATTATACAGTACATGCTGTACTGTAATTTCAAATGAGCAGGCATTTAATTTTTTGTTTACATTTACTGATTTTTGTCAGACACAGAAACTTACTGGCAGACAAATAGAAACAAAAAAAAAGTGTCTAAAATCAATCTTTCACAGTAAAAAATGCCTATTGCCATTATCCTACTTAGAAACTACCTCAGGGAGGTTATTTTAATCAATACATTGGGCTTTAAATTCATTTCATCGTAACACAGGCAATTTTAAAATAGATGAGAAAGTATCATTCAGCTGTTGGATTGTAGACTATTCAAGGGTTTATGTACAATTTTTATCACTTTGTTAAACCAAAGTGTCTTAATCTTCAGTATAATGTTATTAAATGTTATTGCTGTTATCCACATATAGTTGACAACTACTCATTTTTACTTGAATATAAAATACATAAATACTTGCCGTATCTTTATACTACAGCTCAGCAGTACACCATGAAGTTAATTTTATGACCATTATGTGTTCAAGATATATTAGCATATATATTAATAAACCTCTAACACTGGAAGTATACGGAAGTTTTTAATACTCAAACTGACATTAATAATAAAAAAAGCACTACCTATTTTCTCTAAATCCTGTATTTGCATACTGTTTTCTAGTTTTTGGGAAACAAGTACTTCAAAATTGCATCTTCCAATTTTAAACTGTTGTAGCCACGATGATAGTCTTTAATTTTCCGAGTCAAAGGACCTTACAGCTAGATTTTCTTGAAGGCATAATTTATCAGAAGGCTAAAGACAGTTCTAAATAGTAATACCAGGCAAATATTTTGATTAAACTATGATTTTTCTTGTTAAAAAAAGGAAACTGATGGTATATAGTTCTGTAATGATGGTTATAATGTCTACAAAAAAAGTTTCTTAATGTTCAGCCAAGTCAAAAAATGCAAGTAATTTCCTTATTCTGCTTTCATGCTGATGAAATTGTCAAAATGTACTTTTTAGTGTACTATATAGTTTTTTTTTCTGCAGATGAAAATGATAGACTGAAGGGTACCATTCACATCTTGGAAGATAAATTAAAGACTTGTGAAGAGGTATGTCACAAATTATCACTCTTTAGGTAGAGGAGTAATACTGCATCCCTATTGTGTTTCATATCTTTTTGTTCTTGGGTTTGCTATTGATGCTCTTATTGTTGCTCTTCCCTTAATGTTTATCATGTGCAAAAAGAGGAAGGGTGTTTTCATGACAGTACCCATATGAGAAGATGTTAGAAGAACTAAGAGGTTAAAACTACCTTGGTGCTCAGAACTTTGACTAAATCTAAGATGCACTTGGGGGTTTTTTAGCTGTGTTTAGCTTTAAATTCAACTTTATCTTCACAATTCTAATCCCTTGCATTAAAATAATTTTTTGTGTGGAAATAAGGTTTTCACATTGAAGATGCCTGGTTGTGCTGCCAGAGAATCAGAAATGGTCTGAATTTTGTCTAGTTTATTCAGGAATAAATACTACAAAGATAATAGGTCTCTGCTTCTTATCCGTATCTCATAATAAATTCAATGTATGATCTCTCTACTTTTTATCTATGGCACTCATTTTTTCAAAGGAGGTAAAATCAGCAGGGCTGCTCATAGTTCTCTGTTGTCATAGTTCTCTGTGTGAAGAGTGCAGATCTGTTACCTGTTTAGGATTAGGAATCTCACTGATGATTTCCTTTGCCTGTGTTTGTACTACAATTAAAAATTAAATATTTATACCAATAGAACTGTTATCTTGACAGTTCAAGTAAAAAATGATTAATGCCTTCTGAAGGATGTGAGAAACTATTATTCCACCCATTAAACACATGTTTGAGCACGGTGGGACTTCCTGGTGTTGTTCTGAAGGCACCTGACTATGTTCCCATATACTCTTACCCCAATCAGTGACTGCCTTTGTGAGTGCCCCCAGGCACTGCTCTGGTGAGTGGCGACCGGTCTTGTTAGAGGGTTGCAGTAACAACTTTGGAGTGAGCACCTCAACAGTGGCAGCTACAGACAATTCCTTGATAATTCTGGAGTAGTTACTGGAGTAAATTCATAATTGGCATGTTCAAACTTTGAGCATCACTACTGCTGGTATCACTGATGTGTCTACGGTTACCAGCATGAATTTGTGGAATCCTTGGTATAAGCAATACCAACAAAATTCATACTTGAATCATGCAATCCTAGAGTCAAAAATCCACAAAGGTGAAACTGTAGTCCCTTAACTAACTTCATCATTGTGTCAGATCCTGGTCTGAGAAAAGGAATATTACCTCTCTGATGCCTTAGGTTTTAACTTTAATATTCTTCAAATCCTTTAGTGCTTAGTGTGTAACTCTGAAGTTTCTTGTAGCCTGTTAACTTCTACTCTCTCATGCTAGGCAGAGATAACAAAGCCTCTGCGGGCCTGCTCTTCAAGGACACCCAGACCGTCCTAGGCCCAAAATGTGTAAACCTAAAGCCTCTGAAAAGGGGGCAAGCTGAGGGGAAATATTACATCATTAAACTGAAGCTTTAATTGGAGAATTAACTCTGATGTGCTAATGAACCAAACCTATAAAAATGTGAAGAACTTGTGACCTGTCGTCCATCCTGGGGTCCATCTTGGCAGTAGCCTCTGGCTTCCCACGGTGTACCTTTGAAGGCCCTTCAAATAAACACCTACCTTTAATTCCCTTATTCTTGTCCAGTCTCTGTTTTAGGTGGCCTCTTAAGGCATCATCTCCATTTGCCTCTTCTCCTAAGAAGCACAATTTCTAATTCTATATTAACAGATAGCTCTAATACAATGAAATTTGTTATGTTTTTCATCTGTGGACTTCAGCCAGACAGTGTAAGAAGTAATTGGATGTTTAAATTTACAAGACTGAGGATAAAACAAGTACTGAATTATAGACTATTGTACATTTTTGCATGATGGTTGTTGTTTGCAGAAGACTAAGAGCACAAAAACTGCAAGATCTTTATAAAATATTTTACATTCACAGGAGTATAAAGACCAAATTCAGAAACTCATGATAGAAATTAAAAACAAAGAGGAAGACCACAAATTAGAAATAACACAGTTGAATTGCGATATAAGGAAAAAATGTAAGTCCTCTGAAGACTGAATGCTTTAGCAATGGGTAAAACATACTGTAACCTGTAGAAGCTACATTTCATCTAGGATAAGTTCCACTGCTTAGTGGAAACATGTCAACGGTAGAAGTGGGCCATGTTTAATGGAATTTTATCTTAGCTGAAGAGAGCAGACAGTGGTAATGAAGCAATAGTACAGCAACACAGGATGAGCAGAAATTCCCAAACAGTTAGAACAAATGCTGGGAATCTGGACCTAAAAATCTGAAGGAATGAAGTTTTGGGTTAAGTGTTGACTGGAACCTTGCTAAACTGCTGTTAGAATGTTTTATCTGTGTTCAGGAGAGTATGACATTATTTTCACAAATAAATAATACTGCAATGAGAAAAAACTGACTTCAATATTCATTTTGTCCATTAGAGGCACAACCTTAAAAAGGAGGATTTTTTGATCATCCATATAGCTGAAAACAACAAGGAAAGTTTTTGTAACTTACGATGCTTTTTTAAAAAGACACCGTCTTACTGGGATGGGATGGTGTGGTTTTCATATAGTTTCAGTATGGTTTTTGCTTGAATGAAATTGTCTTACAGTAAAATGTTGGTGTTCAAGAAAGTTTCAATATTTGGAAAATTATGATAATTTTTATCTAAACATCTATAATCATAATATTTGGTGTTACTGTGTTGCTAGTTGAAGTAAAAGAAACGGAGTTTAGAGAACAGAGAGAGAAAAAAGAACTGGAAATATTAGAACTAACTAGACAGCTGAAAATTCAAAATGAAGAGAAGCAGAATGAAATAATTAAACTGCAGATAGAGGTATGCATTACAAAGCTGACTTAAAGATGAACTGGGCATTGGGTGAACTTCAAAGAGACTGTGTAGTGAAAAAACATTCATTAGTACTTAACAAAGTAATATGATGGAATCTAGAAAACCTAATTATTTATTGTCTTCACAAAGATCAGTGGCAGGTGCTCCCTTCCACAACGGTAACTCACTCCTGCTCAGGAATCATGTTCCACCCACTGGATAGAGAGACTGAAGGTTACTCTGTTCTTGTTACAAATTAAATTACTTTCAAACTCTTTTAGATTTTGAGCTATAAAAAAATTCAGCCATGTTTTTCTGCTTAAATTTCTTGGTTTTAATTTCTCATTTCTGGGAATATATATATATATATATGTTTAAATAAAATTCCAATAAAAATTTCTAGTCCTGCAGAGATTTAAGCCAGAGCACTCAACAAGCATTTAATTGCTCAGGTTTTAAACCACTCCCATTACAGAAAGAATTAAGGAAATACTTCAAACCCTTCACACATCAAAAAAGAAATAAGATGTGAAAGTGTTCAGGCTGAGTGTTCAGGCTGAGTTATCCTTGGAACATAAGAGAGGAATGGTGATTTCAGACATTTTTATTTTACCATCCTCCGTATTTTCCCCTCCTGCAGATATGTGGCTGAGAAGCCTTCAATTTTTTTTTTTTTTCAGAAGTGTCTTTTTTATCTACATGGTTTTAGTTTATCATATTTTTACTAGTTTTGCTAAATTTCGAGGCCTTTTTTTTTAAGAAACATAACGGCATTCTTTTTTACATAAGCATAAAGAGCTTCATTTTTCTTGTATTAATCAGTAGAAAGGCTTACTGCTACTATGCTCAGGTAAAAAATGTTTTGTCTTGCCTGATTCTTTCAGTTCAATGCTAAATTGGCAAGAGCTCAGGATAAAACCACCAAGTCATTTTCAGAGGCTTCAGTCTTGCCACAAAGTATCTATCGAAGGGTAGGTGCTTTCACAACCTGTAGCACACAGACATGGAGTATGTTTCAGAGCGCTTGAAGCAGGAGTTCCCTGGGGTTTCTCTGTTTGTTCTCCCCCCACACCCCTCCCACCTCTACACAACAGAATTCATAGAATCAAAGAAAAATTTAAGATAGAAAAGGCTTTTAGGATCATCAACTCCAACTGTCATGGCTCTTGGCCTATTGATACTGATGAGGGTAAGCAACAACAAAAAGCCACATGGGAGGTGGTGAATTGTTAACCTGGAAACTTAAGATAGAACTGACATAAATGACACTGATACAAACCGTGTAAATGCTTTTTTTGTTGTTGTTGTAAACTTAAGATTTTGGGATGTCAGAAAAGCAGGATTCTGGGGAAATAATTTTTGTAATTTTGTGATATGAAATACTGAGGAAAATATTCTGATTAGAATATTTCTTACTCACAATAGCAAAATGTATCATTACATAATTTTATGTGATGTTTAAGAATGAAGCTTTTCCCTGAATCTTAACAGAAGCTGCAGCATCTCCAGGAAGAGAAAAACAAGGAAATTGAAGTTCTCCGAAACACCATAAGAGACTTGGAGCAACGTCTTAACAAAGGTGAAGACCTGCCCTTCAAACGGAGGCGATTCTGAACAAATTGCATGAAGCATTTCGGTGTTTCAAACTGTGCATCTCAAAATGAACACAATACATGAAGAAAGTATTTTTTATTGAAAACACTATTTTCAAACATTCCAAAGGCATGCATTCTGTGTTTATTCAGAGCTACTCTCTTGCTAATCAGCATTCACAATAAAAAGATTCAGGTTTTGTAGGAGTAGTAATTTCCCTATTAAACCATCATTAATTATTGTGTATACTTTCATAGCAGTTTTCTTTTTATGAATATTCTCTTCTTCATCCGGGAATCCTTCTAACAATGGATTTACTTCCATTCCATTAATCAAACATTAGCAATGCTAGGCTACAGACAGATTAGTTACACAGGTTTAAGTGGTATATTATGTTACTAATTGATACAGATTTATCAAATTCAGCACTGTTATAAACAAAGATAAACATTATACCAAGATTAAACTTGTTTTCATCCCACCATCTTTTTGATTCTGACACTGTCGTTAACACTACTTCTCACTTTAGGATGATGTTACTGATTTAGTAGGATTTTACAGGCTGTAGCAGTATGTATTAATGGAGCCTCTTACTGTATCTAAGCCATGAAAGTTAAGCATATAAATCTGTTACTTGAAAATAAAGCAGTTAATGTCTATATATTACATTTTTCATGTGAAATTATTGTCACATTGCTTAGGAGTAAGTTTTGCTTGTACATGATTTGTATCCCCAGGTTAGAAAAAATACCAAACAAACAACCTCAACTTTCAAATATATTGTCTTTTTAATAAAAAATGATTCATATATCTGTCTTGGTTATCTTCTGTTCTGGATTGCAAAACATCAGACAGGAGCCCCTAGGTCATAGTTTATGCTCCTGTCCTCACAAATGCAAGCAGAATGTTAGAAGAGAAACAAGAAAGACAAATTAATCAAGAATGCAGACACCTTCCCAGTGGAACTGAAAACCAAACTTTTTTAGGGGTCAATTAAATTCCTTTAAATCATGAAGCTTTTCACTGATGGAATTTGACAGGTATTCTATAATTCTAAGAACACTGCTCTAAAAATATACCTCTTTGCAATATTTTAGCTCCACATACCTGTCAGTATAATTTTGAATTGGGGGCAATAAAAACACTTGATCTGTTTATTTTTCTGCTCTTGCAACTCTATGAATTGAGTTAGTGGGACTCCCTTGTTTCTGGAAGGTGCTTAGTTTGTTTTTCAGGATCAGTTTCTCACCTTTTCCTGTCACTGTCAGGTGTCACTGGTTTCACTTGCTCCTGCTGGTGAGTGTCAGGCAGCAGAGAGCAGACGTCACTGTCAAGACTCAGTGATGTCCTCTGCTGCCAGCTGCCCATGTCACCTGCAGGAATTTGGTAGTGCTCCACGACACTGTCAAGTGACAGAATTCCCTAGCTCTTCAAACAAAAGGTGTCGACAATGACAGGATCAGCTACTAGAGGTTGAGTCTGATCCTGTCTGCCAGTTTCAAGTTAACTGGTTTTTACAGCTGTTTTTCCCTTTCTTTCCTAGTTTTTTATCTTGTGCAATTTCCACAATTTCTCCTGGAGGGACAGTTTCTACCGGCTCCTGACTACCTATCTGATCATGTCTGTGATGGCCAAAAACCCTGTGACGCCAGCTGCTGTGAGGATGACGTCTCTCAGTTTCAGAAGCAGCCTGGTGGTTCTCATGTTTGGGATCATGACTGCCCATGTGATGGTGGCGGTGGTGGTGGTGGCGGCGGTGGTGTCCGTGTCTGTGTGGGTGGTGGGGATGGGAATGCTGTCCTGTCGGCTTGGATTCTAGCTCTCTCAGCTCTTCACCCATCTCTTTAGTGATGTTTTCACATACAGCATCAATATCAGGTTCCTGCAAAACAGAGGCTTGCATTAAATACAGGGCACTGTATTTAATTAAACTAGTTGTAAAGTATTAATTATCTTGACATTTTTGCAGAGCATGAAAGCCAGTTTTAAATTATTTGTGCTATTTTGCTGAAGAGTGTATGAACATATCAAAAATAACCTTGTGTTGTCACACTACTGATAACTAGACAGGGCTGTTCAGCAATTATAATTTTAGTAATTGCTAATAACAAATATTCTTTTTCTAGATCTCATATCTAACCTGTCTGGTCTACATTTAGCCAGAAAGCTGCATGACGGGATCAAAAATCATTATTCTAATTGAACTTCAATGATTATGTATGTACATTTCTTGATAATCCTTAGAAGTATCTCTGATCTTTAATGATACATAGAAAAAACCCACCCTTCTTTTAAAGCAGTAACTATAATTTGTCACCTTGTATTATCACTTTTTAAAAATAACTGTTGTAGACCATGTTTAAATACAAACTATAATAAATAGTAATGCAAATCAGCTTGAGTTTTATTCCTGGGTTTTTAAAAAAAATACTCATTTTTTATTAACTTTATCTGTCCCACAAAACTAGAGTAGTTAATTGCTCGCTACCTCTATATAACTCTACAAACAGAATTACCCTCCAAGACTGCTTTTACATTTCTGACAATTATTTGCATTTCTATCAAGGACAGGAATTCAGATAATCAAGCAGTCTATTACAAATTAAATCTAATTCACTTGGAAAAATGTTTAAAAGCTCTCTGTCAAGACATGTGAAAATTCAGAATTGTATATTTTTGGATTAATCACACTGAAATTATTTTTTTAAATACCAGTCAAATCCAGTTTTCTTTTTTACTATACACAGAATGAGACAAGAAAATACCGTGTAAGAGCAGTTTCCACACTTGTTTTCACAGTATGCAATCTTAATAGATTCTTCTACATATTGAAAATGCAGGAAGGAGTAGGGCAGACCCAGATGATAGACTAGACGGCCGCATCTAAGGAGACAAAGAACTATATGGTTACAAATACCTGCAATCAAATCTCTCTTCTTATGATATCCCATTTTTGTTGTATCAATCCAGCCACACTGTACAGTCCCATGGGGAGTATTTCTGTCCAAGTTCACAGACAAATCCAGTATCTTCCTTACAAATGCTTGCCTGCTCACCTGCACTGGCCAGTATGTGAGGCGTGATTTCTGCTGATGTGGTAACTGCACTGCCAGAAGCCTCTCCTTTAGTGGCACTCAAGACTAGCAGAGGTGCACTCATTACAGACCCATCGGGATAGTGAGGAGGATTGTTTGGACAGTGATTGCTGTGTCCTTACCAAGTGTTTTTAGGCAACCTAACAGGTATTTTGATTGGAATGGACACTGCTTTACTGATTTATTGGGCATGAGGGGATTGTTATGGAGCCTATCTGCCCCATGTCTGAACTCGGATGTTCTGATATGCACTTGACTACACAACTGGTCCACTCGAAGGAGCGTGAGTAAATGCAGAACCTGTACACAGGGGCAGCGTGTTCAGCCAACACACAGTCCACTGCCCTTAGCTCCCTACCCGTGTATGTGCACCTCTAGGACCAGCAGCAGGCAAAGTCTTCCTTGCTGAGGCACAATAAGGACACACACTCCTAGAACCATAATGGATTGTGGCCAGCCTAATGCTAAACCAATTCATAATATACACGTATCCTGTGTCAACAGCACAAAACTGGTCAACCTTTCAAATGCTGTGGGGCAAGCATCAGCTTTGGGGCTCCTCTGCAAAATAAACAGAGCCTTGTTCTGTTTGTTTGTTGTATTACATCAGCCTTCCATACTTGGGCATATTTGCTGCTGTAACATTCAAGATCATTCCACTGCTAGTTTCATCCCAAAAACCTAATGTGGCTAATCTGTTTAATTTCATCACATTACAGAAAAAGAGTAACTTTGTAATTCTGTATTAAGCTTATTTATGGCATACACAACTTGTAATGTTCAGTACAGTAATACAAAATAACTAGGACAGACATGTTTCAAGTGTAGGATTTTTCAAGTATCTACCATCACAATAAAATTGAAAAATTGGGATTTCAGTTACAATTATTACCAGTGCTGCCAAAATATACCTGTGCCAGAATCCTGTATCAAAAAGCTATTTTCTCCTGAAGTTTTAAATTTCACCTAAAGACTAATTTTTCCTTATGTCTACATGGCATTTTCAACAGGTCTCATCAAAATATTTCCATGAGATAAAAGATTCTACTTTGACATGCATGGATGTAATGAAATTGTCTGAAAATAAAAACACTACAAAACCATAAACACGTTACCAAATTTTACACTCACTTACGTTCATTTAAATCCACAGTAATTATAAAGAAAAAAATATTTATTCCAAAATTACTTATGCAAAACCAAGACTTTACTTTTGTAGCTTTGTTTTTCCAGTAAATGCTAGCACCTTATTTAATTCAACTTGGAAGTTGATCATGATGTCTTTTTTATTTGCGCATCAATGAAATAGAGATTTACAAAGCACTACTCAAAATATATGCAAATATTTTCCTGTGTTTCTCTGTAAGAACACACCTGTCATAGATGAGAAAGTCATCCTTGTTTCCATTTAAAGTAGTCCAGACATCATCTTGCTGCTCATCTTGCTGGTAGACAGCAATGTAGTCTGAAACACGTTCTTTTAGTAGGTGAAATTCCCTCCGGGATTGAGGTCCCTGATGGTTGACAACCACATACGAGATGTTGACCAATCCTTCATTCTCTAACTTTACTCGCAGGTCCTCCAAACTAGTGGGAACGTAAAGAAGCAAGACCATAAATAATTAGAGAACCATAATATTTGACACAAAAGTTAATATGCTCCATCTCACTTTTATTACAGCTGCATGATGTGGAGATTCTTCCTTTTCATTTGTATCCTTCCTGTGGAATTGCTCTAGAAAACTTATTTTTCGGTTACAGGAAACAGTCTAGAATGTGGAAGATTCTTTAAAATTTTTCTGAAATGTAAGAACCAAACCCAACTACCTTGAAAGCCAAACGCAAAGCCCACTTCTAACTTTGATAGCACCAGAGATTTCCCGCTATGTTTTTAAACCCAATTCTTAATAAACTTGCAAGGCCTATTATAATATATAAGTTGCGCAGCCTAGAGGGGCAAACTAAAGTGTTCTAACTGTGACTAAAATCCAAACCTGAAACTGGTACAATGAATTTTTAAGCCCAAATACTTTCACAATCCCTAAATGAATCAAAGATAATGCAATTCCTGTTCGTGTCAGCTCAAAATTATTTTATTACTATTGTTATTGTCATGATCGCTAATTATTTGCAAGGAGTAAGTTCTAGAAACTAGAGCACCAATGTCCCAGGTCTTGTAGGAAAACCTAGCACTGATGACTTCCTTGAATGCTTCATCAATTTTTTGAAAGGCCCGTATTTACCTTAACATCTGGATTTTTTAAATATATGTAGGATCTCTGAACACAGGCTGAAAAGCCACATTAAAAGCACATGTTTTGATTTATTTTTTCCCCGACATATCTTATGTAAGAAATGAGTGATCGCAGATCTCTATTACAGGTGATCTAGCCATGTCAGAGAATTGTGATGTTTCTTGGCTTCACCATCTTTGCTGCATTAATCGTCTGTTGTTGTTTCTGTCAGGTGTGCATGTGGTTTTGGTTTCATTAATGTCAAGCTGATCACACTATTATGCTGTAAACATAATTTGGAGAAGACGATCTGTCAGTCAGGAGTAGGTCAGGAGATAACAAATCTTACCCACTGGCAGAGAACCTTCTGCTGATAGTGAGCCTGGTCACTGGGTCACACATGTGATGGGGGCATTTAGGGCAGCTAGAGCTCATGGAGTCCATCTGTGGCAGGGCACACGTAGTATTCCCAGCAGGATAACAAAAATCAGGACGAGATTCACGCTTACCTGGAAGCCTGCCGCAGGCACAATGATCAGCTGGCCTGGAGGAGAGCCACCACTGTCACCGAGCCTCTGGAGTTCCACATTGGGTCCTCCTCCCCAATACGCCATTCTGGGGGCTCCAGGCAGTTCTGGATCTCTGTCCCTCCTCCAGGGAGGAGACAGAGGGCCAGAACTAGCCCCAGACCTGCCCACATGGCTGGGCTTTACCTGAAAAGAAAGAAAATAAACAAAGTAAGATCAATGCCTAAAGAAAGTTCAGACTCTGAAATTCCCACAAGAAAACACAGCAGCTTATTGGCTCCATTTAATAAAAAAAAACCAAACAAAAAAAGAAACAAATCCCTGTAAAAATAAATTTGAGTTCTTTGTTAACTGCTCAATTTCTTTGGTTTTTCAGTGGAGTTCCTCTATAATAGAGGCAGGTGTTTTTTCTTTGTGGTGTTTGGGGGTTTTGGGGTTTTTTGTTACTGTGGTTGAACAGCTGCAAAGTAAACATTCAGAATAATTTGAATTTTTTTTAGTACTACTGATCAGACTAAGTTATTTCCTCTTCTTTGTAATTTCTTTTTGACCATTTTTAACACTTCAGTGATTCTAAAATGGCCTTGTTTCTTGTGTTTTGACATCAATTATGGTAAGTCAGTTTACTTCAGGAAGAATCTAGACCAGCTCACTTCAGATTCCAGAGTAATTCCATCGTCTTAGAAGTACATGCACCAACAGTAGGTTTCAGTATGCAGTAAGTACTACAGACCATAGCAAAAAATAACTTTAAAAAACTTCAAAATTTTTACAAGTCAGTCTGGAGTATTTGGATCCCACTGAGAAAAACCTAAGAAGAAGTCAAGCACTAGAAACAATTTTGCAAAAACCAGAAATAAAAACTGAATTCCAGGATTCCTCAGATCTTACAGAATTTCATACCATACTTAATCCAGTTAATATTTATGAAAATCAAAGCATATAAGAAATTGTCTAATTACCTTTTCCTTTTATTCCATTAACATCTCAATTTTGGCTTAAGGGCCCATTATTGAGGAATATTTAAAATTCTAAATGTGTAAAATTATAAAGCTGCTCCCCAACACATCCTACATTGTGGAATTGTGTAACTTCACCACTTACATCAAAGTCTGACAGTGAACACAGAATAGTTTGGAAACAGTAAGTTATGATAAATAAGACCTGCTCCATCCATCTTGTCATATCCTAAAAAAAAATTAGTAATAATTTAATTTTTAAAACAAGAGCCATTTGTTGCTGTATTTGAAATCCAGCTGTCCCTGATGTTTCTTTCCTTACGTTCTAGGTAAAGCACTTTGAAGAAGAAACTGTGGTCCAGTATATACCAGGACAGCCTTTTTTCCCCTCTTTCCACACATCAGGAAAGCTGCCTGCCTTTATATCGATTATAAACACATGAAACTCTCATGACATTTTGATATCCTTTCTTGCCTTCTGCAGCACTGGCATGCAGTGCCCAGAAACAGCTGTCTGTCCTGTGAGCTGCAGGAGAGCTACGTCCCGCCTTATACTTCTCTTCATATTTCAACTTTCCAGTTGGTTTCCAATGGAAATTTCCACTGTCAGCCTTTTCAGCCAAAGAAACAGGCAGACACTCTGCCAAATCTTAAGTCATGAAGCTCTTTCATAGCAAACCCAGCACACTTACCCTTTCCTCCTCCCCCTTCTTGGCAGGTCTGCCTGGCTCTGCCGCAGAAGAAAACAGAGTTGGGAAAAGGGCTGTGGTATTTATATGGCTCTTGTTTATCTCACTTTGCAGATACGGTTCAAAGTTCAGGGAGCTTTTTCTGAACGACCCTGCAAGCAAAGAAAACCCCTTTAGCAAAAGTACCCAAAATACTTCTCCATTAACTAATCCCAAGTGGAAACCATTTATCGTGCATAATAGCAAAGTATTTTTGCTATAATGACTTCAAATATCATGTTATGCAGTTTGTCAGTCACCCCAGGCAGCTGGAGGAAGTGGTACAGTCAGAGGAGGGGGATGGACCGAGGAGTCATTATTTTCTGAACTCAGTGGTAACCACAGTGAGGGGGGGAAGGTACTTCCCTATTTACCAAAATGCTGAGCTAGCAGGTTTTTTCTCATATGCTTTATCTGATGTTTGCCTTAGAGAATGGTGTGCTCTGTCTGAGGGCATGTGCATACTGAGCTCCTTTGGCCCAGCTGCTCTTGATTATATCACTCTGCTTGCAAACTTTTCTCTGTAGAACCTTCCAGTTCATCAATTTTGTTGAAAGTTAGAGCCCAGAACGTCAGACATTTAAATCAATGTAGCTACTGGCAATAGGTACCTGAGCCTCTGTATTTCACTGTTATATTTTCTTAACCCCAGGATCAGATGGTTAAACTGTTTCCATACTCTCTTTCTTTGGTGATAGAATTGTTCATGCATGATGTGTTTTACTTCAAGAGCAGTGTGCTTTGCTTTGATTTCCTTCAATGTACATGTTACACGTTTATGGGGAAATAAATGCTTAAAAACATGGTGTGCCCTCACAGTTCAAGGTGGTGAGATTGACACTGCTTAGTTCTATGGCCTGAGGCCATCTTCTGCACAGATAAGAATTTTGCTTCAGGCTGGATGCGAGAAAGGGAACTGCTGACCTTGCGGGTTTATGCTGTAGAAGTCCTATGCACTTCTTTTCCACTACTCAGTGGAAAGAATCAGAAAGATCTGAACTTTTATTCAGTAGTCTTGGAAGACACAATGCAGCAAACAGACAGATTTCATATTAGACCTGAAGTTTTTTTAAGAAGTGGAGTGTGCTTGTATGCCTTATATCCTTAGGGAAACACATCTTGTATTCTTTGCTGGGTTGGTGCCAAGCCCTCATACCTGCAACAGTGCCCTTTACTATTCCAATTGATAGACAAGTTGCTCACCTCCTGCTTCAGGTGTGGGGGTTGATTCTCAGTGCTGATAAGGTCCTGTAAGGTTGGCTGGAAGTATTTGGTGTGCAACATGTCCACCAATTCTTGCATGAGCACAGAAGCAGGCAACAAAAATGAGGCAGGTACAGATTTATTAACAGGGCTAATAAAAGTAATGCAGCTCATTAGTGACTGACAGTTATTCTCTTGCCAATTATAGCAACACGGGTGGAGACACTTTCAAAGGAATAGCAATACTCCATCTCCATTTTGTTTTCCTTTTCTTTGTAGAGAGGATGTGGACAAGGTTTGATTAACAAGTGCTGAAGCTATGAACTATATGTAATACCACTGACTGCTGCTGAGACATGCAGCTCACAAGTACTGAAGAATAGAGCTCAGACAGAGTAAACTGAGCTGAAGCAGCTATCGCATAAAACATGTACCTTGCTGTGGAAAGCACACCGAGGATGGAAATAGACAGTGGTCACTATGGAAAAGTTAGTATGTCCTCCCATACAGTATGCAGAGACACCTGCAGACCCTCAGTTGCCTTACCGAGAGATTAGAAGCACCTGTTGCTAGCAATTATCACTATGACAATAAATACTATTAATTATTATATTTATTATAACCTTATAATGTTAAGATGACTTCAACTACATTCACAGTGACATGCCATAAGCATCTTACTTTTTAACATTCACCTTACCTGAGACCATTGTTCTGCCTCAATATTTATTGAGGAAAAAAGTTCCTATGTCTAAGCAAGTGGTAGGAAATATTGTAATCTTAGTTGTGGATTAAGATAGATCTAATTAATTTGGTTTAGAAATGTATAACTAAATATGCTTAAACTTCAGTCCGAAGCATTATGTTTTTGAGTGGGGAAAAAAAACCCACTTCCATGGGATTTTTTTACATAGATAAAGCTGTTAATAATTTCCAAATTACGAGTCTTGGAGTCTGACCATTCAATTTCTTACACTAATCCCCTTTCTGTTCATAGGCTTCTGTAGCCCTTTGTCTAAAGCTTCTAAAGAAACAATCATCTTAAATATTAATTTTTGCTTTCCACTGCAAATATTTTCTTAGTTGTTGAATTTGTTCCAATCTCACAGCAGGAGGCAAGTTATGAACTCAAATTTGGACAAGCCCTCAGATTCAAACAATAATTTTTTTAATGATCATCCTGTTTCTATTCACTTTATTTCTTCTTTGGGGGCGATAATAGTCCTGGTGAAAATAACAGCCCCCTTCCTTTCTTATTGAACATAAGTTTTCTCCTTTTCTGACATGTTCCAAACTTTTCAAAGCATCAGAGCACAGAAATATAATTTGTTGTTTCTGTTGTCTAGATTGGCAATGTACATATTTCTTGGGAAAAAAATCCCAAAAATACATTTTAAAAAAACCAACACAGTGCCACAATCTCAAAGGACAAGGAATCGTGGCTGTCAGAAATTACATTCTGGTAAAGCCTGCTGAGGTGACTTGTAACATGCGCAAATATTGAGAGAATTGGGGCAGAACACAGATTCAGTATGAACTCTCTTGTGAGGCCTTAGGACTTCAGTGCCTGTTTTGCTCTTGTGACTGAAGGACGTCATAAACACAGAATTCAAAGTCCACTTGCAAATCTTAATTCTCTACTGGTCCTTCTCATGTCTTCTCTGACAACTGTGTCAACTCAGGGTAGTTACTCATACTTTATAGCGGAAAATATGCAACAGCAGCAGGCTGTTAGAATTCCTTAATGTTTATATAAAGAAATTTCTATTAGTTTATGAGGCCTTAAACTTTAATAAGCGCTGTAAAAAAAGGGTCACTTAAGTGAAGGGTAAGAAAATACACTGAAGTAAAGTAAATCTGTGCTACTCTCATGTGAGATGAGCACTTCTCAGAATTCAAAGGAAGGAACTAAAGCTGACATTCTCTGATGTAGGCCTAATGATTGTTTCAGTGAACAAAGGAATAGCTGATACAAGCAATTGTTTACTTATGAAGAAAATGAGACTTAAAGCAGCACTGATCTAGTAGCAAAATGTTTGTGTTTTCTGCTTGGAAATTCCATTACAATAATGAAGTACCTTTGTCTACTTGAACTTATCTGTAGCACACTGTAATTAGGAGGGGAAATATTTTATCAGATGTGTCCTCAGTCATAATCATTGCACAGATTACAAATGCAAACAGACCCTAGTTGCTGAATACCTAGATCTATTCTGAGTTCCCTACAGGCTCTGTTTACTTTCTGAATTTATCCTGCAATAATTCTATCAGTCCACAAATTCTCTATGTCACTGAAGTGAGCCTAAAACCAGTGGTCCTTTTATCCTTTACAGGAACAAAAAATTTGCTGATAGTACCCAAGAGGTGGTAAAGAAGATCACAGCTGTATGAAACCTTCCATGTTTTTGTATTTTTATTGGTGTATTTAGTAATACTTGGCAGTCTTGGCCAAGTCTTGTGATCCACAGAGGAAAACTAAAAATTCCTCCAGTTTGGTGTGACTCTGCTGAGGCTCCTGGTGCTTGGCATAGTAAACCAAGAAGCAAATGTAGTCATGCAGTGCTCACAGCAGGGTATCTGTACAGATCCCCCACATGGATCTCATATCCCACACAATGATCAATGATCCTTCCTCCTACAGGAATGATGTAGTTGCACCACGAATTCAGCAGGTAGCTTTAGGCTGTCCAAGACAATTCACTGAGTAAACACAAAAAATGGTTATGGATCCAGACCAATGAACACAAAGAAAGTTAAACAAACACCTCTATTATACTGCATTCAGATAGTTCTCTTTACATTAACAGATCAGGCCTTCGAGAGAGTGTAACTGCAATCAAAACCTCAGAAGTACCATCAGCAATACATAAAATTCCTATTAAACTCTTTATACACAATAACCATCCTTAGGAGATGTGGAGGAAAATGATTCATCAGCTAAATTCACCATAGTTCATTCTAGGTGACTAAATTTAAACGCTTCTCACCAGAAATACTTGTACAAGCAAGTTGTTGTTAATGATTTATAACAGGTCACCCAGGCATGGTTCACTGCACTGAACCCTAGCAGCAGAATGGAAGTTAGGACAGCCCAGTTCGTGGGATTTGGTGACCATACACACTGAACCTGACAGGAAGTTCAAGTCTGTCCTTTGCTTATCTGTTAGGAAATACATTAAAGCTGAAGTGAAAACTGGGCCCGGATAATGAATAAGAGATGTTTATATGGAAAAAAAATTCTCTTTCAAAAACTGTTGAACTGTGATTAAAAAATGTATTATATATTTTTGGCTATATTTCTTTTTGTGAGTCTGTGTTGCTCTCTTTTCCTGATAATACAGCAGTGGCTACAAACATTATGGTCTGCAAGAGATGTTAGGAGCATTTATGGGCAGATTCAGATAGCTGAGAGCAAGATAGAGGTTGTCTTACATGGAATGGAATCTGAAAAACTAAAATACTGATGGCTTCAAATACATGATATTCACTGTTGATCGCTGCTGATGATACTGGTTTTCAAATAGCAGGGTCAGAGGAGGCCACAAAGATGCTGAGAAGGCTGGAACACCTCAGCAGCAAAGACAGGCTGAAAGAGTTGGGGTTGTTCAAGCTGGAGAAGAGAATGCTCCAGGAAGCAGATGGAGGTCTTTCAGTACCTAAAGGGGGCTGAAAAAAGAGAGAGGGACTTTTTACATGGGCAGGTCGTGACAGGGCAAGGGGCAATGGTTTTAAACTGAAAGAGGCAAGGTTTAAATTAGATGGTAGCCTGACTTAATGAAAGGTGGACAAGATGATCTTTATGGTCCCTTCCAACCCAAACCCTTCTGTGATTCTATGATTCTGTGATTCTATTATATACTCTAGCATTAAAGCATTTAGCACTTCCAGAAGATTTCCAAGTATTTCCTATCTCATGAAAAGTTCACATTTTTTCTGAAAATTACAATTATTAACTAACATAAGGTTATTTTTGTGTATTTTGGATGAAATATGTCTAACAGGACAAGTCCTCAATCTTCTGATATTACAGTCCTATATTTCACTTTCCACAGATGTAGTTGTTGAAAGTAACAATGAAGGCAAAGTAAAATTTTGAACACAGAATATGATTTCTGTATAACATTGATAACAGTCTGGCAAAGATCAGAGACCATTATATCTGGCAAACATATTAGCCCGACCTTGACACAGGAAGTCTTCTTGTTCTCTTTAAAGCTTTGGACTCCCAGTCTTTGGAAAAGGCAAAGTTAAAAGTAGTAGGACTGCAATTGCATTCCAGAATAAAGGATGCAGAATGCAATGCACAGGAAGTAACTCAGTGTTTGAAAGAAAGAGAAGTGAGAGAAGATTTGATGATATTTTGTCTGAGAACACATTTGGAAGGCACCTGCACAAGCCATCACACTACTCCGTATCCCAACAAATAGCAAAGACAGGGGGAAATATGCCCTGCAAAATTCAAGCAGCCACTATTGGTTGTTTTTACAAAAATACCATTATTTCTTAAGTTCACGTTGTTTGGATCAACCTCTTGGCTCTTCTGAGAATTCACACTGAACAGGCTTCATATGATGTTGCCTAATTAAAGGCAGTAACAGCAACACCCACTTTTGAGTCTCCTTATCCCATTTCAAAAGCACTGGCTAAACTTGTGGAACTTGAAAGGTAAGTCCTGGTCCCATCAAGAAACAGTCATCATAATGCCTCAATAGCTCTCCAGTAAAGAGGGGTTTGCATGGATGCTCATTTGTAAGGACTCGTGTAGGACTACAGCAGACATGAGTCCCAGGTTGGCATTTCACTGTGGTAATTACTCATCTCTGTCTGACCTCTAGTTTCATTTTAAAGAGGTGGCAGCATCTCCCATAGAGCCCCGAGTCTGCATCCCACACCCATCTTTGACCATCAGCATTTTAAGCATTTTATCCAGCCCATTAAACTGCAAGCTTAAATTTTCTGACCTTTTTCTGGTAAAGAAAAAAAAAAAAAAAAAAAAGAAGAAGAAGAAAAACAAACTAGGGGGGTTTTTTCTGCTGATCCTGCATCACAGTCCTTGCCAGATTTCCTGGAGGAGCTCAAAAAATGGAAACAAAATATGACTGTGAAGTGAAAAAAAATTTGTAATGATTTAAGAATCATGGCAATAAAGTCACTGAACATTCTTTTCAGCTAACAGGCATTCAGGAGGAGAGACAGACCAGAAAACCAAATGCAAAAGTGACCCCATGACTGCACTAAGTAATAATTAACAATGAATGCTCTTTGATTGTATTCCCCTTTTTGCAAAGGCTTCTTGCTTGTAAATGTTGTTGTTAACTTTTGTTAATTCTTTAACACAGTTACAGTATTTTGTAACAGGTAAGTTACAAAATACAAAACTAAAGGACTGGGAGGAATTTCAGTTGTCCTGAAGCCAATGTAGGACTTCAGTCTTCACTGTTCAGGCAAATCATTATGCAGCCAGCAGCTCAGGCACTGTTTGAGGCTTACAGTGTGGATGATGTGTGAGGCTCGTCTTAAGAACTGAAGTGACACAACAGACAGAACCTGGGTGGTCTTTCAGTAGCATGTGTGCTCTGGTAGCTGCTCCACCTGCATGTCTGCAAAGTGAGTACTCACATTATAATCAGCACAGTCTCAGTCAGTGTGACACAGAGCATGCACTGTCTTGCACAGATGGAAGGTGCACTTGAAGGTTGGAAGGCTGTGCCAGAAAGAAAAAGTTGCCCAACTTTCCAACTTTTCATTGCTCTTAATCTTATCTTAATTGCACATGGAATGACTCCCTGATCATCTCCATGTTCTGGAGTAAAGTTTATCATGAACATTTTATGCCCCTATCAGCCGTACATAATTTTGCACAGCAATAGTATGATCCATAGGTCTGCAGTTTTTTAGGAAGATTACATGACCTGAAAGAGGAGTAATCTAAAATTGTCTGTTAATGTTTCTGCATGTATAATACACTGAAGTGCAGCACTGGTTGTGGGCTAGGTCAAAACCTTTTCTTACAATTTAGCTTTAACCCCTTCCAGACTCTAGGTTTTCATGGATTGTGAAAGAGAGTGAGAAAAGCCACCACATTTCATGTCCTGATAGGCTGTGTCCACTGTTGCTTACCAAAAAAATCCACAAAACAAAAATATTTTTGCAAATTGGGTTAAAGATTTGGCTGTGAAACATTTGGGTCACCTCTGAAGAGGTACTAACTAAATATATGAAATCTTTAATAATAACGTCTGTGTGTGTCATTTCTACTCATGATGCACAATGTATACCCATACAAAAACTACATGGTGTCTATATATTTTAACAATAAACTTAGATAACTTTTTAACAGAGGTTTTCCTTAAGAGGTTTTCCAGACAAGTACTGACCTAGAAAAAGCCTGCTGAATTTATACTGGAAAATGATCTTCCAACACAACCCATTCTATATTTATATGCATGAGTCTATATTCTGGGATTAAAAAAAAAATAGCTGAGTACTTAACATCTGATTTCTTCAGGCATGCTTCTTGTAATCCTGCAGAATCCAAATCACTAGGGCTTATGAAACTGATAGACAATAAGTTGTTAAACTTGCTTCTTCCTCCAGATATTTAAAATCATATAAAAGAAAATATTTAGACAGTAACTAGAATTCAACCACCACCTCTTGCAGTGTTCACCAGACACTGATCTCCCTGATTTCACTAGTCATCTGATCTTTCTGGAGTCACAAGAACATGAAACTTGTAAACAGCAGATAAGACTTGCCGTGGAGCTCATACGTCAGCAGATAATACTGAATAGATATAAATGCACATCCTGTCCTAGCTGGACATTTCCCCTGAAAATAGAAAGATAACGAAGGAACAGGCTGACACTTTTGTGTCACAGGGGTAAGGTTTAAATATTTTTGATATCAATCCACAATTCAACACATTACAGCTTTCAAGCATTGCATTTTGCAGTTACCACTATCATTTTGAATTCCATTAACTCTTTATATCTTCCCTTCACTCTGGAATAAAGAAATAAGGAGGATTAACAGAACAGCTCTCTGTCAGAAGCACAACCCATGTTTATTTTCCTTCAAAACTTTATAAACAGACACTGATATTATTGCCCTCAGCATACCTATCAAAGGGCCTCCACAGAAATGTTTTCCTCTTGCGTAACAGCACACATCTGGCTTGCTCTAGGCATGACAGTAAAGCTCTTTCACGCACAGAACAAGTCACTGTGCAACAGAGACGTTGTCTGATACAGATTCTTCCAAATGATTGGTAACACTACAGGAATGAGCAGCTGATTTCGTAAGAATTTTTCTAATAGGAGAGACCAGTAAAGGCCACATTGCAGCTCCCTGTATTCTGTACCTGCCTGGTGAATAATTTGGTTCTGATGGGGGGAGATCTGGGTGTGGTAAGAGTGCACTAAGCAGCTTTCAAAATGGTTTTGGGAGCCAGTCAGAACTGTCCAGCAAGCTGGATGTAGGTCAGAAACTGCCAGGTGGATGGCGTTGCACTAGATGAGCTAATGGTCCCTTTTAGCCTTCATTTATTATCTAAATCACCTGCTTTTGGGCAATAGTTACCTACTCAATGCTGCACATAAGCAGGCCTTCTGATTTCATATGTCCAATTTATTAATTGCTGCATTTCTTCAGAAAAAGAGGTGTTTCCTTTATTAAAGAAAGGAAATGTATGATTCACACTTTTCTATTATTAGTTTAGGATTCGTTTTTGTCTGTTTGCTATTTCACAGCTCCCCCTGGGAGAGGCTCACAACACTCAGCCTGGACAGATGCTCTGAGCTCTGTTCAGTGCTGCTATGAGAAGGCTGGAGCTAGAAGAGAACATCTACACTGCGGTAATTTTCCCAAACTCAGCTGAATATTATGTCCAGAAGACTTACCATGTTATTTTAATTAATACAGGATTCTCTAGTGTCATTGAGGTGATTCTGGGAAAAAGCATAGGCAATTTTTAGCCATACAAACATCTAAACCAGGTTGAACTAGAGATATTGGTAAAGATCTTTTAGATGTTTGCTTAACATATTCTTCCTTATATAAATGAAATGCACTATAAACCAGTTAGTTTTCAGACTTACTAAAACTAAATTGCATTGTTTTGTAACATACCTCTTGGAAATCCTAGGGGTAGTGCTGTGAAATGACACACTCATCTCTGAGAGAGGAAAAGGAGAAGGTAAGAGTTATAGCTTAGTCAGTGTAATTTTATATTAGAAAAGCTATTAGGAGCAAGTATGAACTGTTCATTTAAAAGCTTCAGCCTAACCTCACAGTAAAACTAGATGGGTGAAGCCATAGGAAAAAAGAAACACAGTGGAAAATGCCATGGGACAAAAAGTAAATGGTCCATACATTAATCAAATAGATCTGTCTTTGTTTTGAAAGACAGGTGTCTGCTAAGGAAGGCAGAAGCCTCCCTTGGAATGGCAGATGTAACCCCTTTCCCTCCCAGTTATTATAATTTTGAAATCAAGGGCTTTTAGGCAAAGATGTGGGAAATAGGAATAACAGTTCTTTACTATTATATATCTATATGTGTAGAACCAGTCAAACAAACAGCAATAACTCTGGCAGTAACAGCGAACAATCACAAACCCAGTCCCAGCCTTCTCGGCTGTCGGGCCCTTTCCCCTCGGGTGCAGTTCCGCTCGCAGCCGGCAGGGGCGCTGGCGGCTCCCGGTGAGCAGGGCAGGTGCGATGGTTCCCCCGCGGCTGCAGGGGGCGCTCCGGAGCGAGCTCGGGGAGCACGCGGCACCGGCGGCCTGGGATCCCGGGAAGGGATGGGACAAAGGAGCTTCACAAACCCCTGGGCAGCTGATCCCGGTGTCCAGCCGGACCCTACAGCGTAGCGAAAGCTCGAAGCGTCAGCGGGGCAGGGCGGCCACAGCCCAGCCTCCAGCAGGGCACGGAAAGCGGCTTTGGGATCCCGGCGTTGTTTCCAGCAGAAAGAAAAACAGCCGAAGAAAAAGAACCAGCAGCTCCTTCCTCTGCAGCTTCTCTCTCTGAACACCGAGAGCGAACTGACCCCACACCCAGGTGAAACAAAGGAGTAGCCAGGCCCACCCCACCCCCAGTGGGCTCTTTTTGTCTTTCTTAAGTACAGCCATTTGTCCCCTAGCAACATGCATATGGGAAAAAATTCCTTTAACAGGAAAAAAACTAGGACTAAACTAAAACCCCAACAAGAAGCAAGCCACCAACACTGGATAGGTAGAAGGTGCTAGAATGGAAAATCTTAATTCTTGTTTTGTACTTTGCTACAGTGATAGCTTTAGCAATATTTACTTCAAATACCCTCTATTTGAATTATAAGCTATTGGACATACAGTTCTTCCACTACAAATTAGATCTCTGGTAGTTTAAAACAAACCTTCATATATTTTTAAATGCAGGAGGCATCACCATTGCTTATGTGCTGTTGTGTACCAGAAAACAAGAATAGGTGTGGCAGGCAACTCCTAGGTTGCAAATAACTGTCTGAGCAGATCTACTGAAAAGAACAATAGTACTGTTACATTAACAAGGCCATTAAGCAATAAGCACCATGGAAAAAGGATGGAGTTTGTAAACATGTCCATTTTCAGGAATTAATATGGGCAAGCTCATTAGAACGTAGAGCCACTGCTTGAGGCTGCTCTTCTGTTGTCGGCATCGACATAGAGGCTGTCAAAGGGATCATCATGCTGACTGTTCTGACAAGTTAAACTATTATACTGGTTTATTTGGATGAGTACATTTTCATCTGGAGGCAGGACACGAAACCTGGATGACTAGGGGACTGCAGTGTAGAAAAGAAACCCGAGTGTCACGTTGTCAGTGCTCAGACAGGATGGCAGAGGGGCTGGTCCCAGCCAGTGCCATGCACTTGCTGTCTCTTCCTGGGGTGTCTCAACCAAATAGCCCAGGAGCTGTGTTGGAGCTGCAAGGTGCTGCCTGGGCCTTTCTTTCCTCAGCTGTGGGGCCTTGGAGCTGAAGGGGCACAGCTGGGCACCACAGTGAGCCTTGCTGGGCTGTATGTCACTGCAGCTTTTGACACCACTTCATGATACCCATTTTGGGCACAGCTCAATCTAAATTGTAAAGTAACACGGTGTTACAGAACTGCACAGAAGAGCGGCTGTGGAACGGAGTTGAGGGGGCATGGGCTAAAGGCAGTCCTGTGGGCAGGAGTCCTGTGTGTGGGGGTGTCTGTGGTCCAAACACCACCTGCCTTCCAAAATGTTCTGGCATGCCAGACTATGAAATCCACCTGCAAAATGCATCTAGTAGGGGAGTTACAGGCATTCCGTGTCTGCAAGAGCAACAGAGTTGAACAACAAAGATGATCAAGGGACTGGAGTATCCCTGTTATGAGGACAGGCAGAGGGAGCTGGGCCTGTTCAGTCTCAGGAAGAGGTGACTGAGAGGGACATCATCAATGTCTGTCAGTGCCTGCAGGGAGGGGTCAGAGGAGAGACCAGGCTCTGCTCGGTGGTGCCCAGCAATAGAACAAGAGGCAACAGGGAGTAAGTGATGCACAGGAAGTTCCACCCGAACATGAGGAAGAACTTTAGAGCACGGGTCACCACGTACTGGAACAGATTACCCAGAGAGGCTGTGGAGTCTAACTTCACAGATACTGTCCGGACACAATCCTGTGCCATGAGCTCTGCTGACCTTA
>NW_008237242.1:3335648-3352210 GCF_000691975.1 Corvus brachyrhynchos
GGCAGCCTGCATCAGCTCCTCCGGGTCACTCGACCTGCCCCAACACTGCCTCGCTTGCGCTCCCGTGGGATCCGTGTGCGGGAAACAAACATCTGATGCCTGAAATCCAAGGAATTCCTGATGAAGCCCAGGAGAATAGTAATAGTAACATGGCTTCATTGAGGTGGATTTATAAAAACAGCTCTGCGAATTACATGCACATCATATGAAATGCGTCCGGGGTTACAGGCTGATAAGGCAGTATTTCAGTGAGTCTTCCAAGGAAATTGCATAGACAATTGAAGCGGTCCAGTCTCCATCCCTCATCTGTGAGCCCACTTACAAGTGGGAATTTGGATCACTTCTGTCAGTCTTCCTTGGCTGCTTTGTTTTCCCAACTGTACTTTTCACTCCTTCCTCCAAAGCAGTCATGCTCTTATAGAACATGTGCTGTTCTGTCAGGCTTTTTTGTGCATTATGACTGGGGTTTTTAAAATGAGAATACTCAATGAATGATGCAGCTGCATTTAGACACGGTAAATTCACATTTTTACTAGTTCTGTGTAAATTAATGTACTGCCTAACATAAGGTGTATGTTTCTTACTGCTGTGTTAGAGTTGTAAGAAAAAAAGACTTCTTAAAGTATCTTGTGTTTGGCTGGGCGAAGGTTGCTCCATTATTTGGAGGTTTGGGTTTGGTTTTTTATCCCTACCATCAGTTTGGAAGTAAGGCAAAAATCATGGGATTTGGAGGTCAAATTTTTGCTTAAGGAATTATGCTTTTAATTGCAAGTCATTTGCCCTTTTACGATGTGTCAAAAATGGGCAAGAAGAATTAAACTGTGAAGTAGGCAGCTGACACCTTCCCACATGAGACTTAATGTGAAATACCAGATGGCAAAAGAAAAGCAGGAGCTTCTGGTTGTCAGTCTTAGACCCATCATTACAGATGAGGTGAAGAGAATGCAGCAGCAGCATCTGCTCCCTTCCACCTCATCTTCCCCTGCAGGCTGGCCTCCTCTGCTCCCTTTAAGACCCTGACAGGTGTTTATGGTGTGAAAGATGGAATATGTAGAATTTTCTTAAGAAAGGATGTGCTTTGATGTTTGATTTTTGTGTACTTTCAAGCTTCTTCAACAAGAAGGGAGATTTAATCCATGAAACAGAGAGCAGCCAACAAGCTCAAAGTGATGTCCAGGTGTTAGAAGAACAAATAACTTGTTGGTGGAATGGCCCTCTTAAGGTGTACAACTGGACATACTTCAGTGATCTCAGACCTATGGGGCGGCTAACAAAGCCTGGGAAGAAGGGTGTTCTCTGATACTGGACACAGAATTTAGGGGCCACAGGGACATGTAGCAAAAACCCCAAAATAAGGAAGAAAACTCAGCAATTGTGCTGGAATCAGCTCCAGCTGGGTAACAGGTATTTCTGGCTGGGGGAGATTGTGACCACCGACCCGAGAAACCCACTGACCCAAAAGAAGAGAGACTGAGCATGCAGACTAATTTGCACGGGAAGCAAGAAAATCCTTAGCCAATAGAAGAGAGAATACTAATTAATAAAAGAACTATGTTACTTGTAACCAATGAACATTAATCCCTTAGTTTGCTAAAATGTGTAATTAGTAAAAAGTTTTTATAGTTGGGTCCTTGATTTGTGGAATTCCACCAGGCACCCAGGCTTGTGCAACTCTGAAATAAATAATCTGTGCCACCTCGAGTGTGTAATTACTGGCTCATTGCACACCAGGTAATGAATCCAACTTTTGTGGGCAACATTTCTGTGGTTGGCAATGTATCAATAGCAGGTAGGGCTGGATTTCCTGAAGTGGTTGTTTCTGCTCTACTTATTTCGTGCTCTTGGCAAAACAAGTTCTTCATGGATGACTTTTTTCTGGGAGACAAGAAAGAGGGTGTTTTGGGGTAAAAAAAAACTCCATAATTCTTTTTTTCTGCAGCATTCTAAGTGTAAGCCATGTTAGTGTGGAAGCTGAAGATGAGTGTTGCTGCATGGATCTGAAGTAATTTTGCCTGGAGGTAATTTGTGAAGTGCTTTTGTTGAAGCACTTGCATGCTCTCCTGAGGTTCTTTTGCATAAGCAGCAGACTACTGTCTGCATCTAATCCACATGCATGGAGTTATGCTGAACCTCTCCAGGTCTGAGGTCCTCCACAACTCCCACCCCCAGCTATGTTTATTGTGTTAGCAAGGGAGGAAGGGCTATTGGATTATAAGCATTATGTGTCTCTTTCAAAAGGCTGGCAAAGAGTATTTCACTTTAGAGGGGAAGAAGTATAAGTAGTATGGATTAATAAGCTTGACAGCAAATGAAATCCCTGGCAGTTGTGATGCACTCAGGAAGTTGAAAATTGCTTTCTATTACATTCATGTTTAACGGAAGTAAACATCTTATGTTCATGAGCTGCAAAATGTGACTTAAGTATATGTTTTAAGAACTCTTCATCAACCAAGTGGATTGGTGGGATTGCAAGAAGAAACTGTACAAAGATTCTGACATTATGCTGCTGTGGTGTTGAATGAGTAGCTGTGGAGATGTTGCACCCCTGCAGTATTTGCTTTGAGGGTGGTGGGTCCCTGCTGTAGGATAAAGAAGTACACTTCGACTGTTTCTTCACGTGTCTAAATAAGATAATATTGCACATCATTAACTGTGGCATTTCCTACCTGTCAGCTAACAAAACCTGTAAGCAAGACAGGTTTTCCTTTGGTTTTATAGTCCCTGCAAAGTGCTAGTTCACAATTGTATAATAACCTGACTGTGCACAGTATTTACTGAGTGGCACAGTATTCTTACTATCATACCATATTTGTTTTGCAGACCACGCCTTTTGCCATGGAAGCTGAGGAAACGATGGAATGTATCCAGGAATTCCCTGAACACTATAAAGTTATTTTGGATAGACTGAATGAACAACGTGAGCAGGACCAGTTTACAGATATTACTCTGATTGTTGATGGTATGTACAGGCCTGAGAACCAGTGGGTATACAGGAAATTCTGAAAGCTGTGCTGGGATGATGTTGGATTTTTCACGGGTCAGCTGTTAGACTGTGAACAAATTCTTGGTTCTGTACCTGTGTGCAAGTTACTTGAAAAATTTCATTGTAGTGATTAATAATTTTGCTTCTGCTTTTCCAAACAAGAAGCTAAATATTTTCAGATAGAAGCCCTTCTTGAAACTGGTGTGCTGTATTTAGTGTGCTAAGCATTCCCAAAACATGGTTAAAATATTCTTTTCTGACTTGAGCTGGCTGACTGCATGCAGAAAACTTTTACAAATACCATGTTTAAATAAAAAAGCCCCACACCTTGGAATAAGCAGTTTCTCTGGTATCTGTCTACTGTTTTAATATATACTTCAAAAATTGTAGAAGCACACACTTTTTTTAAGTGTTCTAAGGACATAAGAACTGCTTTAAAAGGATGAGAAAGATACAATTGCTTATTATCTTCTTAGAAAAGGTGGTATATTGTAGATCACTTAAGACTGCTTCATATGTCAAACATGTCTTAGAATGGATGAACACTACAGGGAATGCAGGCAGTGTCCACTATGACAGACTTAGCTAAAGGAGTACCACCTGATCTTTAAAAGGATAGCAGCAACTCACTTGAAGAAAAAGGATCCTACGGAGTCCAGATTAGAAGGTGGCAAACAAATGAAGAAAAAAAATTACTCTTCAGGGACTGCCATAGCTTCACCAACAGCGCTTGCCCTGAATGTTTGCTCCTTCTCTGTCATTACCACATCCATATGTTGAACTCAAAGCTGGTTTTGTGTGCAGCTGTGTAGTTCTAATCCATGTTGCTTCTTTTATCCCTGTCCTATTTAGCCGTATGAATGTTCATGCCTCCACTGGGGAGAAGAAATACACAGTCAGTGTATGCTGCAGGAATAGATGTTTACACTGGATGGTCCTTTTTTCTACATCTGCATTTATTCTGCACTATACATATCTATAACATAACATAATAGAGTTATAGCACTATTAGAGTGTTTCCCTAAACCAAAATTTTTGTCTCTCTTTGCAGGTCACCATTTCAAAGCTCATAAGGCAGTTCTTGCTGCCTGTAGCCAGTTCTTCCACAAATTCTTCCAAGATTTCACTCAGGAGCCTTTGGTGGAGATTGAAGGTAATCTGACTTGTGCAAATAAAAGCATTCAGAGTTGTGTGCTCAAACTGGAAATTATTGTAGCATCCTTGGTACAGGCCAGTGCATAGAATCATAGAATGTTCAGGGTTGGAGTAATAGAATGTTAAGATCATCTAGGCCCAACCTCCCCTTGCCATGGACAGGGATGGCTCCCACTAGACCAGGTTGGTCAAGGCCTTATCCAGCCTGACCTTGAACACCTGAACATGCTTGGTCATAGCACTTGGCTTTCTAGATCTTAGTTCCTGAGTTGTTCTGAGACAGCTACCATCCCTGGAAAGAAAACCTTCCTGAAGAAAAATCAAAGTGAGAAAGAGCAGTATTAAATATGTTGGAAGGGAAAATGTGAGATTATCTGGTACTTTTTCATTATTTTTTTCCCTTCTTTCCCCTAATGCATGGCTAATGAAGGTCAGGCAGACCCTGTATATGTTTTTAGGACTAGCAATACTACACAGAAGTTTTCCCTGAGAAAAGCCGTTCTGGTCAGCTGAAAAAGGCTGCCAGTGATGGCCAGTGGTAGATGCCTTGGCTGAGATGCAAGAGCATGACAGACATGGAGCAATACTTACGTGGTAGGCAGGGAGGAAATGAAATTCCTGGAGCAGCATTTCAAACTTCAGGAGCAGTATTTTTAAGTCTATATAATATTTAAACAGCTTTTGGTTCATCTTATCCTTCCTTTTATCTTTGTCATGGCAAAACTCCACAGTTTTTCCAGATTCATGTGTTTCTCTAGTATGTTTTTTTATTCCACCATGAGTGAGGTTGGAACTAGATGATTTTTAAGGTTTCTTCCAACCCAAACCATTCAGTGGTTCTATGGAGCCATTTAAGGGTATCATCTTTATGAAACTGGCATCTACAGTACTGTGATCAAAGTGGTGTGCAGGCAAGTGGGCAAGGTTTACTGGGAAGATGAGACTGCAGAATTGTTAAGGGTAACTTGTTTCTCTTGCCTGTATACAGGTGTAAGTAATATGGCATTTCGTCACCTAATTGAGTTCACCTATACAGCAAAACTAATGGTACAAGGTGAGGAAGAAGCAAATGATGTTTGGAAAGCAGCGGAGTATTTACAGATGCTAGAAGCAATCAAAGCACTTGAAATCAGGTAAGCACATAAGCCTCTTTTTCTTCCCAGCACTGAAGGAGAGAGTCGCAATAAGGCTTTTGCAAGAGCTGGCTGCCAGTATTTTGCAGTGCTGTTCCGTATGCTGGAACCTCCTTAACTTGTGTAGGACCATATATTCTTCTACTGTAACATACATGTCAGAATTACCCAGGGTAAAAAAAGAACGTCGTGTTCATTGGGCTAGAACTTGATGACAAGTGCCATGGCTTGTAAATGTTGCTGATGTTTTAGGGCTGTGACTCTGATAGGTGGTCTCTGTGCTGCCTGATGGCTCACACCTGACTGACAGCTGGCTGTGCAGTGACAGTGTGACTGTGGTAATCAGACCACATTAGCAAGTTTGTGCTGGTGTTTTGATTTCGCGCAACTTTCTGCTATTTCTGAGAGAATAAGCAGTGATCTTAAAACTGCTCGCTGCGAAATTAACCTCTCAAACCTTTTGAATGAACGTAACTGCTAAAGTCAGTTTTATCTGGGTTCAATACTCCATCAAATGTTGCTGCAGCACCTGTTATCCAGTACCAGGAACTGTAATCCATTGCCAAAGTCCAGCTTGAAAAAAGTGGGTGCCAGTCCCATCATGCTGTTTTTCATCCCCTTTCTTCCATTTCACTTCCATGAAGTGTTCTCATGTTCTCATTCCTTCTGCATGCTACACTGATTGTTTTTGGTACGTGATGCTGGAGCTCCTTGCAATGTACCTGTCATCTTGTAGACATCAGAAATCCAGGCTGTATGAAACTGGGTTTAGCTACTCTGTTTTCCCATGTGTGAACAGAGTAAGGTGCCATTTATAAACTGTGGCCTGCACTACATCGTTAGTGACACACCTCTGGCATATGACTTGGAGATACTGGGTGAAGTCTTGTCTCTTGTTACTGGAAGGCCTGGAAGCGATAGGGAGTGCATTCCATGAAAGGATTCATCATGGTGCAGAGGAAGGTTAAAAGCACAGCTTACTCCAGTCAATCTATTTGAGGGGAATATAGCCACTTATTTTTGTAACTGGTGATCAGTAGTAAAACCTGCAGTACAGAAGTGCTGTGGATGACTTAAAAGCATTGACCCACTCAGCTGTGTCTGAGATGACATGCTGCCCTGAACATTTTGGAGGAAGGGAGTTGTGTGTATGTTATGCAGAGAGAGCAGCACAGAACTGATGGTTGTGTTTAAGCCCAGAAAATTAAATTAGAATACTCCTTCCACATCCTGGTGGCTTTTTTTGCATCAGCTGTTAGCAGTGTGCCTTCCTGAATTACAAGATATGTTAACCTTTGTGTGTTAACCACACAATAACCATCGTGTGAAGTCACAGCTGAAGTGTTTTCTAACAAGCTCTAAGTACTGCTGGCACTTGCACACACTCCAGAGCTTAAGAGGTGAATGGTATAGGAGGGACTTGAACCTTTTTTCTGAGTAGGCAGGACAAAGAATTCATTATTTTAGAGGAGTTTTCTTTCCAACTACAAAATTTCACAAATTTTTACATAAGCCTATGTTATTAGGTTAAATGGCTTTTCTTCTTGATAGGTGCTCTGTATCATTCAAGCAGAGCTATTTAAAATACTTTATCATTTTACTGCACTGAGGAGCATAGATTAAGGACAAATTAGCTTTTGATGTGCGCACAGATTATGTGCTCATCATTCAACTTTGAGAAACAGCTAGGGCGTGTTGGATGCAGAAGTTAATTACTAGGCAGGAGTTATGTCACTGTTAATTATTAACAGTTATGTCACTGTTAATTGATCTTAACCATGTTTACGCAAATGCTTTTCAGGAACAAAGAAAATTCATCACCCTTAGAATCAAATGAAGCACAAGGTAAAAATAAACCAAAAAAGAGGAAGATTGCGGAAACCTCTAATGTTATCACAGAAACACTGCCATCTGCAGAATCAGAGCCTGTTGAAATTGAGGTTGAGATTGCTGATGGAACAATGAAAGTGGAAGATGACAGCATTGAAACCCTTGAAGAAGTAGCTTCTGCAGAGCAATCCATAAAGTACATACAGACAACAGGTACATCAGATGAATCTGCTTTGGCTCTTTTGGCAGATATCACCAGCAAGTATCGTCAAGGAGAGAGAAAATGCCAGATCCAAGAAGAAGGTGATAATGCAGCTGACCCCTCGTGCAAACAGGTAGAAGGTATTGAAATTGTGGAACTTCAGCTGTCACACATGAACAATTTATTCCACTGTGAGAAATGTAACCGTTCATTTAAATTGTTTTACCATTTTAAGGAACACATGAAAACACACTCTACTGAGAATTACAAGTGTGACATATGCAATAAAAGATACCTACGAGAGAGTGCTTTGAAACAGCACCTCACCTGTTACCACCTTGATGAAGGTGGTGCCAGCAAGAAGCAAAGACCTGGCAAGAAAATACATGTATGCCAGTACTGTGACAAGCAGTTTGACCACTTTGGGCATTTTAAAGAGCACCTCCGGAAACACACAGGTAAGAGCACTGCCACAGTCCTGTGCTTGTAGCCTTCATTCTAATGTTTTGGGCTTTTGCATGTTTAGGGGAAATAGATAATATGCTGAAGTAAACATGAGTTCTGAGTGCTAGAAATACTTCGCTTTTACTTATAACTAAAACAGTGGTGTGTCTTTTTGTTTGTTTGTTCATGGGTTTTTTGTTTTCCATTGATGTAAACTTTGAGGGATTGAGTTGATTAAAAATAGTCACCTAAAACCAGAAGATACTAAGGAAGTTTCTGTGTCAAGTCTATTAAAGGTATTTTTCAAAATACTTCCTTAAGGCATGTTCCCTTCTTCAAAAGTACCGAACTGAAGAACTACTTTTATTTTCAAAATTCTCTACTAAGTGTGTCTGTTGAAATATTATTTTAATCACAATCTTCTTGGTGGAATACAGTTTAGAGTGTTTCTTTACCTAACAGAACTTCTGAGCAAATGCCTATTAGACATAAAATACCCTCAAAGAATTATTTCTTGTACCATTTTGTTTGGAAGATTTTACTCTTGCTCTTGTCTCATCTCATCTATGATTTGAATTTTCTTGGTTAATTAAGCAAAACTACTAAAACTGGCAAAACATTTCTAGTCATTATAGTACACTGTTTTTACTGTGAAATCTGCCTCTTTGAAATCTGGGTGGCATCTTCTGAGAACAAAGTGATTTGTGCTCCTTCTTTCTTCTTTGTAGTATGGGAGATTACTTCATCTCACTGAAAAGTCTGCTGACTGAACAGACACTGAGAATGACACAGATAACTGAATGTAAAATGTATGCAGTCTTGATCTTCCAGAGGTTTTTGTTAATTATGCCAGTCATGAATCATAAGTAAAAATTTAATAGAGGTTAGCAGCTCTATTTCTTTTGCAGCATGTTATTGTTAAAGCCTTTTAATTAGAATGTCATAATTTAATTAGAACGTATCTGTGTATGGGACTGTTGAGTATTGATATATGGCAGTGTCCAGTCTATTCCCAATACCGTCTTAAAAGTTCCTTTTATAAACAGCCTTTGGCAAGTCCTTACCCCCTATAAAGCAGGGAGTGTTTCTCCATTATAAGCAGTTCAAATCCAGGCTACTTAACAAAAGTCTATTAAAAAAATTTTTGGCAGATAATCCAAAATACATACTATGTTGGTTGTAGTATGTTGGTTGCTCTTGCAAAAAAGTATTTTTGATTCAAAGCAAGTTAGCATATCACAAGAGGTACAGAGTACTTCATAAATATATATTTATCTAATAAGTATAACATACGGAATCTAATTACTTACAGTTTAGCATTTTCAAAAGCCTTAAGCTTAAAATCAGAACAGATATCAGCATTTAACTGTGGTCTCCTAATGTGAATGAAAAAGCTCCCTTTCAGTTATAGGCTTTCTAAATTCTGAGTTCTATATAGCACTGGTTGAATGCTAAATTGAAATTGAAAGGCCTGTGAGAAAATGTCCTAAAAATATTTGATCCTGTTGTTGTTCAGTCACTATACCAGCAATTACATTAAAATAGCAATGGGGCAGTAATAGGATGATAAAATGGCTTGGGTTGGAAGGGACCTTAAACATCAGTTAGTGCCACGCTCTGGGGCCATGGGCAGGGTACCTTCCACGAGGAGGTTGCTCCGAGCCCCAGCTGGGCCCTGAACACTTCTCAGGGGTGGGGCCACCACAGCCTCTCTGGGAAACTTGTTCCATTGCGTCACCACCCTCTGAGAAAAGAATTTCTTCCTCCTATCTAACCTAAACCTATTCTCTTTCAGCTTGAAGCCATTCCCCCTTTGTCGTTATCACTACTATTCCCTTGTAAAAAGTCCCTCTTCAGCCTTCCCGTAGACCCCCTTTAGGCACTGGAAGGTGCTCTAAGATCTCCCTGAAGCCTTTTCTTCTCCAGGCTGAACAACCCTAATGCTCTTAGCCTGTCTTCACAGCATAACTTCCAGGAGGATCTGCTCCATGATTTTTGGGGCATGGAGGTGAGACTGACTGGCTTGTAGTTCCCCAGGTCTTCTTCTGTATTTCCCTATTTTGAAACAGTTATGTTTCTGCATTTCCAGTCAGCTTGAACTTCACCAGACTGCCAAACCTCAAATTTTATGGATAGTTGCTTAACAACTTCCTTCACCAGCTCCCTCAGGACCTGCAGATGCATCTCACCAGGTCCCATGGACTTGCTTTTTGTGTTTGAGTTTGTCCAGGAGCTTGTGATCCATGCATGGTCTGTAGTATCACAGAATCACAGAATGGTTTGCATTGGTAGGGACCTTGAAGATCATCTAGTTCCAATCCCACTAATAGCTTGGGCAAAGTCCGTGATTTTTGACCTGCAAGACTGAAGGCAGTTTAGTGTCCTCTGCATTTCTTGTACAACACTCTCCAAAAATGTAGCATTTTCTAACCATTGAGGGGAATGTTCCCACCATTTAACATCTTTCTGTAGCTTTTGGGTGTATCAATGAGACTTAAGCTACTTGTGAATTTCTTTTGAAAAGCTAATTAGGAACTTGTAAATATTTCTGAAGATTGGTTTATTGGTTTTCCACCTCAATATCCAGTAACTGTTCCTGAAAATGCAGACTTTCAAACTAGCTAGGATTGATCCTCATGGTATTCACTGAAATGGTTCTGCCTCTTTTGGAGTTCATTATCCATTTGTTTCAGTAGTGGTGTTGGTGTCAGTACCTATACAGATTATTATAGACTTTCAGAGGAAACACACTCTTCCAATTATTTTTGTAATTTAATTTGCTTGAATGTCATTGTGTTTGTGCATGGTGGAATTCACCACCTTTTGTTCATTACTACTTGATGACAGCATAGTACCTTGGATAATAAAATGACCTGCTTTCAGCCTCCCCTACTCTTATGCTTAGCTGGCTTCTATTTTTGATACCATGGTTGAAATGAAGTGGCCAAACTGAAAGGAATTTTAATCTTGCTTGTGCCCATTAATGTCCCTCTGTGCTTTCTCTTCAGTGTATTTTGGAGAAAAGTTGGGTGCAGGTTTTTTTTGGTTTAGTATTGATGCACTGTTACTTCACAATCATTCTGTGCCAGCTTTGTTTTCTGGAGTTCAGTTTCAGCTCTCAAGCATAAGCTGTTGCTATTGAAAATAAAAGGCTGTATTATTTAAATACTTCCTCCTTTAATATGTCACTTTTTATATTTACTAATGTGGATTCTTTAATTGTAACTATTATCAGATGAAAAGTGTGAAATAGCTGCCATTTCTTTAAGAAATTTGCCAGAATAGTAGTATAATTTCCACAAATACCTTAAATGCTACTAGTAATTGTTACATTGGTTTTCTTCTAAAAGAAGAAAAAAGAAGGTTTTGCCCTTTTATATTTAATTTCCATGTCTTTTTCTGCAGAATAATCCAGTTGGCCACATCTTTACAGTGTATTTATCAACCTAGACAAGAGGGAGAGAGGGGAAGAAGAGAGACGAGAAGGAAGACTGGGTGGTTTTAAACACTTACAAGTCCTTGTATCTGTCTTAACAGGTGAAAAACCCTTTGAATGTCCAAACTGCCACGAACGTTTTGCTAGGAATAGCACGCTCAAATGTCACCTGACAGCCTGTCAGTCTGGAGCTGGCGCTAAAAAGGGAAGAAAGAAGCTGTACGAATGTCAGGTGGGTAATGGAAGTAGCTGAGTCTGAGGTTAGATACCTCCCTCCTTCAAGGAGCATGGGAGGACTGACCAGGAAAGGCAGTTAGAGTGGGCTTTCATCTCTAAGAGCTACTTCAGTAAAATAAAATAGAATCACAGAATATACTGAGTTGGAAGGGGCTCACAGGGATCATCGAGTCCAACTCCCAGCCTTGCACAGGACACCCCAAGAATCAGACCATGTGCCTGAGAGCATTGTCCAAATGCTTCTTGAACTCTGTCAGGCTTGGTGCTGGGACCACTTCCCTCAGGAGCCTGTTCAAATGCCCAGCCACCCTCTGGGTGAAGAACCCTTTTCTGATATCCAACCTAAACCTCCCCTGACACAACTTCAGGCCATTCCATTGGGTCCTGTCACTGATCACCACAGAGAAGAGATCAGTGTCTGCCTCTTCTCTTCTCACAAGGAAGTTGTAGACTGTAGTGAGGTCTTTGGATTACATTCAACCAGAATATGCAGATAAATTCTCACCTATAAGTATCTTCATATGGAATTACTGATGTGGAGCCTCATAATACTTAAAATCATAGAGATTCTTCTGAGTAGGCTGCATTTTACTGGTCTTTCTGCTTTCTTTTCAAGGTTCTTGATACACTGACCTAGGTCTTTTCCTTCTGAGCATGCTTCACTGAAAGTGAAGTCCAAAGTCCAAAATACAAAGTATTATTTAATTTCTTGTTTTATTATTCTTCTGTTTGCCAAACATACTGATTTTGTGTCAAAAGTAATTCCAACTTATGACGGCAATCTGTAATATTTTTTAAACAAAATAAATGCTGTAGAGATAGCTAGGGTACTTGGTCGCTATATGTAACTGACATTTGAAAAGCTGTTGAGATAAATCTTACTTTACTTTTAAGGAGCTGATTCAAGTCATAACTCATTTTCTAAACTTCCTCATCCTCTCACAGATGTTGCAAATGTGGATTTGTGTCCCTTCAGCCTGCAGAAACTGCCGCAATTCTTGAATAAATTTTTCTCTTTAGAACTAAATTTGAACAAATAAATCTTTGCTCACTGAACAAAGAGGAGAAAACATTGTGCTTTCTTGATGAGTCCTTTTGGTGCTCTTTAGGTGTATGCCTTGAATACGGAATTAGATTCTGTGTGGCAAGAACAGTAATTATGTGGCTGGGCACTGCTGATAGCCATTATCTTTATGTATGATTAAGTAATTTTGAGTGCTTATCTATAATATTAGTATTTTAAAAACTGTATGTGCAATCTCTTTCTGAAGTGTGAGCTTGGGGGGGGGAAAAAAGTGTGGAAATAACCCATTTTAGCTGACTTCAACAGCAAAATGGAGATGTTTGTCTCGACTACACAGACTTGCTCTTGAGTTAATCCCTGTTAGATACTCCCTCCATCATCCTTCTGTGCTGTTACTGCAAGTTATGAAGAGATAGAACATTCTGTTTCAAAACTATTTGCCAGCAGTGAAGGGGTGTTGAAATGTGTTCTTGTTGCTTTCTACAGTCAAGAACACTTGCATGAACAAAGACTTTTGAGCCTGTGGGTTTTTTTACTCCAAGCCTGACTCTACCCCACTCTTCTGTCTCCCCTACCCTGCATCTTATTTATTTCTGCTGTCTCTGTGTGTTGTTTTCCAGCTATTTACCTTCAATGCCAGCTGAGGGAAGGAAGGGAGCTCATGTGCTTTGTGAAAATAGCATATATGCAGTTGAGACAGTACTTTTGGCTGGAAAAGAAGGAGAGGGATGGAGTTTTTAGTTTTATCTGCTGAAATCATACAAGTGGGGATTTTTTTAAATCACAAAATGGGAGAGTTCAGCCTAGCCTGTTAAACCTCACAATGTCATGGGCAAGTGAAAGATGATAAGGAAAAGTTGTTCAGTAGTACTTCTTCTAGAATGTCAGTAAAACGGCAGTTTGTATTACACTTTCATTGCACACTATTAATGTGTAAATATTTTGCCACCCAAAACTCTAGTGCCAGACATGGACTGATGGGGGGTATGATATTGTACGTGAATTTCAGATGAGAAAACTTTAAAATGCTCTACTGACTCATTGATTTTGTAGGTATCTTACATATGCACAACTCAGAATAGTTCACCATTGTTAAAAAAAGAATAAATAAATATCAAATCTCCTGTTCATCTGAAGCTGTCTTCTCAGCTTTTGCCTCTAACATATATGTTTTTTGAATCTAAGTAGCAAGAAGCTATACAATGGGAAGCCATGATCTCAGATAGGCACTACATTTTGTCATATTTCTGTTGGCACTGTTTAACACACTGTATCTTTTGTTTCAGGTTTGTAACAGCGTGTTTAACAGCTGGGATCAATTCAAAGACCACTTGGTAATACACACTGGTGACAAACCCAACCACTGTACCTTATGTGATTTGTGGTTTATGCAAGGCAGTGAGCTGAGAAGGCATCTCAAAGACATGCACAATATTTCAGAACTATTAGTGACAGAAGAGGTTCTTCCAGTGGAAGCTATGGAAGCTGAACCAGTAACGTCAATGACAATAATAGAACAAGTTGAGCAAGTGCATGTCCTACCAGTAATTCAGGTACAGGTGGATCCTGCACAGGTAACTGTGGAACAGATGCACCAGGATCTCATACAGGACAATCAAGTGAAAGGCGCGCAGATGGAGGAACTACAGGAGCAGGTGCAGATTAGTTACTTGGAAGTTGAACACATTCAGACTGAACAAGGTGCTGAAGTTCATGTGGAGCAGTTACATGTTGAGCATGTAAATCAAATACAGATGGAAGAAGTACAGGCAGAACTTATAGATGGAACAGACCTTGAACAAGTAGAATATCGAAGTGTTGATCAAGGAGAAGCAGAAGAAAAGGAACATAATCAAACAGATGATGCAGATAAGGAACATCATGAACAAGCTGAAGACTTAAAAACACAGCAGTTAGTGGACACACAGAATACAAAAGTGGATGACTAGGACAATGAAATGAATGAAATACCAAATTATTTTTGTTAACTTTTACATTGGTTTTTGAACTGTCACTGGTCATCTTTCCAATATGCTGTCCGTAGGAAGCTGGACAAGTGGACCAAAATTAGCTTTCTTCATGTACAATTAGACTTCTCTCATATGTGAAAAATACTTTCCCATTCAGGTAGTGCCATGGAAGAGAAACTACCACAGACACGGACAACTTTGTGAGGTTTTTAGCAATGAATAGCGTGTATCATTTTTACATCATTCCTGGGCATATGTAAGAATAATTTCACCTCTTTTCCTCTTGCAGTAGAAGCAAAGTCTTGGATATATTTGCAGGATGTCTGTGGTAGGAGAATCAGTAAAATCTGAGGGGTTCTGCTGTAAGTGGCAATTACGTACCTGTGAATTTTCAGATCTCAACTTTCAGGCTGGGCTAAAAGCACTGTTGCTGGAGGTTTCTGAGCACAAAAATCCTGTGCCTTTTCAACTCTGAGTGGGTTAAATTTCCACAAAGTTTCTAGAGTTTTTGAGAACTTAGTTCTGTAAGAGGCAATGTAGGTAATGTTATAGTGCTTTATATTTTTGCTTGAAATTGTCAGTTACTGATTTTCTTTTTGCATTAAAGTAGAAGCAGGGGGCTGAGGGAGGGAAAATATTTCACTTGGAGGCAGCAGAACATCCTAAAAGGGACACTTAAAAGTAGACAAAGCTTGGTAGAGTCTGTGATAAACATGGAAGATTTGGAAGAAGGCCTATGAGCAGGCTCTTCTTTTATAAATAATAATTTTTGAAAATGAATATGTTTAAACATAAACATAGAGACTTGTCTATATGGTATCAGATTCTTGTTTTTCTTGAAATGAAATTCTGACACTTGACAAAAACATGTGCTAAACATAAAAATAAAAGCCATAGGTATGAGTGCTAAACTGTGGATTGAAAAGTAGAAGTGTAAATAGTTTAATCGATATTAGACAATAAAACAATACCAACCATTAAATGTTGCATTATTTGTTCCATCCAATGTATTAGGAACAACTGAGTGACTGACAACTAAGTGCCAAGTTCCAGTGTTAAGGATCAATCTCATTTTTAATATGATTAATAGCTTTTTACTGTAAAGTTAGATTTGTTTAGAAAGTGTTTGTCAATGGTCAAGGATGCTAAGAACGTCTTAATTACTGCTGGAAGTTAGAGGTGCTCCAAACTCCTAAAGAAACTTTACTTTCAAAGCCTTAAATGAAGGGAAGAATTTTTGCAAGGACATTCCCTACTGCTCTTGGTAATACTATAGATCTTAGTTAAAATCAGGCTTTTCTATTCCATCTTCAAATGCAGAACTGTTTTCTGGGATTTGTGCTTTTATTTAGTTTAATTCAAAATTATCTGTGTGTTTCATCATAGCCTTTGAGAAACTGTTGCAAAAGAAACATGGATCTCAATTAAAATTACACAGTTTGATAAATGTAACTTGCATTCTTTTTTTATTATGTTTTGTGTTTTCTGAGATGCAAGTAATCTGTGATGAGATTCTGCACAGAGGAAAGGATGCGGCCCAACGTTAATCATGAGAGTAAATTTTAGCTATTTTATTTATACCTGGCTTCTGATAAGCAGCTTGTCTTTTGATAACATGAGGGGACATGTTATAAAGCAAGCCTGCTTGCTTGGCTGCCTAGCTCTATAAAGTGCATATAGACAAAGTCTGTCTTGGTGGAATTAATCTGTGCATCTGACCAACAAAACTAATTTTTGTATAATTTTTAAGTCGAATGTAAATGGAACATTTCCGTGGCATTGGCAGCAAGGCCGTGGTTGGTAAGCACAGTTGGGCTATTTCTTGGTTCTGTTTGCTCTCTCTTTTTACACAACAGTTCATGGATTTGTAGGAGAGGAGCGGTGCTCTGCGGTTGTGCCCAGCGGTGCCTATCCCGAGTCCCAGTGAGGCTGGGCGAGGGCAGGGTGTCCCCTCCTCACCCTAAGAGACGTGGAGGAAGGCTCTCCTCAAGACATAACTGCTACAGAGGGCTGTTCCCCCGCGTTCCCACTTTCTTTCCAAGTGACGGAAGCCCACACTGGTGGCGGCGGAGTCCTTCGGGCCCCGTTCCCGCAGCAGTCGATCCTGCAGGAAGAAGGAAGGTTGCTAGGCTGTGGGAGTTCCTGGGG
>NW_008237242.1:3352358-3388700 GCF_000691975.1 Corvus brachyrhynchos
GGAGGCGTTTGCTAATTTCAGTAACACCTCGTCGCTGCTGCTTTACCATGTGTGTTGGTTTGCCTAGAGGAAGTACACTGGCGAAGTGGAATCATGGAGACACTCCAAACTCATCTGGACCCGGTGCTGTCTCACCTGCTCCAGGTGGTCATGCCTTGGCAGGGGCTTGGGCCGGATGATCTCCAGAGACCCCTCCAACCCTAGCGATTCTGCGATTTTTCCCGAAGAGATTACGGGTGCAGCATCCCGCATCTTTCTAATGCTGAGCTGTCTTTCGGTGTGAGCCCCGCGTTCCAGTTGTTACTTACATGCGGATTCTTTGAGGCATACCCGTGTTTTATCTGACACCTTCTCACACTTGGGACTAATTGGAAAAACATTTTGATTCAAAGAAATCTCATCCCGTGTTTGAGCTACAAAACACCCGACTAGCCGACTAGTTCTGTGGGAGGAGCAGGGACACGGTGCAGTGTTTTCTAGGTTGGGTTGTTAATTCCTTGGACAGTGCAGTCTGTTCGACAACTTCAGAGCGGGAGGGACAGTCCCCGTCAGAGCAAACCTCTAGTTTCAGGACCTTCTCCTTTAAGGACATAGTCTGGCATCCCAGTTCATCTGTACCAAGTAGGTGTGTTGGCATCATGAGTGTGCAGCTCTTCAGCCTGTTCAGGTGGTCCCAGCTCAGGGAAACTAAAAACTGGTGCTGGTTATCAGAGATTTTTCTCTCTGATATTTGTGTTTGTTCATGTGTATATTAAAAAACTGCACCTGAATTTAAGAAATACAATTCTATCGAAAAGGGTCCTAAATTACATATATTTTTTCTTGTGCTAGGTAATTTCTTTTAAAATATTTTGTCAGGTCTATAGCAGTTCCACGGCCTGAGCAATCTCATGAATGTAAATGAGCAAATAATTTGGTTGAATTTATTTATTTTTCCTGAACATTTTAATTTTATCGTCAAGTGCCTTGCATTCAATGATACTTGTTTTCTAAATAGTGCCTTATCCAACCAGTAAGAGGTCAGGACTAGCATTTTAATTAGTCCTAGACAGTCGATCTGTTGGGAATCAGGAAATAAAATACTTGAATATGCCAGTTTTCCTATTCTTACAGTTGCTTGTTTGGAATCTTTTTAGAATGTTTTGAAAATTGCAGCTCTGGGATATTTAAAAAATGTCCAGTTGTGGAGTCCTTAGCTTTTCCAGATGAAAAAAACAGTGATTTTATGAACTAACACAGGATCTGCACTATTGCAAATATGAATAATTCATTAAAATACATTCCGATGTACTGGTGCTGTTTTGAAGGCAATTAAATTGCACTGGAAAAAAATTCGGTTGTTCATACTGCAACCACATTGCAATAAACTGATGTGTTGGCCCTTCACTAAAAAGGGGTTTTATTTGGTTCCTGTAAGTTGAACTTCATGGCAGGATTTTCTGGACTTCACCACTGAGGAGATGCTCTGGAGTTGGGCCGCTGCAAGTTCCCACTCAATGAGGCACTGACCCAAGGAGATGCAGCATTGTGGCAGCTGTGGTGCTTTCTCTGGGGGAAGCACATATGACAGAGATGCTTGTAAGATACACACTGAAAAGGTGCTCTTTGTGGGAGGATTTGGGGTTGTTGCTCTTTTTTAGAGGCCAAGTTACACTGGGGTGGAGGAACACAACAAAGGACAGCTCATGATTTTGAACCGTACTCACAAGTGATGAGATTAACTTAGAGCGGGAATATCACACAACTTTTTCATGGCCAGTGTTGGCCTCCAGTGTTGTTGCAAAGCCCTAGAAGTCAGGCATGTTTGCTTCTCTTCGTGATGTTTACTGAGAGTTGGGAAATAAAGTTCAACCTTGGAAATTCTTGGCTAGCACTGAGAAAATCTCCAGCATGTTCTGTGTGTTTAGAAGAAAGTAGTCCTTCATGCATAGACAGCCCTCTTTTAGGATGCTTGGCAGATATTATTTAGCTCAGCCTCTTAACACTTCCTGTAAAGTACCTAAATGGCTTTTATTTTCCCCTTTTAAAAAAAATTGTTGAGTATTTTTTATGGTTACACAGACTAAATAACTGCAAGCAGTGGAACAGAAAATAGGCAGTAGTGGAACTGAAAATACTGTCCAGTTTTCTGGCTTTCTCTCCTGAAGCATAAAACCAGACTCTTCTCATTACAAGGAAAACAAGTTATCAAGAAAGGTAACTCCAAAATAGAAATCAGTGTATCCCTTGCTTGAAATATGAGAGGACTATATCTAATGTGGGAAGTATAGGGTAATACTCACTTTCTTATGTTAGTAACATAAACACAAACTTACTCAGTACCCTTTAAAATTAATGGAAAACCACTGATATTTTCTAAGAAATTACATATTTCAGATAGTATCCAAGGATTTTCATTGCTTTAAGCATTAGTGCACTATCTGAGCCTCTCTTTTGGTTGCGAATTGGTATTTTAAGATTCAGGGAGATTTAGAGATTATACCAGTCTGGATATCTGCAATGAAATCATTGCAAGTATGTCTGTGCTAGTGATAAATCTTGTTAATGCTGCATGGAGACAGATCAGCTCTGTGTGAGGAGGATTACTGGGATACATTTTCTGCTGGTTGTCTTGACAATCATAAATCCATGCAGCTGTACAGCAGTGCATTAATCTGTGCGTGCAGTTTAATCGAGTTTCCAAATTAAATCGTCAGTTCTGAGCAGATAGATAACAGCTGGATTAAATTCTCTCTGTTCGCTTTCCTGGAAATAGAGTCCAGCCAATAAATCTCCGATCTTATCAGATACATGGAGCAATTTCTTGTTGTAAAGGCAGTGTATGACTTGCCTCAGTGTCCCAAGCCGCATGTTTTTCAGGTGTTTATAATAAGTAATCAGTCCGAATTATGTCATTTATGTTTTAGAGATTGTATCAGATGTCTAAGGACTCTTTAGTCCCTCATTAAGATAATCTGGTTATTACGCTGTGCAGCAATGTGTGCTGATACTATCATGACTTTAAAGCCCTAATTGCAAAATAAGAATGTGTTTAATCTGGAAGGAACTTAGAAAACTTATTACTTGCAAGGCAATTAGAGTGTGCTTGAAAACTCACCTGTCTTTGAACAATTCAGGACAGCTACTACTGGTGTGACTTGATCCCTCTTTTATTATTTTTAATTACTGTATTATTATTTCTGTTGTATTTCCTGTAGCTTGCTGAAATGTACTTATGAACTTCCGTGTTTGAGAAAGCGCTCATGAAGTCAAGGTGAGCAGGTTGAGTTCACATGTGCAAGGTGGCCTCTTTGAGAGGCTGTGTTTGTGTAAAAGGACTGGCCTGTTCTCTACAGCAGGCCTGTAGATGGGGCATTTTTTTATACAGCCCAGTTGAAAAAAATCCATTTTTCTTTCTCCACAGGACTGGATTGTACTGCCCGTTGTCTTCTCTGCCCTGGCAGGCCACCGTGAATTGAGCTAATTGCTGTCTGAGAGGGGCAGCATGGCACTGGGCTCGTAATTATAGTAGGAGAGTGTAACAGTGCTTCTCATTTTTAGTTTCATTTTTACACACAGTGAAGTGGTGTAAGTTTGGAGTTTTCTCTTTGGTTACGGGGCCCACAGAATCCTCATTCAGGAGCTTGGTTTTCCAGAACTCAGGTTGAAGAGTGTTTCTGCTTGTGCCCAGGTCTGGTCCAATAATCAGGAGGCACAAAATTTATGGTGTAGGACTGAGTCTGGGGCTTTGCTCTGAAATGAAGTTCCACTTCTCTGGCCAAGCATGGCATACTTGCACCGAAGGAGAGCTGATCACTGAGTAGTCAGTGTTTAATTCCCAGTGGCACATTTTCATTAGCAATTAATAGGAAAGTCTTGCTTTACTTATTGTCAGCAGTGTGCAGGGTTGTTTAAGCTACCAAAAAGCATGCCACAGGAGCACAAGAGATTTCAGTTTTCCAGGGATGTTCAGCCACTCTCAGTGAGGTGCTTCCCACTCTTGGCAAGAGCTTCTTAGAAAAGCAGTGAAGCATTTACCAACACCTTGCCCCAGTCTCGTAGCCTACAGCTGGTTGGGGTGTGGATGCATTGCAGAGCTGCACCACCACGCTAAACACAGACACTGCAGACCTTTGTGGCTGTACGTGTTGTATCCCCGTCTTGGAAGGGAAGACATTCAGCCTGGGTTTCCTTTACCGGTGCTGCTGCAGCAAGGGCAGAGGGCCGCTGCGCTCTCAGCGTTAAGGGCTTGTGTTTGTAACTGGAACTGCGTTTCTGCAGGTGTCACCCAGAGGCTCGGGCTGCCCCTGGAGAGCTGTCCTGAGGCTGGGGACATCCATGACAGCTTGAAAAACGCTCAGATTCTGTAAGGATCAGATTTTGAAAAAACATCAAAGGAAAGTAGTTCAGAAGTAGTACTAGTGCAAAGTGTCAGCTCCTCTGCAGAATATCAGTGGCTAATTTTTATCTTAATTTGAAGTGTAATCAGCTCCATTTCTCTTGACACCAGTTCATTTTTAATTAAGATGGACAACTTTTTGCAGAAGTAATGATTTTCAAAAGTATTTTATTTCAATATCTTTGTCCTTATTCTTCCTTGGGGTTTTGGGTTTTGGCTTTTTTTTTTTTTTTAATCCCTCATGCTTTTCTGTCCCAACCCCCTTTGGGCTGCTTGATATCACTTGAAACAGCTGATACCTTGCTAAGTAGAAAAAATTAAAATGCAGGTTTCCCTTAAGAATCCAAGAGCAGGAGCATCAGTAAGAGCTGGGTTTGGCCTTTTTCCCAGATGTGGATTATATCATCCTCTTTGCTGGTTTTTGGCAACCTAGGATCCGATGACTATCTGAGATCCTGTTTGGTAGAAAAATGAAAGATTGAAGTTAAGAAATATCTGTAGCCCTACACATGACATGAAAATGTAGACATTAAGCAAAGTATAATGAATATATATGGGAATATAGATTGGAGTTGCTGAAACTCTGTACTTAACAAACACGTTGAAACCGAGGGTTCATTGTAGCAATATAGATTGTTGCTAAACAATCACATTACTTTTTTCAAGTGTTTTCCATAGAGCTGTGCCCATAAGCTTGATGCTGAGAAATTATTTCTTAGCTTTCCTTCACATGAGGGTGTAATAGTTTCATACATAACTTTGTGTGTAAATTGGTCCATGAATCTGCATCAGAGTCATTGAACTGCCCTCTCCAGCTTTCTAGAAATTTGCTTTAATGGTTTTCAAAGCATAGTTGTAGGATAGTTGAGCAGTGTTCTTCTGTATGTTGAAAGACTGCATCTGAATCCCTTCTTCTGGATTCAGGATAGGGATTCAAACACACCACTAAGGTCTGAGTAAGTGCTCCAGTCATGAGACTACTTTGCAGAAGCTCTTTTGGCCTGCGTTCTGTTAGTTTTGTTTGTTTTGTTTAAAAACATATGGAACTTGTTTTTGTCCAGATGTACCTGCTTCAGCTGATAGACACTGAAATGACAATTGCAATACAGTTCCCCAGAAATTTTATCTTTCAGAAGTGCTTTGTGAAGTTTGGCAGCTTTAGCACTGGGAATTCGCTTTTGGTTTTGGTCTCCACTAATCCTCCCAGCAGTAAATACAGCATGGTGTATGAAAGGGATTTCAGGAATGTGAACAGGAGATGTCTGCCACAGCCTCTGAAGTTTTAAAGCTTATTTGGTCTCATGTTTTATTTGTACAGTGAAGTTTTACATCTGCTACTGTAATTTTCATCTGTGTAAGACATTCTGCCAATAGAGGGATTGACATATGCATTTCAATACAGAAGTGATACAGACGTGCTCAAAAGATGTCCATGTTTTGTCTGATTTTTGGAGTGCAAACACTAGGTCACCTAGTGAAACCACTGAGGAACGATGAAAAAATGCCTCTATTAACAGTATTTTTTCTGTCTTCCTTGACTTACTAAGTTAGAAATCAGAATTAAAAGAAAGTCTAAATTACTCTGAAATAATAATTGCATGAAAACTCTGTTAGAGTTGGAGTTCCCATATGGGCTGAAGGAAGGGAACTCAGCTTCATCAAGCTGTATGAGAAGTCCGTGTATAAAGTTTTTTTCATCTGATTCAGTAGTATTGCAAAACTTTTCAAAGCTCAGAATTCTGTCTTACATTTAGTGCTGTAATAAGAACTTCCAGAATTAGTAAATATATTGTTAAGACTCCTTTACATGATGAGAAATTCCATTGTTGGTACTAAAATAGAAAAGGTGAACATATCCCATCTTCATCAGAAATGAGACTCTGTTGTTTCCATTTAGTCTGTCAGGCTAACAGTTGGGTTCTAGCAATCTTTAAGGTTCAATTTCAACAATTTAAAAAACTTTGTGGTCATCTGTGTGTGATTGGCATACAGTAACAATTCACTAAAGCTGTTGGCTTAACTTTTACTTCTGTAGAGTGAATTGTACATACAAGCAGTAATTTTTGTGCATTTTTTGTTACAAAGGAAAAATATGTAAAACATCTTAAAGGAATATTAGGAGTATCATTATCAGGAGTAAAAAGCAGGAACTGTGACATTGTCTAGAGTGAACAGTAAGTCTGTGTGCACATCTGATTTAATTTTCATGAACAAGAAGAGAGCACAGCCAAGGAGAGGTTGTCTTTTTGCTTGGCTTTGGATTCAACAATGCACACAAATGGTGTATGTGTGCAGTTCTGTATCATTTCTGTGAAAAATTGTGGAATTCTATTTTGAGAGTGCAAGAGGTGCAGGATATAGGCTTGATGCTGGTTTTGAATTGGGTGTGGGCTTTCAAGTTAATGGTTTTCTGGGTTTTTTATGTTGAATAAATAGCTCTACAGTGTTAAATAGTAGAATGGTAAATAACTGTATCTTTGCCTTTTGAGTGGTTAGGCGTGCCCCTAGGTTTAAAAATGAGAGACATTGAGAGACATGAGAGAAATGTATGAAGTTATTTGGCCCAGTTAATCAAATTATGCCAGGCCTGTGCTTTAGAGGTTGTGAGAATAATCTCTTTTCAGTCCTGTTGAGCTGTGCATGGTGTCATCAGATTAAATGGTGTGATTAGCTGGGTTAAGTACTAATTATATGAAGAGGATGCAAAAGACATGCATTTTCTTTCTTTTTGTCTCTCAGCTAGTGCTATGGCACTGAGAAATGCTGCTGCCGTGGAGAGACACAAGAGTAAATATTGTCAGTGAAGGTTCAGTCAGAGACCTTTGGAAGAACCAGAAAAATCAGTTAATCTTTAAGGCTGAAAATCTTGGTGCCAGCAAAGCACGCTGTTCTAGCTCTGGTACATCACCAGGTAAGATTATGGACAGTATTGTGTCTACTCTGTGATGCTTGCTGGAGAATTTCTTCAAATTTCTTCAGAGCTGATCATGAATATGCTTCCTGAGAGGCTGCAGGCTCTTAATGGAACCTGTTTACTAGATTGAGGATATAGGAGGTGAAACAAATCAATCCGCTTTTACCTGAAAATACAGCTGTTACAACATGCACCTCTTTGCATGTCTTTATTTCCTGACCTGTTTCCTGCTGTCACTGTGGTGCTAAAATGATATGATGTCATTTGTAAAATGCTGTGAAGAGTAAAAAGATTTTGGTCTTGCTGCTGCAGTTCCTTGTGATGCTTTTGTTTAATAATCAGGAAGGTGAAAGGGTGCCCTTTCTTGAGAGAAATTGTTGCCATCATGCCTTTGAGCTTGGGGTGATGCACCCGGCGCATGAGAACTACGCCTTTTACTGCCAGAGGCTTTGACTGTCATCCTGACAGCAGGTGACATCCTGCCCTGCATAAGCACCTGATAAGTCAGAGTTTGTCCTGAGAGATTGTGACCTTCTGGAATGCCAGATGCAATTTGTTCAGATTGCAGGGCCACATTAAGCATTTCTTGTTTTATCTTGCTGGCCTCCTGGTGTTAGCCTGCTGGGTTTGGAAAAACTGAACAGACTGTTCCTCACTTATTTCTTGTTCCCATTTTCCCCTATTGGCAAAAGCTGTCCTAGAAACCTTAGCAGGTCTTATAACTTGATGTTTTTAAATGTACAATCACATGAACCGCTAGTGACACTGTGTTGCCTTTAGTAGTATACAAAGGCATCATTATGGTTTTAAAGCCTTTTTTTTTTCTCAGTATGTTTTCCTGCTTGTATATAATTTCATGTACATACCACTTAAACAGCAGTTTCATTCTTAAGTGTCTCAACAAAACTCCCACTCAATAGGTTTTATAGTTTAATTAGTCATAAATGGAAAAAATAAGTTGTGCTCAAGCAATTCTCACCATTAAAGTAGTATAGACCCTTATAATACTTTGACTCTGTCCATTTTCTTTCTGTTTTCTTTCTCTTTTCTCCTAAACACTAGTTGCGAACTAGTTCCACTGATTGTTTTCCTATTGTCTTTTTCCCCCTGCTTTACAAAGTAAAATGAAACTAGATTTTTTTGCTTTTCATTGAGTTCTGCTGCACTCAAACAGCTGCTTTTCCTTGAACTGATAGAAGGCTGCTGGAACGGGGTGTTAGCATTAAGCAAATCCGGGATAGATTAGTCAGTGAATGAAATGCTAGCAGCATTACATTGTTGTCTACTTTAAAATAGATTGCTATTTTAGAACTTTAGTCTAATAGGAATAGCTTATAAAGTCATCTGCATGCCTCTAGTCTCAGATACATTTCTGGATAAATTCTCCTGCAGATTTCTTCAGGGAGAAGATTGAGGAAAGGTGAGAAACTGGAGTCTCTTACCTATAGACTGCTAAATAAACTTGGGATTTTGGATTGTGTTATGTGAATGGTTGTTGTTCACAGAACTGCATCAGGGGAGTGGATGCTTGCAGGGAAGATTATGGCTTAAAGATGTTCTAAAATTTTTTTGTGCTGTACTTCTGCATGTTATTTGCTTTCTGCTTCCTTACTGAACCTATACTCCTTGAAATCGTGGAATGTAATTAGTATCTGTGTAATACCGTAGAGTAATAATAGTTACATGTAATACCATGGATTTTTTTCTTAATTTCCTTTTTTGCAGATTTGTCAAAAATCTCTTCCCTAAACTTGAACATTGAATGTGTTACTCTTCACCATTTTAACAAAATACCAGCTGTAAATGTTATGATCTTTTTTACTCAGATTTGCACTATTCTTTCTAATGGAACATAGTTCACATAACCCTTCATTTTCACAGTAATAATAGTAATGAGAACAGCAGCAATAATAATAATAATAACAATATTATTGTTATTATTAATAGTCTGAGTTCCAGGACAGATGCTCAACAAATGTCTATAAGATTAGCTAATGAAATTAAATGCTAGCCAAATTGATTAACATTAATATTAATTTAATTCTGGAAGGCTTTCACTGTTTAAATGTGATATGAAAAGTAGGATGGGTTTTAGGGCTTTGAGATGCAACAGATTTTTCACTGACTTTGTCAGTGGATCAGTAGCAAGGTCTGTATTGCTTGGAGCTCTGAAGTATTCCTCTTCTGCAGTTTCCCAGGTATTGGTCTGTGCTTGCCCTCAAACACTGTCTGCTCTGCTGATCCTCGCATCGGGAGAGGTCAGTTGCCTAAATGTGCTGGCAACTTTCTTGGCACATACTGCTGCGTTTGGAAATTCAGTCTGAGACAGCATTATGAATTTTTCAGTGCTCCAAAACCAGGTCAGTTAAAAAGGGAAAAAAAAAAGGGTCCTAAAAGAAGCCTAGGATGCATGCAAAGCATTAAGCTGCAGCACTGAAGCCAAAGTTGCAAAAGAAGAGCAAAATCTAGAGTTGCGCTCTATCCTGTTTGGGTTAATATCCCTCACTTAGGATCCTAGTTGTGCACCACAGTGATTAAGCTGATAGGACATTTCAATCTGCAGCAGGCTGTCTTGGATGTTTCTTGCTCCCTTTGTACTGCTTCTAGGCCCCAGTTTCAAAAATGCCTATCCTAATTTCACTTCTGTTCTCAATCCAGTGGAAGAGGAATCTTTGGTGAGCAAGATTTCTTTGATACGCAGAGATCAGTAACTTACAACCTGTCAAATAAGATCAGATTTCTTCCTGCTAAGCTCCTTGCCATGTTCTGAAGATGTGCTGTGCATTAAGCAGTTTCCAGAGGTTAATCAAAGCTTCAGCAACACTGGGGAGCTTGTGCTTATTCCCCTGCTCTGTGGCTCTGTGCCTGCAAAGCTTGGGGAGGTCATACAGATGGCAAACCTGGTAGCAGTGCACTGCCACATGCAGAGGTTTTTCAGCATGTGGTACCCAAATAGAGCTCCAGAGATGGGAGCTGGTGTGAAGGACGTGTGCATGGCAAGGGGACCCCTTCTGAGAACATGCTTCACTCACAAATTACTCAAGAAATATGTCTGGGACCGTTTTCCATTTCCATGTTGTTTTCTGGTATGTTCTAGACATTTCCAGTCTGATGGTCAGTCAGATAAAAAATACAAATACCTGTGTTTCTGTCTAGGTTTTTATTCTCTAAAAGCTCTAGAAGTTCTCAAAGCTGCAGTCACTTTGGGATGTTTAAAATTGGCAGGGGCAGAGAAGTTGCAACAACAGTTTCAGGGGATAATTCTTCAGCATTTTTAAAACCAAGCAGACAGTCTTTATGATGCTGCTCTCCTACCACTTTTATGTGGGTACTATATTTCTAAATCTGTGTCTTCTATTAGTGACTAATATAATTACTGTAATGCAGTGTTTTGTTAATACTGACTCAGGGTAAATATCAAGTGTCTTAGACATTACTCTGAACAATTGGAAACTCCAGTCAGTATAAAGTATATTTCAAAGTGCAGTGCAGGATTTATATATTTTCAAGTAGGTCTTTGGAGAATAATATCAGCTGCTTATATTCTGTCCAGTTACATTGAAAAATGACCTTAGAATGCTTAGCCTTTTAGTACTCAGTACTTTTGAGTCGTGCATATAGAGTGATGCAACTGAATTTGATTACCTTGTAAGAGGTAATCAGCCAGAGTTGTTTCTATTTGCTAAGGCCCAACTAGTAAGTGGGGGGTAGTGAAAGAAAACTGTGATAGACAATATAAGCCAGAACACTTTCTGCTTTCCTTGTATGAGAGCACATTTTAGGTTTCTCTTCCTTGAAAATGATAGTATGTTTTTATTGCAGGCCATCTTCTTCGCAATGCATATCTGCCTAAATATGCAATCATTTTCTTGATGTAAGTGAAAACTGATTTCTTCAGTGATTTCGGCAGGACTCTTAAGTATTGCCTGTTTCTTACTTCTTGGACTATAGCTTGCTTTATCCAGAGGATTTATTTTATTCTCACTGAAAAATGAGTGAAACTAAATTTTAGTGAAATAACCAAATTGGATGTAATTTTTTTCTGTTATTTAAAAGGCTAATAAAGACTTCGTTGCATGTTTGTTGACTCAGAATACATACTTAATGGAAATTGATTTTATCTTGGAAGAACAATTCTGAGTTAAATTGACCTCATTTGCATTATACGTCAAAGAAGGAAACAAAATAGACTGGCCAGGCTAAAGTTTTGAAAGGGAAAATTTAATTTCAAAATACAGTCAGACTTCAAATTAATCCCTCCCATGTATTTCAAAGACCTGGAAAATCAATGGGTTCTACTAATAAATTCTTATTTTTCTTTGTTTTTAATGCTATTTTCTGCACAATTCAAAGACTAATTAATTTTAATTCTCTTTCTAGCTGTTTTATCAGCATTGCTGTGAAAGGATGAAAGGAGTTCCCCCCCCTCCCCCATTTTAGTTTCTATTTCACAAGTCTTAATGTACTTGCTTGGTACTGTTTATGTTACATTGATTGCTATGCTTTGATTATCTTTTCCATATGCCCTGTACACTGCAGACAGCGGGTTTGATGTGAGACTCCACTAGCTGGGTGGCACCCAACCTGTGTTGGTAGGGTTATGTAAGCTCTGACTGCTGAGGGCTCTCTGCAGCCTTCCTTCATCTCGCCAAGAGCTTACTCCAGCCTGTCAGCAGATAACCCCTGGGGAGGTGGGAAGGTGAGTTTGTGCTGCACCCTGACACCAGTGTTGCATGAAGTGCCTGTCAGTGGCCCTGCAGGACTCCCTGAGCTGCTGCTGCCACACAGGCGCTGGCAACCTGAGTGGGTGAATGCTTGTGCTGGCCCAGCCTGGGGGTCCCTCTGCATGGGTCTCTGTGGGTCACGCTGTAGCACTCCTGGACACAGCCAGTGACTGCTTGTTGAAGATCATGGAGAGACCTTTTAGGGGTGGACCACAGAATAGGGCACACCAGTGTGGTTTTCCTCTATTTCTCATTTCTGGTTTTGGCAAGAAGGAAGTTGGACTAAATAAATGTGGGAGGTTGCTTAGATCTATAGTTTTGTGCTGCAGTGACCTGTGCTGGGTAATGCTCAGTCAGCAGGTCTGGCAATGGGCTGGTCAGGTAAAAGCCTTGAGAGATCCTGTTCCATCAGGTTCTAAGTAATTGTTTTTGTCTTTGGGGATCCATCCCAGAATGACTGTGGGGTCAATACAAAAGATGAAGGTTTTAGTCTTTCTGCTGAGGTTAGGGGACACTTGAGTAAGCATCCACCTGTATTCTACTTCAGTATGAAGGGCTCAGACTTATTAAACTTCTAAATAGGTTGCAGAGTCCCCTGTCATCTGCTCTAAGTCACAATTACAGAATTAACTTGCAGGCAAGAGTTAGTGTGTTCCAGTGGGGAGGGGTATTTTTTGGCTGTTTTTTTCTTTTTACACCAGGATTTCTTGGGTTTTTTTGGTTTGATAATGGCGTGTAGAACAGGATTTCATTGTGCAACTGTTTGTTATCTCTTCCTGCTTCCCTTCTTGGTGCTGTGGCCAAAAGTGAGGTTTTGTACAGAAGCCTTGAAGGTGTTTATGTTCTGTTTCAGCCAGGGCTGATGCATATGTTAATATTCCCTGTTAATATTTGTGGGAAAACAATGCTATGTCTTAGGCTAAGAACATTGGAATCATTTAGGCTGGAAAAGATTCTTAAGGCGATCGAGTCCAACATGTCATGGTTTGACATTGCTCCCCGAGCCCTTGCTGCAGCTTGGATTTACCCATAGTCTGAAGTGCCTTAGGGCTGCACCTGCTTCAAGTGGAGCCATATCTGTGAGCCACAGTCTCCTCAGGGCTATACCTGCTGCGGCATAGATTCACTCAGGCACAGCCCTTTGAGGTGCACCAACTCCAGTGTGGCCTCCATGAGTCGTAATACCTCCAGAGGTGAACCTGCTGTGGCACAGTCACAACCGCAGCCACAGACACTTTGAGAGGTACCTGCTCCCATGTCATCTACAGGTCACAGTCCCTTCAGCTCAAGTTCACTCCGTAGTTCCAGCCTGTCCAGTGCAGCAGCACAGAACCAGCAGCGATGCCCTGCCCACCTGCCAGCCCAGGCTCATCACTGTGGCTGTTATCAAAACATTCCCAGGCACAGCAGGAAGGTGATAAGAATGGTGTTCATTGTGTCTGGTTTTCATCAAGTGATCACTGGCAAACGGAATGCTGTGCCAGCTAACAGTAGCTATTCTGGGATATATGGAAATGGGTGGTGTGTGGGCCTGGGCAGAGAGGGCAGGTTGTTTCTGGAGGTTCTGTTAGTATTTCCTCCTACCTGAGCTGGGAACATACAAGTCTGTGTTCAGCCTGGAAACACGCTATATTTTGTATTTTGAATAGTTGGGTCTTTTTAACAATTCACATGAAGCTCTGGGGTGTATTTTATATAGTCATTCTGTTTTCTGGCATTCACAGAAATAAGACTGAAAGTGCTTCTCATGTAAATCAAAAAAATGTGCTCAGGGCAAACTTTGAACAAATGTTGACTTCCTTTGGCCACAACAGCCATGCATTCAATATTACTTGAGCATAAGCAAGGAAGTGGAGCTATTACTTTCCCTGTGGTGTCTGTCTGTACAGTAGAGCTTTTGTGTCACCTGTGGTCTGTGCCACAGGTCTTGGGGGACTGTTCTGCTGAGCTCTCACCTTCTGTAAAAGATAGGTCTTCTATACACAGGAGTATACTAGGTTGTTGGTATTTTCTTGCAACAACTGAACTTTCAAAGCTATGATTAAAAAAAAGGGGTCGATATTTTTCTTGCAGATGACTTTAAAAAAATCCCTGCTACTTTAAATTCAGTTTTGTTCCAGAGCTGGGCGCATGGTGCATGTAATCTACTAACCACGAGACATGCTGTTCTTCAAGGGATTTAAAAAAATTGAACTAATCCCCTACCCTAGGGAAATACCTTAAAAATCTTCATCTCCTCAAACTAGACAGCAGAGGGGCTGAAAAGGGAGCTCTAGTGAATGAGTTGCAATATCCAGTGACATCCTCATTAAAACCACCTGGTATTCTGACAAAATGAGTGGTAAGAGACCCTCCAGTGTGACTTCCTTCACATTCACTGTAATAGGAGCTGCAGCAGTTTAAGCACTCAAAGCCAAGTGGCTTTTTGCCTCTATGAAAGACAGGTTTAATGAAAGAGACCAATTTGTAAAACACAGTGCTTGGAGCGCTGGTCTAACTGCTCTGTGCTTTCATGTGCTCCATTCAAAGCTGCTTAAAACCAGGTCACTTTTCATATATCTATGAAGATGGGATTTTAGGAACCAAAGTCTGTATACCCAGTGATCTCTTTCTTGGTTTAATTCTTTTTCCCTTCATTCAGAACTTCCTCAGAGTTGTGATGCAGGGTTTAAACTGAGCCTGCAGCAGTGTTAGGCTGGCACAGGTCTTAAAGGATTGATACATTTGTTCAATCTGTCTTGTGTTGCTTTTTATGGTGGTTTTGTTTTGGTTTTGGTTTTCTTTTGTTCGCTTATTTTGTTTTTTAAAGTTACTATTTGGTCAGATAAATTCTTGAGAGGTTCTTCAGGTCACCAGTCAGCCAGACTGGAGAAAAAAAATTGTTGGTCCTTCACTGTATTTGGATCACTCTTGATTTCCTTGCTTTTCCTCTGTCTTAGAATTATTTTCTTTTACAGTCAGTGCCCTTTTATATGATACCAGGATAGATTTTGCTGGGTTTGATTACAGTAAGGAATGTAGGCCATAAATAGATGGTATATGTACTGCTAACACCAGGTATACTGAAATAGCTCATCTCAAAAGACAGGGGAAGCCTAGCCAGTTGGCCAAGTGCCAGGAGGTTGCAGGGTTGACAGTTAAGCGTCAGTCCTGAAAGGGAGATTAATGGTAGGCTGTGCTCTAAAAAAGAGCATGTTGAGCCACAGGAGAAATTCTGCAGGAGCAAATTAAGGAAGAGCTGTGTGCTGATGCCTCAATGCAGTTTTACCTTTCTCTTGGCTCCTCTGTCCTGACAGGGTTCTGGCATTCCCATGTGGTTTGTCTCTGTGATCCATGTGGACTGGCTAGCTGCCTTCTGTGCTTTGATGGAATGTTCAGGAGGGGCTTGTCTACACAAGTTTTTTGAAGGAAATCCTTCTTCTTAGTCAGCCTTTTCTGCACAGCCAGTTAACTGCAAGGCCCCTGATAATTTTTGCAGAAGATGGTAGTAGTTCTGTGTTTCTTCTTTTGCAGGAGCACAGTTGTCCATACCTGCCACTCTGGAGGCTATAGCCGTAAGTTACAGCTATTCTCTGGTTATGAGGATGTCACTGCCCAACTAAAGACACTTGTTTAAATAATAGTTTATAGTTTGTACATGGCATGCCTGACATTGCTTGTGGAGGTTTCCAGGCTTTTCATACGCACAACCTGTGCTGCTGTTCTCAAGATCAAAGAGCAGAATGGGGCCAGAATTCTGCCTCGGAATTGCTGTGACACTGTACAGCAGATGAGTGGCTTCCCTGCTCTGCTAGAGTGTCATCCACCATTTAAACTGTGAAATAGTGAAATTTCATGTAAAGAGTTTTTTATTACCTGAAATACTTTTACAGTTGTGATGTCGAACAGATTAAAGCAGAAAACAACTGTGGGTCAGAATTCAGGCCATCCTGCAAGAAACCGTCCTTTTCCCAAATGGAGGAAAAACAGAATGTAAGGTGTGGGTTTAGGTTTTCAGTTTTCCTGTGGATGGAGTGTCCTTCCACATAGATTTTTTCCTCTGAGGTATAAAATAATAAAATTAGGGGGAACATTTGGTGCTAAGAAAGACCAGCTTGGTGGGAGAATACAGAAGAATTTTCTCATTTGTCACTTGGTCTCTTCCCTAATAAGAATTTCAGGATTTGGCCATTTGGCTGTATGTATACATACAGTATTTTTCACGAGTTTCACTCTATTTACATCCAGAGAATAATACAATTATGTATTATTTTAAGTTTATGTCAGCCATGAAAGGGCCCTTTTCTTCAAACATGAGTAAGCCAAAAAGAGTAATGAAGGCATTCTGGAAGAAGTACATTTTCCCTCTGTTCCAGTTACAAACTGCATCAGTTAAGTTTGCAGCACACACAGTAAGAATAGCATCCCTGGTTCAGAGAGGTGAGAGAGTCACGGACTCTGAGGGGAAGGAGAAGCCAGGCTTTCTGCCTCACCCTGAGGCAGATTTGTCTGTTGGCAACGTGGCTGCAGCACAGAGAGGTGAAGTGGCTTGCAAAATTTCTTCAATGTGTCTCAAGGCAAGGAGCAGTGTCCCAGAGCCTGGGTCAGTCACCTTGGCCTCTCTGAAGGAGCAGACGAGTGCTTCTGTGCCACCCCAGTTCCCATTTAATGAAACCATCATCAGCTGCCTTTTCTTTGCCCTTAGGTCGTGCCTCTGACCTCTCTTCCTCTTGCTCACACAGGAGATTGGGGGGGTTTAGAGGGCAGCTCCACCTGGCAAAATGTCACATGCCCTCTGCTAGTGTGGCACCTTAGGTGACTGTCTACCTAAGCTTCAGGCATTGAGTTGCTTACTGGTCTGATTCGCTCCCCCTCAGTCGGGTGCATCTGCTCTGGCAGTCGGGTGTCTCCCGTGTCCACCAGTCGGGAGTGCTGCAGGCTGAGAGCTGGGGAGGTGAGGGATGCCACTGCCTGTGCTGTCTCAGAGCTCTCGTGCCCAGCTCACCACCCTCAGGCGTGTGGCTGCATGATCAGCATTTGCTGATCAACTCCTGCTTTTCAAGGTTAAAAAAGAAAGGTAAAGAAGAAAAAAGTGATGTGCTGCTTTAAGGGTAAGTGGTTGCTCGTGTATTTAGGGTAAGTACTTCTATGTCTGTGCTGCCAGAGTTAAACTGGTGAAACAGTATGGGTCATGCTGTCATTCAGTGAAGTGTATTGGCTGTTATGTAAAGGTTTTCTTTACTTTCTTCATATGTCTGCTTAGGAACATCACGCGTCTGGCAAAATTTTGAGAAGGCTCAAGGCATTAAAGAAAGCTCATCTAAATAAAGGAGGGTTAACGTGACATTGCAGTTACTTAATCCTGTATTGTCCTGCCATGTGACTGCAGGGATACTGAGGCGCAGCATTTCTTTTGCCTGGTGCACAGATTATGCTTTTCCTGTCATCTTCCAGAATCAGTTGCTTTGTTGAACACACCATGGGAAAGAAACAGAGGGGCAACGTAGTTGTTACAGCAAGGCTTCAACACCAAGTGACATTTCCAAGGTACAGTGACAAGCTCACAGGCTGAAGAATGAATCAAAGGCAATCCCTACAGTTAGCTTTTGGACTTCTACCAGAATTAAGGAGAACTACGCTCTTAAGGTCAGCTATTCAAAATTAACTAGAAGTATCTAGATTTATTCAGAGCAATTAATCAGCTTTCTGTTTGACCTTTATCTATCAAGTTAGTTCTCAAACCATCAAGCTAAAGTCTGAAAATTTGTGTCAAATATTTTGCATGTGTCAAATGTACTGCATAGACAGTGAGCACCCCACTGCTTTCTTGCACAAAGTTCATAGTTTTAATTGCAAAGCCTCTTTTACCTTGCAGCTGAAGATCCTGACACACTAAATCTGTTAGTGAGGAATGGATGTATACAGCTTCCAGTTTTATCTCTGATTTTGAACAAGAGGTGCAATATGTAGATGTGCCAGATTTGTTTTTGAACAAATTTACAAATCTTCAAACTAGTCTTTGGACTTTCTGTAAGCTGCATTTTTTTTTTTTTTTGCTGCATTTGTCACAGTGTCCATAATGTGCAGGATTGCACATTCATACAGAATTACTTCATTTAAACTTCAGGACATCTTGTTAAATGGGGAAGTGATTACCCTATAGACTATGACAACAGGATATGTGAATGAAGGAAGTCTTGGAAAATACCGCTGTTCCAGGTGGCATCATGAGGACAGCAGAGAAGATGATGGGCACCTGGAGTGCCATGAAGGAGATGAAGAGGGCAGACAAAACAGGCTGACCCCCTTTGAGAAACTAATGCAGGATATGTCTCATAATGAAAAAGTGGTGAAAGAATTAACCCTGGGAAAGAGAATTGCCTTCTATCGAGTCAGAGGAGAAATAGGAAATGGGAATTTCTCACAAGTGAAGCTTGGAATTCATTCCCTGACCAAAGGTAGGCACCATTGCATGCTGAGTGCTGTATATAAATAGCTTCCAATGGGAAGAAAGATGCTGTGTGAACCCTAAATACATACATAGTGTGTGTGTGTGTATTTTTTAATGTTACTGAGTTTATCTATAGGCAGAGTCATACATGAATGCTCAGGGTTGGATTAGGCTTTAAAGAAACTAGGCATATTTTCTCTAGATGGAAGCTATTACAGGAGAAGGTCATCACTGCACTTCATGGAGTTAACACATCTCATCCTGTGGCTCAAACACTCCACACTTAGAAGTGTGGTGTTGTGCCTCCCCTCCTACAACCTGCCCTGTCCATCTGCTTTCTCCCCTGCCCCAGCGCCTGGCCTGCAGGGATACAGGTGATGAACGCCCAGGACAGTGGGCCAGGCATGCTCCTGCCTGCAGCCAGAGGTAGCAAGGCTTCCTTTGTTTCATCATAAATTTTACTAGTATGGACAAAAATTGTATTTGGTCACAGTAATTTTGGTGAGAAGTGTTATGCCCACTTTACTACTCATTTGCTGATGGTTCTTCACTGTAAAAAGCTGGGATGGGGCTATAGGAGGAACAGGTGCAGGGAAACAAGCTCTAGTATTGCCAAACTGGTGTTTGTGTTGAATTGTCAGTTATTTTTCTCGTTTTAATTATCAGCTGTCCTCTTTCTTCTTCTGCCTTTGTCTGACAATAATAGAAATTGTTGTTTTCCATCAGGGTGACTGGTGTTCTCTGTATCTTTGTACACTACTGTCTTGCTTTTCTTCTCACAGTCTTTACTTTTCAGTTTGATTTGCTCCCCTTCCCTTCATCCTCTTACAGGTGAGAGAACAAGATATGCCCCCAAACTGTATTATCTGTTGTTATTTTCTTTAATCACCTCTTTCAGCCCAGATATAAGAGGGGTGAAAAGTCACAGTTGTCACTCGGGTGCAGCAGTTGCTGCCCTGGGAATCTAAGTGGGCAACTGTTGGTACTTAATTTTAAGTACATTTAAGCCTGCCAACACCCAAGGGTTGCTTTAACTGTGTGTTGATTTTTTGGTTATGCTTGTTTCAGCAAAGCATCTCTGTTTTACTTGGCCCACAACAAGTTGTTTCCTCTTCTGTGATTTTTTTTTTTTCTTCCAGAGGTAACTGTTTTGTGCTTACTGTTGGAGGAGGTGCTGCTCCTGTACTGGGAACATAAGGAATGCTAATGAAAGGCAGTTAGAAATTTGATCAGGATGAACCCTTTACTTGCTGAGCTTACTTAGGAAACAGGTTGCTTTAGTATCTGAGTAGAGCTGATTGCTCAGACAAACTAAACACCAAAACCAAAACTGTACTTTTTCTGGAAAAGGTTCTTTTTCAACAGAAATCTCTCAAATTATTTTTCTTTTGTTTGTTTGTTAACTTTTTTTGTTCAAATATTCACTAGAAAGGGAGTTGATTTATTGATGCTAAGTTTGTAACTGCCATGGGGAAGGAAGAAAGAAAGATAAACATTTTCTGACTTGTTTCTGCCTGTGAGCTTATCTGTATCTAGTAAAATACAGTACATGGACAGAAGAACAGGAACGTGCACACAGGGATTCATGTATACACACTCACCACCACCACACACAAAGAGGATTCTGTTTTTTGCAGTAGATACACATTGTTGTGTTGGCAATGAAATGATGTTCCTACACAGTATTAATGAGCGCAAGTCTTTTTTTTAAATCTGATTATGTAAATAAAAGGCTTCATCATTAATACTGTTTGGATCTCTGTGGTGGAGGGTGGTATATGTGTCAGAGTGCTGTTCAGCTCTTCAGTAACTGCCAGTTTTGTGTGGTCTCTCTCCTTACATGTCATCCTGTATCAAAAAAAGAAACAATTTTGGTTTTTTACTAAGATGAGCCTTTGTAACAATTACATCTGTGTGCTTTTCTGTTGCCCTTGTGATCTGTTGCAGCAGGACACGTGATTTCTAGCAGAGGGAGGGGGAGAGAGAGAGAGAAAGAAAGAGGAAAAACTTCAGGATCATACTGGGTGATGAACCCTGTTTCCCTCAAGGGCTGTCTTGGTTGTTTAGAAAACAACAGAATAATCTTTGGTGCTATGATGCGGATGCCATGTCCCATGGCTTGGACAGGTGCTCTCTTCACTGGATAAAAAGCTGGCTGGCTGGCTGGCTGGACCCAGGGGGTGGTGCTGAATGGAGTTACATCCATCTGGGGCTGGTCACTAGTGGAATTCCACAGGTCTCAGTACTGGAGCCAGCCTTGATTAATATCAGTCAGTTTGCAGGTGACACCACATTGGGCAGGAGTGTTGATCTGCTGGAGAGCAGGAAGGCTCTGCAGAGGGATCTGGACAGGCTGAATCCATGGGCTGAGGCCAGTGGTGTGAGGTTCAACAAGGCCAAGTGTTGGGGCCTGGTGTTGGGCCCTGCCCTTGGGTCACAACAACCCCAGGCAGTGGCACAGGCTGGGACGGAGGGGCTGGAAAGGACCTGAGGGTGCTGGTGACAGCAGCTGGACATGAGCCAGGGTGTGTCCAGGTGGTCAAGGAGGCCAATGACATCCTGGCCTGGATCAGCAATAGTGTGGCCAGCAGGACCAGGGCAGGGATTGTCCCCCTGTACTGGGCACTGGTGAGGCTACATGTCACATCCTGTGTTTCATTCGTTTTGGACCCTTCACTACAAGAGAGACATTGACACGCTGGAGTGGGTCCAGAGGTCAACAGAACTCTGGAAGGGTCTGAAGCACAAGTCCTTTGAGGAGAAGCTGAGGAATTTGGGGGTGTTTAGCTTGCAGAAAAGGAGGCTCAGGGGAGACCATTTCACTCCCTACAACTGCCTGACAGGAGGGTGTACCCAGGTGGGGGTTGGCCTGTTCTACCAGGTAGCAAGGGACAGAACAAGAGGAAATGGCCTCAAATTGTGCCAGGGAAGGCTGAGGTTTAGGTTGGACATTAGGAAAAATTTCTATACCAAAGGGGTGGTTGGGCCTTGGAATGGGCTCCACAGTGAACTGATGAAGTCGCCATCCCTGGAGGTATTTAAAAGATGTGTAGATGTGCCATTTAGGGACAACATTTAGCGGTGGGATTGACAGGTTGGACTTTATGATCTTAGAGGTCTTTTCTGATTTATGTTTCTATGTGTATTGTGTTATTCAGGGGCATTGCCCACTATATTAACCTGAATTTTGGCAGAGATTTTCTCCAGATATCCATGGAGTTTCTTGCTAAGGACTGTTACATTCCTAAGCCCTGTATAACCTTTATTTTACATGCCTTCCAGCTGACAAAGGAAGAGTGAGAGCGCAGCTGAATAGAAGTAATTAAGAGCATCAAAAATTTACAGCTAGCAAGAAGTCCATCTAACGTGACACAAATTGGAAAAGTAGGAATGTCCAGGCACCCAGTTTACTTTTTTTTTTAAAGCAATTTTAACTTGGTTTTGTGGTTTTTTTTGTTCTGCCATCACAGCATACACCATTTCTTTCTGAAGTTATTTCCCAACCTTTTCCTAGTTTCTCTTACTAAGATTTCACCTAGCACTTTTCAGACCTCAGCATACACTGCATATAGTCAATCAAAATCTCTTTCAATTATTTTTGTAATTATTTTGGTAAATAAGCTGCCTGCTAAAAATGCCTTTCTGTTCAGCACAGCTGCTAAGCAAGAGTAATAGAGGATTTGTAAACCAAGCATTGTTTGGAAGGAGAAAGGAAGAGTTCAGAATAGGAAAGGAAGGTGCCAGATCTTTTGCACTCTAGGTTTCTTTGCATATCATGCATTTGCAACTGCACTGATGTAGATTTAAAGGGGCTTGGTCTGAATTTATGGTGGTGTTTGAATAGGATCAGGCCCTTAGTTCTAAACATTTTTTTTCCCCTCCTCTTTCCTTTTAAAACTTTGCAGGGAAACTGACCACGAGGAAAAGTAGATTCCAGAAAAATGAAAGGGAAAAAATATAACTTAGAATACTTTATTTTAATGCCCAAATATCCCCAATTTCTAAAGATCAAGATGCAATGATGAAATTACATGGTGGAGATTGTAAGAACCGTAAGCATTTAGTTGTGCAAATATAGCCTACTGCAAGCTGCTGCTCTTCCCTCTTGGTTTAAGAGATCAATGTACTACAAACATGACGAGGGTCTTTCACTAGGTCAGCAGTCAGAGTGCTGCCAGCACCACTGTCAGTAGCTGCATTTCCTCCTGGTTCACCCCACCTCCACACCATGCAGGACGTACTTGCTTCCCTGAGGGGCTCCCTAGAAAGCACGGAACAAGTCCTAGAGAAGCAGTGTGGCTGGGAGAACTGCCCTGTACTAGCACAGACTCCTGAAAACAGGCACATAAAGGGAAATTCAGCACCTTCCACCACAAGAATCACATGTGCTTCAAGCATCTGCTGCACTTCAGTAGGGATATCAATTGATGCATGTATCATACTAAAAAAATGTAAATATACCAAATGTGGCGTTTTCTTGATCTGTACAGGTACACGCGTAAGTATCCTTTACATGCATAAGTATCCTTAACATTTCCTTTATGTATACTGAAATACTAAACTTGAGTTAAAAACTTAATCACATTCAGTAAAAAAGTCTTAAATGCTTTTATACCAGAACATGTGTACAAATGTAATAGCCTTCTCACTCTTTTCTTACAGCAACAAGTGAACAATACCTTTTTTCCTAATTTATTCCCGCTTACTAGAAACCAAGGTGAAGTTTTTTTTCTAAAAGATTTATTAAAAGTGATTAATTAGTAAGAAATCTGATTGTTTGACTAAGATAGTCTTGAGGGAAAAAAACAAAACAAAACAAAACAAACCAGAAATCCCTTCTTGCCAGGAATAAATAGTTGTTTTTCTTGCTGTGATGCATTTTAATTTTGCTGTCCTGACAAGTTATACGAAGCCACTGTAAACCTGTTTTAACCAGACTAATCCTTCAAATAGCAGCTGTATTCAGAAGAGCAAAGACAAAAGCTGTAACCTACAGACTAATATAGAAACATAAGGGCAATTGTGACTGACCTACTCATACTGCTCTGAGCTACCCTGATGATGTGGTGCAGCTGCAGATATATATATGTGGTTTATGGCCCGTGGCTTCACTTTAGATATGCTCCAGAAACATGTAGGACTTAATAGCAGCTTTGTATTACCAGAACAGCTTATGCTGGCTAGATTTGCTGTTTTACAGGATCCCTGCGACTTACTCTACTTGACTGCTCAGAATAAAATAGCCAAAGCCTCTAAATTCCCTGCAAGTTTGTTTGTCTGGTCTGAAACAAAGCACCCAAATTTAGCACCTCTATTAGCCCCCAAGTACCTGGCTCATCTGAGGAGCTCTGAGCTAACAAGAAAAGCACAGACTTTCTCTACCAGCACTGGACACCAAAACCAGATGCTGTACCTTCAGACCTGTCACAGCGAAGCACACCAAGGCAGATGATTTGATCAGCCCTTGTAATACTCTACCAGCTTTCAGCTTCCTCAGCACTGAATAGAATGTCCTAGACAGAAAGGGGCAGGGGTTGTATGGAAGAGTGCAGGTAGGCCCCTGCAACTTAGTTTATACTAATAATGAGAAATTTTACTGCACTTCTACAACCAAACATAGTTGTAAGTAAATAGTATTACTGTTTGTACCTATTGCATTAACAACATGGAAAAAATTTTTTTCTTCTCAGAGAAAGTTGCAATTAAGATTTTGGACAAGACAAAGCTAGACCGGAAGACTCAACGTTTGCTGTCTCGTGAGATATCCAGCATGGAAAAGCTGCACCACCCAAATATAATCAGGCTGTATGAAGTGGTGGAGACGCTTTCAAAACTGCACCTGGTGATGGAGTATGCAGGAGGTGGGGAGCTCTTCACTAAAATCAGTACAGAAGGAAAGCTGCTAGAAACAGAGTGTAAAATAATCTTCTCCCAGATTGTGTCTGCTGTGAAGCACATGGTAAGTTGCTCTTACACAGGCACTCACTACTCTTAGTACATTTTGTGGATATTTCTTTTGACTTTCAACAGTAGGTTTACTGTCAGCCAAAACTTCAGGCCCACAGCCTGAAGCAAAACAGCTACAGAAGAGCTATGTTAAATGTATCTGAGAGTTTTCACATCCACCTCGAGTTACTGCCTCTCTGTTGACAGCTTTTAGAAGGAGGCTGAACGGGGAACACCTGGGTGGTGGAATCATCCTTTTAGCAACAGTGTTCCGTTTGCTTTAAGGTGCTGTGGGCACCAGTGAACAAAGCTTTGTTTCTTCTCTCCCTGTTTCAAAACATAGCATCAGTCACTCTTCTGCTTCCAGAGAGGCTGCTTAGGTGTTGCAAACATCCGGCTTACTTATTAATGAATATGGGAGTCTGTCACTTAAAGACTGTCAATTCCTGGTCCTTACTTCAATGCAAATCTGTGAGGTTTGACCCAGCAAGTCACTTCTTGCCTAGTCTTCAGTATATACACTTAGGATGATGCTATCTGTATAGAGCCCGAAGCACCTTGTCAAGGCAGAAAAGGAGCAGTTAACTACTTCGGTACATCTCCTCTAAACTTTGCAGAGTAATTACAGCTACTTCAAAAAAATAAAAACACGGAGAACTGTTCTACAAGTCCGAGACGTAGCATTCGTTAAAATTGGCTCAGGGTGCCCTCCGGTGGCTCATGTTCTCCTTGCCACGCAGTAGCTTCTGGCGAAGTCAGGAACAAGGGTGTTCCCAGGTCAGACATAGAGAAACTGCATCGCACGCTGCTCGTGGCTTACATAAACAGCATGCATTTCTTATGGTTTTTGACGAAATGATCGTATGTACTTTAAGTGGTGGATTAGCTTCAACACCTTATTCACAGGACAGGCACCCTGCAGCTACAGGAACTGAATTTACGTGTCAGCATTACACCACATCTGTTTCTTAGAATTAAACACAGACTGTTGAGCTGGCTAACCTCCTCACTTGTACATAAAGGCTTCTGCACATTTCACTTTTGCTAAGTCATCACATCCAGGTTACATAAATCCCATCTCACTGCTGCCAGTCCACAAGGACAGAGGGTCCCTGGCTGTTACTGATGAGAGTTGAAATAGGATGCCAAAGGGTTGCCATATTGCCTCCAGATACTGCACGATGTTACTCCAAAGGATAAAGCAGAGAGTGCTCATCCATTCCTTCTAGTTATTCCAAAGATGAATCTAAACTCTTACTTAATCTTAAGACAGCAAGTTCAGTTTGAGTCCTTAGCTACTTCTGACATTTCCAAGGGAAAAAAGTAGAAGTTACGGTGTATGTATTTTAGATTTCTAAAACTAGAAGACACCACTAAACTTGGGTGTCCTGCAAAATGAAATACTACGAGGCACAAGTCTATGGTCCTTTTCTCCTGCCATCACCAATTCCTCATAGGACATTAGATCACAGAATGTAATTGTCGCAACTTTATCTGTGATAATGTTCAGTTGGTGAACTAAATGCTTAAATCTTTAAGTTACATGTAGTAACTGCAAAAACAAGTGCTGTGAACTTATTTTGCACATATTTGAACGTATTTTGCACATGAAGGTGTCTCTTGTAGAATAAGCCACACTGCCCTCATACATTTGCTTCATGAAAATAGTTATGATTAGTTAACAAGTTGAGACTGCTGTGCTTAAAAAGTCCCAGCATCCTTCTTCTCCCCCTACTCAATTCTTCTCCTATCTTTGGAGAATTAAGTTAAATTTATTTATATCTTCCAACTGCAATACTAGTTTCTGACTTTGCCCAAGATAACTCCCTTTCTCCCATGGGGTAATTAACAAATTAGAGGTAGCCATTGAGAACTTTCTTGGGAACAAACCAATACCAGCTTTTCTTCTTCTTCCACAGCATGACAATAATATCATTCACCGAGACCTGAAAGCAGAAAACGTCTTCTACACCAGTAACACCTGTGTTAAGGTGGGAGACTTTGGATTCAGCACAATAAGTAAAAGAGATGAAACTTTAAAAACTTTCTGTGGCTCTCCTCCTTATGCCGCTCCTGAACTCTTCCGAGATGAAAACTATATTGGCATCTATGTAGACATCTGGGCACTGGGAATCCTCTTATACTTCATGATGACAGGTAGCATGCCATTCCGGGCAGATACAGTAGGCAAACTGAAAAAGTGCATTCTTGAAGGCACATACACTTTGCCTCCCTGTCTCTCAGAAAATTGCCAGAAACTGATAAAAGGAGTCCTTCAGCCAGTACCAACCAAGCGATACTCTGTCAAACTGATTATGAACAGTGAATGGATGCAAGGAATACAGTTCCCCAAACCCTTACAGACATTTAAACTGGATCCAAAGTATTTATCAGATGTCAGTACACTCAAAGAAGAAGAAATTGAAGTGAAAAATATTCTGGAAGATTTGGGAATCACAGAACAGCACATTCAAAACAACCGGGGAAGAGGAGCACGCAGCTCCGTAACAGGGGTCTACAGAATTGTGTTGCACAGAGTACAGAAGAAAAGGGCACTTGAATCTGTTCCTATCATGTCCCAGCCAGATCCAAAAGAAGACGACTCAAGGAATGGAATCAATTCTTACAGTGGGATTAAGCACACATCCAAGCTGTGTTCTATTTTATAAAATTGCACTGCAGGCTTTATGCTCAGCACATTTGACAAAGGGGATTATTCACTTATCCTTAAATTCTAGTGTTACATTTTTTTGTAATTTTTGAATAAACCAAAAATGCCTCATTTTCTTTGCATTTCTCAAGTGACAGTGAAGCACTCAAATACAGAGCTCTTGTGCATTTGTTTGACCCTTTCTCCAGACACTTGGTATAGCCAGTGCAAGAACCCAGCACCTGAAAGGATCATGAGTGGAGGGGATCTTTTAATAAACACCATGCTACTGCACTTAATCTGCTTGGGAGATTCTCTGTACAGGCATGGTAACAGCTAACTTCTGAAAAGCTGTACCTAAGCTTCTCACAACTTTACCTCTGCAAACCAGGAGAGTTTTTGCAGAGAACTAAATTTAAGCAGAGACCAGACCATAACCCAAACAACTGCAAATTCTGCTTTTGAACTTCCTCATCAAATTTAACAAGTTCATTTTAAAAAAGCATTTTATTTTCTTTCAAGAAACAGCAAAGCTGTTGTTGGCTGCAGTTCCCAACTTGTCATGACCCCAAAGACAAATCAGGATTCAGTACTTTAACCCTGCATGTGTGGGTGCCTGACTGGTTGGGCAACCATCAATTACCCTTCTGACACCTCTTCCACGGCTTGCATGATTCTGCCAATCTGGAACTGCTTGGACTCCAGCTGCACTCCAATAAATAAAGATTTAAGCATACTCCAAAACCCATGTAGCTTTAAGTTCTTGCCTTAACCCGTTACCAGTAGCTGAATGCAAGCATATATAAGCAGAATATAAGCAAATCTGCTTATATCAACTGAGCATTACAGGCTTGTCCTCACTCCTGCCATCCTGCTTTGGCAACCAAAGCTGGCACAAAGCTGATTTTGACACTTGACCACTGCACGTTAAAAGCTGGACAGTCTGACATCTCCAGTTGTTCTGAGCATCACCAAAATGCAGATACTCCAATTTTCAGCTTTAATGGCTTATTCTGTACTTATATCTTCAACAGCATCAACTCCAGTGCAAAGGGCAAGTGTGGTAGCTGTTCTCTGGACAGGGACAGCTGACATGCCTAAGCTAAGAGGTAGAACCTGTGAGTTTAGTTAAGGTAAGATACCCCATACAAGGTGTACACAGGTACAGCTGGTGCTTTCACATTTAAAGGCAGATGCCTTATCTGTCATGACACCGATGAGACAATCAGTTCACTTTAGGAGAAATAATTCATATAAATGAGCAACAGAATGACTCAGAAAAGCCACCCATGGGAAACTGGACTCAGTGAGGCTCAGGTATGTACAAAGCAAGAACTAAGCCTCCTTCACAGAGTTTCTGAGGGTAATAAAACAATACATTTTTAATAAAACAGTAATTAATTCCTCCACTATAAACAGTTTCTATATAAAAGCATTTAAGTTATCTTGAAACAAGGTCCTGATAAAATTGTTTTACACCAGCCTAAGCTACTCCTTTTTCCACTTTCATAACGGAATGACACTAAGAAGTAAGGTGCAGAATGTCTACACAGTTTGTGAACCCAGAACTTTGGGTTTTAACCAGAGCCAGCTTCCTCCTTCCTGTTAAAGAAAAAGAAATCCATCCTGAAAATCCAACAAGTCAGCACTCTCCAACAGGTTTCAAATATCTCAGACTTTATTTTAATAAAGGATCAGCCTCACAGATCTGTGAGGTCTGTGCCAGTAGCTCGCTTCTTGGCTTGTCCACTGCCAGCAATGGACTTTGTTCCATGACAGTTTGTTTTACAGGTGCCAAGGTTAAGTTTCATGAGGGCAACCTAAACCAAAATACTTGCAAACACTACCATCATGCATTGCTCCATCACTGTCAGCAGAACAAACAGATTAGTATTCATCGGTTTATAATAAACAACTATTTTACCAAGGCTTGACTGTACAAATACAGCAAGTTATCAAGTCCTATTGAGTGACAGGTAATACAAACACTTCATTACACATACCAAAAAAATTGTAATTAACAGAGAAGTTATTTTTTGCTACTTTATATTAACTAATGTAGCTTTGTAGAATTAGCAAAGAAATAAATTCAATGAAACTTCATTCTGTACATTAGCAAAACTTAAATATATATATATATATATATGTATGTATGTATATATATATATATTACAAGCTTAAAAGGCTCATATCGTAGTTCATTTCCAATCTGGGCTTTAAAAATCAACCAGAAAGGACTCCCCATAACCACTGTATATTTATCTACTGCTTGTAAAATGGATAGCTTTAGCTTGCACATTGGGGGAGGGGGGAAAGAAATAAAAGACTCCACTCCTACAGTATTACCAACAGTAAGAAGGACTTCAAAGTACAAAGCCAAATTCAAAGCTAGAAAGAGTCTTTTGGAAATGTGTTATATAACAACGAGTAATAGGCCAGAGTTCCAGACAAAGTGATGAAGATCACTCTCTTCCTTCGTTAGCCAATTAAAAGAGCTCCACAATATCTCTAAGTTTTATTTGAAAATTCTGCTGTCTTGGATATTTCTACTGAACAATCCATTATGGTGCCAAATCAATGATCCCATTTCTTTAGAAGAAAAATTTACCTCCCTTCTTCTTCATCTTTCCTCCCAGACTCCTGTGACTTAAAATGCAGGTATAAAACACATAAAATGTTAGGAGGAATTACACAGTAACTAACACAGTGGATCACAGAGTTTCTTCTACAAAAACCACTTGTTAGCCTAGCCATTTTTGATCCAGTCACTTTGACAGGGAAGAGACATCTATTCCAACAATGGATGTTCTTGGTTCTATGCCTGTCCCAAAGCAATGGGGGGATGGGAGGCAGACTGGGATATGAAAGGGAAGGTGATAAAGTGAAAGAGAATTGCAGTATTCAGAAGGTTGACTGCTTATTGTCAAGGCACTGAGAACCCTAACATTAAAAGCTTGGACTATTTTGCACACACTTGAATACTAGTAAAAGTAGAAGTTAAAAGTGTAGGTTTCAAGTCATTTTACATGGAAGAGCAGGCAGAAGATTCCTTTTTTTTTTTTTTCTTTCTGTATATGAAGACTTTGTAATAGACTACAGCTACTTCTCAGCAATTAAAAAAGTTCAGACATATTAAGGAATCCCCACAGCACCTGGCAAGTCCCTCTATCTCCAATATACTCCTGATTTTAGTGTTCTGAAAATAGAATAAAATCAGCAAACCATAATATGATGATTTTTCTCAAGGAGTTTAACAGTTTTTTCATGCTCCAATTACATGCTTTACACTGAAACTTCAGTGCTACTGCAATCCTTTTTCTCTCTCTCTCACCCTGCCCTCACACCTCGTTTCTTTCCCCACCTCACAGAGGTATCTTAATGCTCCCCATTGGAAATGGCGACAGTAACGCCTTCAGATTCTGTTGTTGCAGGGATTCTTGGCACTTTCTTAGCAGGGCTTGGGATGTGCTAAGAAGAAGGGAAAAAAAACATTAAATACAGTTTTCTAGTTCACAGACATTCATACTTCATGGCTAGTCCAACTCTTAAACAACATTCATGCTACACTGGACGGCTTGGCTTTAAGTCAATCAAATTGGTCATGCTTCATGCAAACAGATTGTGTGAGAAGAGCCAGTTTGTTCTTTCATTCTTGTGCAGTTTTTTCTTTTTAGGATGAAATGTACTTTTTAAAATTGCATGTTCAACTTTTTACTTCTGGCTTGCATGTTACACATGTTAACAAAGTACTCAATGTAACTCATAAAACCACCTCCTCTTAACATACATGCACATGCTAAGACAAACATGTAAATGGTTCCAACCATTTACATCAAACTTTAAAAGAGTGCCGAGTGTTCACCTCATGAACAATGCCTGGGTGGACAACTCCAACTCTTGCTTCCAGAGGTCCATCACTCATGAGTGGGCGCCGGGCGTAAGTTCTCCTGTGTTTTTCATCCACACGCACAAGGTACCATGTTCCTTCAAAGAGATCCTCGACTGAACACTGTGGAATATAATTGGCTGTAAAAAAAGGAGTAACACATTGTTAGTTGTTTCCTGGTAAGAGTTTTACCCAACACAGGCCTTTCCAGATTGGCTGCACTGAGACAGAAAAAAACAAGCCAGTATTTTTACTTCAGACATATTGGGCCAATGAACACAAGCTACTCAGAAGCAGAAAGGGTTGGACATTTCCTTCATTCTACATCCTAAGCGTTTAAAGTCAGGTGGATTAAGTGATGAGAATTTTGCTCTAGGATTAGTAATGATGTACATTTATTAAGTTCTTACCCAAATGATGTGTTTCCTGTCTGAGCTTCATGTTTTCAGCAAAGACATCAGGTGCAATACATTTTCTTGAGTCAAGTCTCGTTTTGAGATCAGAAAGGCTGGCAGTTATTTTGTCCAGTGCAGAACCTGCAATATAGAACCATCATGTAAGGTGGAGCCAGTACTGAGAACTGCACACTAGCATGTGAACATTTCAAACCCAAAAAGCACTTTGCCTTACAGAATCTCAAGTATGAGACATTTAAAAATATTCCCAATTACCAACTCAAAACATTTAACAGCGTTTGAAGAATATTATTTATTTGTTCAAGACATTTAAACACTCCCTGGAGCTGCACATTCTCACTGTGGCACTGCTGTCATTAAAACTGCTATGCAGGCTTATTTATGCTAGTGGGTTGTGTAACAAGGCATCGAGAGCGAGCTGTGCAAGGGAGGTAGTTGATATCAAATCCTGTCACTCACCAGGAGTGGCATCCTGTGTGACCCTGATGGAATACAGGGTAGCAGCAAAACCAGAGCCATATGAGAACACACTGATTCTCTGTCCCGCAAGCTGCTCTGGGGAGTACCTGCAAATCATACAACAGTTTTTTGAAGTCAGAATTAAGCCGAAGTGCCAATTTTAAATATCTAGAAACTGCAGCTAGCTTCAGAAAAGCAGCCAGCAAATTACAGTGTCTATAATACACAATTAGCATGCTATGTGCATAAATGCTGACTTTTAAAAACACAAATTCAAATCCTGCTGTTACGTGATGGGTTCCAAAGCTGCCTACAGCAAAATATGCCTGAGAAATGCCCAGAATATGATGAAAGCAGCCAGATATCATTCTTAAATAAACTAAAGCCTAAAATGAATAAACACATCATGGAAGACAATGTCAGAATGAAGAAAAAAGGAGAAAAAAGAAGAAAAAAAGAAAACCCAGGAGGAGTGGTTTAATGTAAATGTAATATGATTTTGCAAAAGACTGTATTTGAAAAAAAAAATTAATTAAATGCTAACTTAATGTGGCTTTGCTTATTATAGTAAGACAGAGAAGAAATTTGAATTTTCTTTTCCACTTCAGGAGTACTTCTAGAGGAAGGGAGAGGGGGAGGGTTGGGGCTGAGAAGAGATGCCACCTTACAAATACGATCCTACTTTGCGAGGCAGTGGATCAGTTTCTGACACAGACATTTTCACTCTGCTTGTCACTTGAACTGAATGTGTGTGCAGAATAGTGTCTTAACTTTAGTTTTTCTGCTTAAGGCAATCTCATAGGAAAAGGTTTGCTAGACAATGCTTTTAAAAAAGACTTTCTGAAACAAAAACCTTTTATGACCTTATTCATAAACAGCTTTTCCCGATTTTATGCTTACTGGGCTAGAAGAGAGGCAAGGCAACCATAGACTGAAGGGGTATACATATTTCCATTCTGATTGGATACAAGTAATGAAGCTTTGGTTTTCTGATTGAAGAGCTCTGCACTAGCTTTCATAAAAGCTTTTTCCACATCTCTGTCAAAGTATGTATCTTCAAGTTTTATATCCCTATTCAAAAGAGAAGAAAGAAAAAGAAGTTCAGAAACAGTTACTAAAATAGCAGAAAGTAAAAACACACCTTGGATGTGTAATTGATTATGTGAATAAGGAAGACAGCAGCCATTCTCACCTGAAAGCTTCCAGACCACTGAAAACACCATTTGCTGTTTCTGGGTTCTGGTCACTGAGAAAGTCATTCAGCAAGAGTCTAGCCACGGATTTCTGCACCAGTTTACAGTACGGAGAATGGAAGATCATGAATCCAAAGTCATTCAAGGTGAAACGTCTGTCTGTCCCCTCTGGAAATGGAAGAAGTGTTGAGTTACAACCTATGTTTAGTACTCACTTCAATTATGGAAATAAAGCAGGGAGCTGTCAGGACACCAATTATCCTAACATGTTGGCATAGAAGAGACACAAACATACAAATAAGACTAACTACTGCTGTCAAGTGCACTTTACATACTGCACTTCTTCTATTTAAAAATTCTTTTCTTAGCACCTTTTGTACCAGCTAATGTTTGCTCTTATTCTAGAATAAAAAGCTATGTTTAACAGAATCTCTGTATTCCTATCCAGTATTTTGACTTAATTTGCCTCTCTTCACACCTATGCCTCTTAATATAATTGAAGAAATTATTAAACATATTGGGGTAAAAAAAAAAAAAAAAATCAGTATCATTACGTAACATTTAAATAGTAACCTAAGTTTCTTAAAAGCCTGGATGGAGGTGAGTAATAGCATGCTTTTAACCAAGGTACTGTATGTTACACCAACAAATGCCTGTGGAGATTACCACTTACAGACTGCCAGAAACTCAGCCATGCCAAAACAGAAACAAGTAATTTCTTACAGGAAAGAGCAAATATTTCAATTGCTTCAGAACATACAAATATGAAGAGACTTCTAGACTAGTCTTTAGATCAGATACTAAAACTGTCTGTGTAGGACACACTGAAGCATTTGCCAATCTGCAGTATCATCAGGAGAGGCTACGCACCCTTCTGCCACTGGGCGTGGATTTTGTTGCGATAGACGGTATAGCAGCGGTCTAATGCACTGAGGTAGCACTGTATGGAGAGCTTGCCATCCACTACAGGATATTCAGAGACCATGTCTGGTTTATAGAAGTCATACGCATGCTGCATGTGGGTACCACGCAGCCCTGGTGGACAGAAATTGACAAAAGTTGAAAGTTAGTTCATTCAGCTGCTTTGAGTCAATTGGGATGAGCCAGTTGGCACAAGTGGGGAAAGAAGCAGTTTTGGTGCCAGTCCTGCAGTTTTTTGTAGCACTTCAGGCTTTTAAAGGTAAGGTTTCACAGACTTCTCAATTGCCTGCAAAGCAGAGTAGGACTGAGCATGACAAACACATGCAATAAAGGACTGTCATCCAATTGTCCTGGAAGTAGAATGTTGTGTTATTCAGCTTTAGTATTACTCTATCAATTTTATTGGAGAATCCTCAAGGAAATAAACAAACAAGACCATCTCTAATTGTTCCCTGCTGTGTCCTGTAACAGGACTTGGCTGAATTAGCCCAGAGTAAGAGGAGACAAAGAACAATTTCTGACATTACTGGGAGTTAATCCCCTGCTTCAGCAAGGCACAAAAACCAGGGAACTGGCTTCAGGACAAATGCAGTTATCTGACCTGAACAGTGTATGTTCTCCCACAGAACTAACCTCTCTCAAAAATCAATGGTGCATTTGGGCCGACCAGCATTGCAACAGCACCAGCTCCCCCAGTGGGCCTGGCGTTTCCAGAGGCATACACAGCGATGTCTCCAGCCACCACGAGGGCATAGCGTCCTGGGAAAAACACACAGAAAAAATGGTGAGAAGGAGCCACGAGTCTGGCACATCTGAACATCCATCAGCAGTTTTTAATTATTGAGGAGATGACACTGAGATTAAAGGGCTTTTCAATCTTGACTTTTCCCCCACATTTCAACTGGGAATCAATAGAATTTACAGAAAACCTTTACATTAGTAGCTAAGTCATTGTTATTCACACTGTGACTGAACTAGTGGCAAATGCCCAGGGCATTTAAGAACAAAAACTGCAGAAGAGAAAAACAGTTTACCCTCTGGGTTTTATATGGTTAAACATGAACTCTGTCATTGTAGGGCAGACTGATGTAAAGATGATGCAACTTTTCAAGAAAATAGCCTTGACTTACCATCCCAGGAACTGGACTCAATCCAATTAATAGCATTAAAAAGAGCAGCAGTGCCTCCATAGCATGCATTGGTGGTGTCGATTCCTTCCACATCTGTATTACCAGACTCTTCAAAAAGCTGCATCAGGACAGTCTTCACAGATTTTGATTTATCAATTATGGTCTCCGTTCCAACTTCTAATCTCCCGATACAATCGTAGGAGAGGCTGTTCCTCTCCATGAGCTTCTGAACCACAGTCAGGCAGAGGGAATTGATATCCTCCCGGTCAGAGCAGAACCCCATCCTTGCCTGGCCTAGCCCAATGGTGTACTTCCCAGCATCCACACCATCATACTTCTCCAGCTCGGTCTGGTCAACATACTGAGAGGGAAAATAGATTTCCAGTGCCACAATTCCCACATCTTTGGGCCAGCAGGACTCAGCATTCACTGGAAGAGACCCAGGCATCGTGGCAGATCTTTAAGAATAAAAAAGAAAACCATAAACCCATGTGATTTATTCACATATATTTAGAGGGACCTACCTTCAGTTCCTGTAATTTTATGGAAGAAGTTGTGTTGCACATACTCTATAAGGTCATTTGCAAAAGGCAAGCCTTTGCCTCTGGTAAAGCTTTGGCATGAGAGTAAGTTTTTCTTAATTAAGTGAAAATACAAATTTCAGCCGTGGAGATGAACAGATGTAGGTTAAGCCCAAGCTATCTTTCTGAAGCAAAACACACACTTACTGAGTGTTAAGTGTTTGAGAAACTAGTGTTCATTATCTTACTTCTGCTTATATGCAAAGTCTAAATTTTGCATATAACCAAGCTGGAAACACTGGATATTTTTATTAGCATTGCTAGCTGAAAACCCTTACTAGGAAACCACCTTCTTAAAACAGGCCAGGACTCTTCAAAATAGTTTTTATTTTTAAACAAAATGACATAGGTCACTTTGTTTTGCTTATACTTGCAACAAGGCAGAATTATTTCTGTGTTATTTCAGTTTTGTTTTTGTTTTGAGGGGCGTGTTGGTGTTCACTTTTTGGGTTTTTTTTTGTTTGCTTTAGGCATACTTTATTTTGGCATTCCACAACACTGGAACTCCTAACACCACGCCTGAAGGAATATTTAATGCGCTGAGATGAACAGTGTTCTCCCTGATAGGCCGAGTTTCCTTATTCCAACCCCACAACTTCCGTGTCACCACACTAGAGGATTTACTACCCCCAAGGACATACTACATCCATTACTTCAACCCTACCTCAATTACACAGCCCGGCACCATCCTCCTTGGCTAACATCCTTACAGTG
>NW_008237242.1:3388967-3391189 GCF_000691975.1 Corvus brachyrhynchos
GGCCGGCTTCGGGCGGGCTGCGCGTGCGCGCCGCGAGCACTGCGCGTGCGCCGGGAGGCGCCACGCCCGTACAGGACGGGGCTGCGGGAATCGGGACACCGTGCTTGGCTTCGGCACCTGGCACGGGGCAAAAACCCCGACAGGAAATAAATCTGAATTCTCCAGCACCCAAAATCCCAGTTTGAGAAGGCTTTCTGTGTGGTTTTGGTTGTTATTTTGGACAATCCCTCGGCACCTCACTTCTATTTGCACAGTGGAGCGGTGCCGTATCTTCGTATCTTGCTTCAAACTATACAGATTTAAAAAACCCCCAACAACCCACACACTGAGCAAAACCATCATTATTCCTGCGTCCTGGAAGCTGTCGGGCAGGATTATGGGTTTGTTACGGCGCAGCAGCTGGCTGATGCTGTGGGTGGAGTGGCCATCACCGACTCGTTGAAACAACGGCCAGGGGAGGAAGGGTGCTGGTCCAGAGAGCCCCCAGGAGCTGCGGGGAGAAAGGGCACGTCCTTTCTCAGCAGTACCGTGAACAAGTCACACGGCTTGGGGACACAGAGCAGCGCTGGGGCCCAGATCTTGGCTCCAAGAGCTGTGTTTTATCCCAAATCTGCACAGGCATTGCAGGGGAGGAAGAAGCTTTTTGGCTCCCATGTGAATGTAAACACACTGCCCACAGAGAGATCCCAAGCTACCAGCTGGGAAAAGGCCTTTGGGGTCCACCTCTCCTTCTGGCATGGAGCACCTCATTTTTTTCAAAAGGATTTTTTCAAAAAGGAAATACCAGCTCATCAGTGTCTGGCAGCCACATTGAGGGTGAGCCACGTACCCAGAGCAGAGCTTCTGCTGCTCCAAGGGCCAGAAAGCTGAAAGTTAGAGGCTGCAGAGAATCTCAAGAGGCTTAATTTTATTTAAAATTTATACAAAAATAATTGAATAGTTTGGGTTGGAAGGCGCCTTAGAGACCATCTCATTCCAACCCCCCTGCACACCTTCCACTAGACCAGGTTGTTCAAAGTCTCCAACCTGGCTTTAAAGAGTTCCAGGAATGGGGCATTCACAGCTCCTCTGGGCAACCTATGCCAGTGCCTCGCCCCCCTAACAGTAATGAATTTCTTCCTCATATCTAATCTAAACGTACTGTCTTTCAGTTTGAAACCGTTCCCCCTTGTCCTGTCACTACATGTTCTTGCAAGAAGTCCCTCTCCCTCTGTTTTTTAATAAGCTCACTGAAAGGGTGCAGCAAAGCCTCCCTGAAGCCTGCACACAGCATGCAATGGACTTGACAAGTAATGGGCATAGGAGAACAGCAGCTTTCAACCAAGCAGTGAATTATTGGGAAAATCAGTATGCTAAAAGGAACTGCAGTATTGGTAAGAGCTAAGGAAAACCAGTGTGTTCTGTGCTTGCTCCTTACAGAACTTTGAGATGCTAAAACTGGCACTCAAGTGATATTACTTGCTGCAGTTCTCTCATCAGGAAACTTTGTGCAGAGCACAACTAGAGGGAGGGTGTTTCCGTCTTGTTCCCAGGCTCACCAAATACCAAGCTCACCAGTCACACCTAACAGGACGGCAGTCTGTGCTACCGGGCTGTACTGCTATGAGAAGCACTGCTTTGTAAGTGTACTCTGACCACTGAAGGAAATGGGACGTATGACATCTTGAGTCAGTCAGTCATTGCAGAAAAAAATTTGTTTACTCAGTGTAAAACAGACAGTCTTTTGTCTTCCTGGTCAAGCAGCAAACAACATCCTATCCCTTTCACTGAAAATAAAAACCTTCTCAGAAGTATGATTTGTTTTAAAAGACCAAGAATCCCAAATGCTTTTATTTATGGAATTGAGAAACCTGCTTTGTTTTGTGTCTCCTTATGATTCCGCTGGGAATGAATGAGAAGCGCAAGACAAGCAACCCTTTCTTTCTGCTGGTGTTACCAGAAACACATTCTCTCCTAACAGCTGGTAGCATTATTGTCTTTCTCAGGAATATGAGCAAATTATGTCAGTAATTTGACTCTGTTATTTCTTACCTAAGTTTTTAATTCTAACGGAACACTTTACTCAAAGGTAGAAAATAAGTCTCGGCCCTGTTTGCTATAAGTGATGCCTTTGGCTCCAGAGGACCAGTGGGACGGGCTGTGCCCGTGGCAGCCCCGGCTGTGACATCACCGCCTTGTCCCCGCACGGGCCCGCAGGGGACGCTCGCACGACACCGGTGCCG
>NW_008237242.1:3392815-3415197 GCF_000691975.1 Corvus brachyrhynchos
GGGGCTCGCACGGAGCTCTGCCAGCAGAATTGCTTCACGGAGGATATGATGGATGTCCTGCCCTGCCCTGCCCTGGATCTTCTCGTAACATTTTCGTCCGAGCTCGTTAAATCTTCCATGTGGCAAGCTGCACATCACGGGTTTACTGCTGACAAATTGGCAGTTAGCTAATGCGTGGATTCCTCCTGCGAGCCTCGCTTGCCTTTAGGCCACGAGATGATTTATATCCACCTACTCCACTGTTGCACATCCCCAGTGAACTGGGAGCACAAACGTCTGTTGTGGATGGGAAGTTGCTTGACAGAAGTCAAACACAAATTTTATAGCGTGGATAATTGGGTTGTAAACCACTGCTCAAGTTAAGGAAATGTACTCCCTTAGCAGCTGTCAGGTTCTGTGAGATCTGACTGCTATAGCTAGCAGAAGATACCACCTTGCTCGCCTCACACCACTCCAGGGTGTTAAACTGCCATCTTAGGGGCAGGTAAAAATACTGCAAAGGAAATGGAAAAGCCATCATTGAAAGTGTTAACTTCTGTCCTGTTTGTTCAATCTGTTTTGAACTTGTAGCTGTTTGCTGTGCCCCTGTCATGCAAAATCATCACAGATTTGTCACATAACTATCTGTAGTGCAAGGATTGAGAAATACCACTGAGAAATCGAGAGAAGTTTTTTCTGCACGTCTCCTGATAAGCTTGTGCCAGTCAGTGTACAAGCCAATTCCATTTGTTATTCTGAAAGAAACACGTTGACAAAATGCAAACTTGGTTGGTGATGGCGTAGTTACATCATGTTACATCATGTACACTGGTGCCTCCTGTGCCTACAGACCAAAGGGGCTTGTTAGGAAAGTTCATCTGCTCCGGGATTCTAAAACTTCAATTCCTTCTTCTTTTCCATTCCTGCCAACAAACAAACAAAACAACCAACCAACCAAAACCAACAACAACAAAAAAACCACCAAAACCCAACCAACCAACCAAAAAAATCCCACAACAAAAGCAAAACAAAACAAAACCAGCAGCAAAACAACCAACCAACCAAAACAGCAACCCAAAAAACAAACAAAACCAAAGAACCAGAACTAGAGCTGTATCCTTGTTCTAGACATCAAAATGGGTTCCTAATACCAGCCTCTCAACATTCACTTTGGTGGCAAAATGTTCCTGACATGGGGATGCCTGGACTGTCCTGGTTGTATGGAAGATGTGCTGGGAAGCAGATGGAGCAGCCCATCTCCCTGCTCCCTGGGGGCTCAGCTGGCTGTGCACAAGGCCAGCTTTGGTTCCCACATCTCAGGTAGCCTGGGATGGGACTGCCCTGGAGAAAGTAGTCTGATGGAGCTGTGAGAAGCCTCCATGGCCACCTCTTCCCTTTCGCTTGGGAGCCGTGTTCAAAGTTGGGCCTTTGCCAGAGGGGCATCATGAATGTGCCTGTGCCTGGTACGACCCTTGCTGATCCTGACCCAGTGACTTGACCCCCCAGCTTCACCTCCAACCTAATCATCCCTACAAACTTGTCTGGAAGCCTGGACTCTTGGTTGACCCTGTTTTGCCGTCACTGGCCCTGCTCTCTGTGTTTGTTTGGGCACTGTGAGTGCGTGCCCTTGGCCTGGTCACTGCCCTGCCTGCCACCTTGTAACTGCTCTGGCTGCACCTGCTCTTGCTGCTCCTGGCGATGTAAACCTGCTCACCTGGGAGCCTGCACTCAGGTGGCGGTTTCCTTCTGATAAATGTCTTATTTGCTTTCAAAATGGTGAAGTCAGAATTGTGTTTTGCAGTTCTTTTTGTGTGTGTGTGTGTGTATAGTCAACACTAAATGCAGATCTAAAAAATAATCTTTTTTATTACATCTTCTACTGGTCTCATTAAAATCCCTGACAAAATTACTAAGATTAGCTTGGGGAGGTGATCCATATTACTGCTTTCTTTCCCATGGTCTATGTATCTCTACCAGATATTTAGAGATTTACCTGGTCATTACACTGCTAAAAGCATTGCTTTTGTCTCCTCAGGATGTTTATGGATCCAGATGCTAATTTAAATTTGTATCAAGTCCAGATGTCCTCCTCTTGCAGACTAGTTTGATGACTAAGTCTTATAGCCCAAGATCTAGAGCCTACTTTTTCTTATTAATCAATACAATTTATTTTATAATTGTTGTCAGTAGTGTTGTTCTTTTTATCCAGCTTTATGAGACTATTTACTTTTCCTGCCCCAGAGTGTATTACAAGGGAATACTTAAAAAAATTACAATTGTTTCTTCACAAGAAAGGGTCTGTCTATGCTGCTGTTGCAATAGTCTACAATTGTTTTACACTAATTTCTTGTAAAGATTGCATTCATATCATTAAAGTTGTTGGTGAATCTTATTCCAAACCTCTTAGGTAATTAATTATAGTTCTCTAACCAAATTGTGCTTCGGACATGTGATTGCTCTATTTCCAGCCCAGCTAGTGAGAATGCAGGTCATTTTCCTTTCATGGCTGTAGAGTTTAATCAATCTGCCCAGGGAGATGTATAATCAAAAATTGTATTTGCAAGTTCTGTTTGTTAATTTGGACTAATGCATCAAATTGAGTGTTGCACCTCAGTAACCTTAGAACTGGAAACCTGAGAAAGGACAGGTTGTTTTAATAAAGATGGTACTACCAAAGAAACTCAGCATAACTCAGAATAACCTTGTCTCAGAAACATGCTCAGGTGTGCTACTGAGAGGGCAAGTGCATATCCTCTTCTTCTGTTAAGATCCAGGCTGTTTTGATAAAAGATGGGTTTGAATTTGAGCCTCTATCAACGTTTTTCAACTGTGTAAAAGTGTGTGGGAACTCCTAACCCAGTACTGCTTTGAAAGAAAAGTGTTTGCAGTGTTATGACTCACTTTCTAGTTTTAAGCAAGAGTATCAAATTCAGGGTGCTGGTTTTGCCTTAATAGACCAAACAGGTTCTTTGCTTCTCTTTAGCAGTTCTTAGGCAATGCTATCTGTGATTTTTTTAAAGCATCTTAAAAATGACTTAGAGGCTATCACATTAAGTTAATAACTGTTAAAATAAATGAAAAAGCCAGATTATAATAATCTGTTAAACTGTTTCTTAAAAGTGTGTAGGAGTGCCTTTACTGGAATTCTCAAGAATATTAATTACAAGCCTAATCTGGAACTTAATTCAATGGAAGTTACACTTCCAAGCCACTAAAATACTCACTGGGGTTTTCAAATGCAACCAACTACACCTTTAAGCCACTGAAACCCATTGAAAAGAGAGCTTTATTCAGCATTTTCAGGGAAAACAAAGTAATGAGCCCTAATAATCTCTTCCACCAAACAAGATGTTGAGATGAGTTTAGTGAAAAAGGCATTGATTTTATTTTGTTGCCAAGTACAAAATGGCAAAAGGTCAAAAATAATGCTCAGGTACAGAGAGTATGAGGTCACTCAAGCGAAGGTTTGGAAACTGGAACATTTTGCTTCTACATGTTGTGTTTCAGGGTTTAGGGATAAATGAAACTGTATGAGACAGTGGATCTTTCAAGTGCTGTTTTGATACTTCATATGCCATTACCAGGGAGGAACCTTTTTTTTTAGGTTGAATGACTGGTAGAAGTTTTTCTAATTCAATTCCTGAAAGAATGCACTGGAACCAAAACTTGAAATACAGCTGGTAGGAGGGAGTGGACTTTGTAATCTCATAATCTCTCACTTTGATCTACTGATTCCAGGAGAACCTGATAGAAGACATCACACTGAAGAACTCAAAGATGTAAACAAAAATATCAAAGGTCCAGTAAATGCAAGTATTTCAATAACATTTGAGTTGCAGGTTTGGTTGGGTCTTTAATTTCAAATATGAAGCAGGAATTGCTGAACTGATAAGAATCAAAGATGAGGAGGCCAGGGAAGCTGACAGTACAAAAACAAGTCACCACCAGTATCTGTACTGCTTTACAAACAGAAGAGAGAACTGCAGCTGTGCTGTGAACCTACAGCTGTCAGAGGACAGGTCTGCAAGCCAAGAGAACAGGGAGGTGTAGTTGCCAGCATATCAACCCGTTGCAAAGGAGAACAGCAGTACTGAGAGGGTTTTTTATTTGCTTGTTACGGTTCTTTATAAAAAAAATATTAATTTGTTCTACATTTCAAACTTGAAGTTTCTCAAGGTTCCTTTCCCTTTCCTTTCCCTTTCCTTTCCCTTTCCTTTCCCTTTCCCTTTCCCTTTCCCTTTCCCTTTCGCTTTCGCTTTCGCTTTCCCTTCCCTTTCCCTTCCCTTTCCCTTCCTGTCCCTTCTCTGGAAAGGTTGTTCCAGGCTCTAATCCTGTGAAATGCTCTCTCTCATAGAAGGGCCATGGAAATTGGGGTACAGTCCATGCTTTAGTCAGTATGTTGGGTACACTATACACTCAAAAGATCACTGGTTGCATTGATGGCACAAGTCTGAGGAGCTCAGATGCCATCATAAACCCACCCAGAAATCTGAGGGAAGGAAGAAGGTAAAATCTGGAATGCAGAGCAGAACATGAGGAAGAAAATAGAACTGCCAGAAACAGTAAACTGCTGCTGCCATATTGTAAAGAGCTTCTGCAATTTAGCATTCCTGGTGCTCTGCTGACCTAGGCCCAGGGGGGTTGGATTCTGTGTAATACCCATTAGCTAATTATCCATGTGGTGTCCAGGCAGTGCAAATGAAATGGTGGAAACCGTGTGCTGTTTCAGCTTGCATCAGCCAGGGTCACATCCTCTGCCTCAGCAGTGTGCTGAGCACAGCCTTGGGAGGAAGAGCCTCTGTGAGGCTCAGAGTCAGAGACGGCAGCCCCAGCTCCTGGTCCCAGCAGCAGGCTTCCTGGATACAGTTGCAGCAGGCAGAGGATGGAGCTATGCCATTGTATGTGCTGTACAAAATATTCCCTAGAATCTGGAAGAAGAGTTATATTAGTTGCCTCATCCCTGTCCAAAGGCTGTTGGCTCCTAAGAGCAGTAATGGTTTCTCTTATCTGTTTTGGAGGGAGTCAAGTTTCTCTCACCAGATTTGCATCTGTAAAGTATGGTGCTTATCTCTAGTGACCTTGCTTCGGTTTTTCATCTTCTTTCTTATTTAGGGAACATACCAGCAGCTGCTTCTATCCCCTATCATTGGCCTTGCTTTCTCCCATGCTTTCAGGATGTAGTTTTACATAAAAATTTCAAAACAAATGCAAGAGGCAACTCAGAGGAATTCACTTAAGTCAGATGCAGTGATTGAAAAAAAACAGTAATTGCTGGGGGAAGAGGAGAAAGAATGGAATTGTGCTGCTATAAGTATTTTTGGCTCACTAGATGTATGCATTCTATGGCACTTACTCTTTTAAAAACCTCTCTTCTCCGTCCTCATTTGCTGCTTTCTGTGTACGTGTCTGTGAGGAGAGGTGCTGTTGATGAGATGTCTTTGTGAAAACACTAAATTACTTGGAAGTTTCCAGGAAGCAGGGAGGAAATCAGGACTGTGCCACACAGGAGAAGGCAGTGCTGTGCAGTGGAAGAGAGGCTATGGAGTGGCCAAGCTGTCATCACTGCTAGTCTTCAAAAAAGGCCTTGAGGGACACACGTAAACTTCAGTCCTAATTATGAGAAATTCAGCAAAGAGAGTAGGAAGGACCCATCTGAAGGATCTGAGTAGGGAACTGAACAAACAAAAGCAATAGGATGATCTTTATTGCATAGCTCTGAATGCCACACTTTGAGTCCTATGGACAGGCTTGGATATTATCACTGAAATTACATTTCATAATAGTAACAGCTGGGAGCAGAGATTGTTTGGAATAGGTAAAAGACATGTTTTTGGCAAACTTAAACTGTAACTGTCTGAAATTGTGTTTGTAAAACTAGGTAAGATGAAGAAAAAAGAAAGATTAATGACTGGAAGAATATAAACGAAACAGGCAACAGCATGAAGATGACTGCAGACAGGGAAGAATAAGGACCAAGGATAGGACTGGAAACAAATGGAGGAATGTGAAGGAACAGTATGTTAAAACAGAAATCACAAGGGAGGTTGCGATGAAGGCAGGGTGAGAAAGAGGAAGATTTAAGTCTGCCAAAAGATCCAGGAGGTACAGTGAGCACTTGCTACAAGACATTACCAGGAACACCTTGTCATTTGTCTGATAATCTGATCAGCATCGTTCTGAGTACAAGTGATGTTTTCTGCCTCTGCTTTCTCTGGCACATAGAGATTTGAAAAGTTATTTTAATGCAACAATCATCCATCACTGGTAAAATATGGTATCCTTGCTTGCAGTGCCCTATGCCACAGTATCTTCATCATGGGGCTTGCTTCATCTTGCTACTGTTTCCGTTCTTTCTGTTTGGTAATTCTGATTCTTCTCTGCTTTCTAAAATGAGATTTGATCCTGTGAATCTTGTGCTTCATCTTCTTCATCATTTTTTTGACTTTTCTATTCCATGGATTCACACAGAACTTTTTGCCTTTTATGTGGAGACTGACAGAGAAAAAAAATGGTTGTCAGTTTCAAAGAAAAAAAGTAAAAATCCCAGCTTTTAAAAATCATCATACTTATCACTCACCTACGAAGACCACAAAGTTGGACTTGGTTCATCTTAAATTATATTTTATACTGTATTTATTCACTTTTTCTTCTGGTTTCAAATATGTTAGGATCTAAGTTTTACATTATTAAACTTACATTCCAAAATCTGAAAAAAAGCTTTACTACTTCAGTGCAAAAAGATCCACGGTGCAAAGCAGTACATTTCTATGGCCAATAAATAAGCAGACCACTGTATAATTATTGACTGTCATGATTATCATGCAAAAGTCTAGAAAATGTACCAATGTAATCCAAACAGTGTGACATTGTACCAGAAAAAAAAAAATAGAAATAGCTTATTTGCGAAAGTAAAGCTGATTTAATGAGTTTAGGCAAGGTTTTTAGGGGATAAATAATTGGAAAAAGCAGATAAATCTTAAGGTGCATGAGTAATTTCTCAGTTCTAAAAATAAAGCAAGTGTCAATGAAGGCTGAATAATATTCAGTATTATTACTGAAAAAAGAATTAAATTTTAACAATCAAGTTTAAAGAGCACAAGGAAGGACAATTCTTAAATCACATACAATGTCAGTTTTTGAATTTGTGTTAGCTTTCCAAGATTCTACTTATTTAAATGCTGCCTAATAGATTTTAACTTGCAGTATCCCTTTCACAGGGAAGGACACAAAATATCTCTTACATAACAGCCTCTAGGTGACACAGGCCATCAGCTTTCTGGATTTCAAACCTCTCCACTCTTCTGAGAATTCCTTTCGGAATTTCATCTGAAATTTTTGTGCAACAGTCAAAGGCCCCAGGAAACAAAGCTAAAAAGAGGAATAGCAATGTTAGAAACAACACAGATATGAGAGGGACAAGTCATAGTTTGACTGCACAGAATCACAGAGGGGTTGAGGTTGGAAGGCACCTCTGGAAGTCATCTGGTCCAGCCCCCTGCTCAAGCAGGGACATCTGGTCTCTGCATCCTGCTTGAGCTTTGCTCCCAGCCCCTGATAATGTGGTTAGCTTAATTAACTCCTTTTCCTGAGAGAAGCAGCCATTCTGTGACCAAGCAAGTCATGTCTTCATGCCCCTTCCCTCATTATGAAGCCCTGGAGGAATTTCCTGAGAAACAAGAGACAAACCAATCAGACTTCTATTTCTGTTCCCTACTAGCCCCCAGCCTCCCATCATTTCTCCCTAGATGCAGGACTTTGCATTTCCCCTTGTTGAACTTCATGAGCTTCCTCTCTGCCCATTTCTATGTCAGCAAAATCATGTGGTACATCAGCTACAGCTCCCAGTTTGTTATCATCTGCAAACATGCCACAGGCACATTCTGTTCCATCATCCAGGTCTTTAGTGAAGACCATGTTGACCTCTGGGGTTTGTGGCACCAATTACAACACTCTGAACCTGGTCCTTCATTCAGTTTTCTATCTGCCTCAATCTTTACTTGTCTACCCTATACTTTGTCAGCTTGTCTATGATGGTATTACAAGAGACAGTATCAAAGACTTTCCTGAAGTCAAGGTACACAAAACACATCTCTCTCATCTTGACCAATATGCTAGTCATGTTACTGGAGATGGCTACCACGTTGGTCAAGCATCATCTCCCCATCATAAATCCATGCTGACCACTCCTGATGACTGTCTTGTCCTTCAGATCTTGGGAAATGCTTTCTCAGGGGATTTTCTTCATCACCTTCCCAGGGACTGAGATGAGGTTGAGCAGCCTATAGTTCTCTGGATCTCCTTCTTGCCCTACTTGAAGATAGGGGTAATAATTGCTTTCTATCTTCAAGAACCTCTCCCAGTTGCCATGACTGTTCAGAGGTAACTGACAGTGGCCTCCCAATGACGTCAACCAGCTTCCTCAGCACTGGTTGTGCCCCATCCTATCTCTCCTGTGGCCTTATATGTGTCCAGTTTTTAAAAGTGGTCTCTAGTTTGGTCCTTTGCTGCTGACAACAAATCACCCTTGCTGCAGACATTCCCTCTGGTCCCAGGAACATGGGATTCTTGAAGCCCAGTTTGCATGGTAAAGAGTAAGACAAAGGTGGTGTTGAGTACCTCAGCCTTATCCATGTAATTTGTCACCAGTTGCTCTGTCTGATTTAGCAGTGGGTTTTCATATTCACTCCTCTTTCTTTTGTTATTTATGTACTTGTGGAATATTTTGTCACATGTCACATCCCTTGACAGATTCAACTCCAGCTCAGCTTTTTCTTTATCTTTCCTAACCTTATTCCTGCATTATCAGAGAACTCTCTACTCCACTTGGGTCACCTGGCACTGCTTCCACCCCTTTGTTTTTGCTTTCCACACATTGTTTTTACATTCTGGTGCAGTTAAAAGCTCTGAGCACATCCAGCCAGGTCTCCTGACACACTGCTTGGGTTTCTGTTTGTCAGGACAGACCTTTCTAATGCTTGGAGGGGTTGACCATTGAACATCAGCCAGCTCTGCTTGACCCCTCTTCTATCCAGAATCATATTCCATGGGATTCTTTCAAACTTCTGAAGAGGTTTTAAATCTGCTCTTATTAAATCCAGGGCCATCCATCTTGCTTTTTGCCCTGCTCACTTCTCCTAGAATCCCAAACTCCACCATCTTATGGACACTGTAGCCAATTCTGCCTCTGATTTCAGGCCCCTGACTAGGTCTGCCCTGTTGGCAAGTATCTCGTCCAGCTGAGTGCTTTGCTGTGCCAGTTCCTGGATTACTTGTCATGGAAGATGTCATTAATGCACATCAGAACTTACAGATTGTTTGAGCACTGTTGTATTGCCCTTGCAGCAGATCTCAGCATAGTCAAAGTCCCCCCATGAAGACTAAGGCCTGTGAATATGAGGATTTTTCCATCTGTTTGAAGAAGGCTGCAGCTTCTTCTTCCTGGTCAGGAGGTCTATAGCAGACCCCCACATTACCATGTCACTCCTGTTGGTCTGCCCACTAATCCTGACTGTAAGCTCTCAGCTCGTGCCCCATCCCCAGGCAGAGTGCACTCCTGCTGCCCTCTTGCATAAAGGCCAACTCCCTCTCCTTGCCTTCCAGCCTGCTCTTCCAAAAAGCCCATATCCCTCAACTTCAGCACAGCAGTGACATGGGCCAACCCTGCACATGTCCCTGAGCTCAGTGCAGCTGCAGCCACACATCACACTCTTGTTTGCTGCCCATGCTGCACGCCTGAGTGGAAGGGCAATTCGGAGTGCTGTCAAGGGCTAGTTATCTTCACAGCTTTTGTGGTGAGATACTGTCTTTTCAGTTTCTCCCACAAGAGAGATTGGTGGTTTAGTTGTTTAAATAACAGTTTCCTTTACCCCTCCTTGTGCATGTGTATGTAAAGGTTTGTTACAGTTCTATAAAAGTAATTTTTAAAGATTTATTTTTACTTGTGGATCACCAACATTAATGACATAGGAACTGTCAGGAGTATAGTTTAAAAGCTCTGCCTTTTGAGGTCAAATCAGGCCCATTATCTTTTGTTATCTTTTTGAAATTATTAATGTTCTTGTTCGGCTTTGTGTTTTCTTTTACCCCAAGGGCTCCCAGGATTGAATGTGCCTTCACTATGGAATTATCTCCTGCAGATTTTTTCCTGTTTGCTATTACCATTTTGAAAATAAAATGTCACCGAACTTTAAAAAGCAGATCATAAATCTAGGTGGGCTTTTATTTTTAAAGATAAATACTAACATTTTGAGGTTTGATTTTCTTCTGTGCTAGCACAGAAATAGATCTTCTAAAAGGGATTTCCTCCATCAGTTCAAGGACAAGCAAAGCTGTATTGCTCAGGGATTTATCTAGGATGAAGGTCTCAGTATTAAACCCACGCTTCAAAGTGAGCACGGCAAGGACCCCTGTGTCTCAGACCTTGAACTAATGTGGGAGAAGTGGGGAGAGAGTCTTCCTATTCGTTTTCATTTTTCTTCCTATCCGAGCTTTCCCTAGGTAATCATTTAGCCTTGAACACAAGAGTCATGAACTAGAAAAAAAAACCAGAGAATCAATTTCAGCTTCAGTAAGCAGGAGATAAGAAGTGTGTTTAAAAATTTTCCTGTAAGCAAGACAATTGTGTGCTCTGCACCTTAGAAGAGTGCTTGCTGAAATCTGGAATAATAGATGCTGGCACAGCTGTAGCAGTGAGCTCGAGCAGCCAGCGATGGAGCTGCAGTCGCTGGAGAGCAATAACATTGCCCACTGCTGCTTGCAGGGGCATTTTGTAGCCGTGGGCGTGATGACAAAGCCCTGGGATCTCACAGTCAGAAGGGAGGGGGAAAGGCAGAAGCTGGCCCAGCAGCTGTCTCCTCAGCAACCCAGAGAGGAGGGCTATAAATAATCATATGCTGCAGAAGGACTAATTAAGTGTTGAATGTTACCTGTTATTTCCCCATTGTTCTTTGTTTTTCTCTCTTCAACAGCATACTTCTTAGGAAGCAAGTTAATTGATGTTCACAAATGGAAATTCAGCTCATTGAGCATCATTAAGTTTAAGGTTTTTTCTGGGTCCTCAAGGTAGAGTTGGTAAAACTAAATTAAATACTTTTGTCATTGCCAGCCAGCTCCTGACAGAAGGATTCTGTCAGATAAAAACTTAAGGAAGAGTAATTATATTTTAAACTCTATCTATCTATTTTAAACTCTATCTATCTATTTTAAACTCTATATTTAAACTTGCCTGCTGTGCTTTTTGGGGAGGTCTAGTTCTGTACTTCTTTGGGGTCTAGTAAACTAAAATACTTGGCAAGACCAGTACTACCAGCTCCTGTGGAATGGCTGAGTATTACCAGAGGTATTAGGGAGAACCAGCTGTTCCCTGAACTATTCCTCAATTGGTTTTGCTGATGCTTGGCTACTATATCTTTCCCTCATCCTACTTTATATACTTAAATACTATACATCACTTGCTTTGATACTCAGATCTGAACTATCAGCATTGCACTTTACAATGCACTATATAGCACCATGTTAGCCATTTGTACACTTTGTAACTGAAAATTATGAAATTAATATTGATGTACTTTTATAGCTTTGTAAGGAAAAATATACACAGGCTCAACCAAGGAGAATAAAGCAAAACTCCTGATGCATCCAGCTGGGCTTGTGTGTGTCTTGCTGGGCACTGCTGACTGGCTGCCCTTTTGCAACAAACTTAACCAACAGGAGTTGCATCCTTTAGCAACTTGTTTAGAGCTCCACCTTCATACACCACTCACATGACCAGAGTTGCCGTTTTAGAGCAATTCATTCACCCTCTGCTCAGTCAATCTTTGACCTGGAGCATTGGATGCCACTGACATCCAACCCATGCGGCTGTACAAAAGCTGTGCCCTGCAGCATAAGCACAAGCAACAGGCTTCGTGTGAAATTGGGGAATGCCTCAACGGAAACCAGGCTGAAATTCTGCATAAAATGTAAATGAGTGGTGCTTATGTTCTTGCTAACGAGGCAAGAGAATTTCTTAGGGAGATTGAGAGTCTGCTAGTACTTTTTATTAGAGGTATGTGCCTGGGGAGGCTTTCTTGTCTTCACAGGTATGTATTCATTGAGGAGTTCTGATGTGCACTGGTTTTTTGAAGAAAAAGAAGCTGTCACCTTTAAATATTTTTTTTGTATTTTTGTTATGTGTATGAAAGCACAGCTACAAGATGGAAAATAGACAATCTGTGAATCATAGATGAATGCATGGCATGAGGGTCTTTCTGTCGGAGAACACGAAAGTGTCACCAGCAACCTTCTGTTGACAGAGGCACTTATGATAACTGGTACCTTTTTACATGGAAGTCAGTTTTAAAAGTGATTTTTTTTCCTGTGTGTGAAGAATGAGAGCAGTGAGCCAAGGAATTCCTTTATTTCCCCAGAGCCCGGGAGAGCTGATGCTGCTCTCATGGAGCATTGAGCCATCCTGCAGCTCCATTGTTACTATAATTTCATTCTAATCCTGCAAGTGGGAAGAAATTAGGAGGTAATAAGCAAAGCTAACCATTTCAGCCCAACCCAGGGCCATGGTCTTTTGTGGTTTCAGCAATTAGATCAGGGTTATTAGTAATTGTTAATCTAAACAGTGGTTAAAAAGAAAGGACTGTGAGTTTGCACATGGATGTTGGAATGGCCTTTTTTGTGCCATTTATCAGTCAATGGGATTTTTTCGGTGCTTCTGATTTCATTTGTCTCTGTCACTCAGTGGCACAGTAAGAAATACACAGCAGCTCACCCAAAAATTATTTAGACCTGTTGTGTAACATTGAGACTCCTAAAGCTAAAGGAGCTGCTGAAAGGACTGACAAGCTTAGTGGTGGACCTTGGGACAGAAGGGATTCCTCTGTTGTTATCTGTTGTTATTTCAGCAGGTGATATTACCTATTTTGGTATTTCTTCCCTGGGAACTCCAGGGAATGACCTGTTGTTTTCAAAGTTATTTAGCACATTCATTAAAAAAACCCAAAAACCAACACGAACAAACAAACAAAAAACACCCCAAAAAACCAGCCAGAGAAATAGTCCTTGCACAGAACAGAAGGAGTTGGAACTGAATGATCTTTAAGGCCCCTTCCAACATAAACCATTCTATGACTGAAGTGCAATACTTGGGAATGGAGCACAGTGAAAACAAAGCCTCTCCTGGAACAAGACCTCCATGAGTACTGTCCATTACATCTGTCTTTACATTTTAGTGGATCATTATCAAATCTCTTTGACTGCCTAAACTTCTTTTTCCATTTCCTATCTGCTTCCTGACAAAATTTACTCCCTAGGAACTTGTCTTACCCTTCCGCTCTATTTTTTTCATTGTCATGCTCAAACTTGGGAGCCACATGTTAATCAGCCAGAGGAGGCTGGTCATTTACGGTTCAGGCAAGAAATACTAAAAACAATTATTGGTGCATGCGCGGCTTCTGGGGCCCCAAAGAACTTTTCCATCCTTCTTCGGTTTCAGGCTGATATTCCAAGATTTGCCAAGTCTTTTGGGGGAACTGTCGTGCCTGATGAAGAGCCCTCTTGTGGCACACAGCGGGAGCATGCTGGGCTCTTGTACTGCTCTTGACTGCAGTTTCAGGCAGGTGGGACTGGGCAGGGGGAGGGCAGAGCACTGGTAAGGAAAGAAAGTGGTTCTGCCAGCCTCCTCCATAGAGAATTTAACACAGCAGGACAGGTCTTTGCCTCATGAAGGAGGGCCAGATAGAGAAAAAAAGAGGAGATGATGCCACATGGAAATAGATGGTGAGTGGTGGAGCCATTGTGTCCCCAACCCCTGTACTTGCTCTTAACTATTGGTTTCATTTTGGTCTTTTTGACTAAACATGATAAAGAAATCCCTGTGCTTTAAGCAAGAACAGTACGGAAGGCATTTTTCCTTCCTTTCTCCATTTCCCTCCACTCCAGACCCAACCCAACTGCCTTAGGCAGGACTTGTGCAACTCTTCACAAGTTTCACTCCAGCAGTCAGTGTTTTCACCAGGCTTCTGGTGGTCCCCCCTGGATCCTGCTGGCAGCACACAGCATCCTGTCAGTACTGCTGGCAGAGCACCTGGCTGACCTTTGTGAACTGCATGTAACCCATGAACTGCTGAGTGAAAGGCTGTGCTGTATTTGTTCTTTTACCAGGACAGTTCTTGAATTTACACAAACTAAGGGAGCCCGGCAAGTATGGATAACATTATCAAGCAGGTTGGGTTCTCCCAACACATTGTGTGGTCTGAGGGAATGCTTCTCTTCCATGGTGAGATCCATAAATCTGAGGCACTTTCTATGTTGAAATGTGAGACCTGCCTCAAGTTCACCCTGAATGAACCTCTGCACACATTGCACAAGTTTGGCACACCTGTGCTATTAGCAGCAGGCATTAGGTGTTTCCTAGTGGAATTCTTTTGTGGTTACAAAGTAGGCTTTGTACATCTGGAAAGAAAACCCACACAACTTTGCACTGATTAATCAGATTGACATCTCGCTTATTCAGAACATTGTGTGATATGCTCTGGTATCAATACAGCCATTTCCACAGACGAGTTTCACTAGTCCCATGTTGTTGGCTTATGAACATAGAATCCAGGCTCTGCTCTTGGAGGGAAATTTACTATCACATCACCTACACTTAATAGTAACTACTGTAAGGCAGCTTATTTAGCACTCATTTCATTAAGCTATCAGAAAGTGTTCCTCTCATTTAAAACAAGCTTGAGGCTATTTTAAGAGTTCAGCACATCAAGGCAGGTTTTTTTCAGCTTAACCTAAAGCAAGCCAATAACTATTTCATTATGCAGAAGGCTCTGATCCTGGTTGACAGGTGAGCAAAGAAGGATGCTAGGATTCTTGGCAAATGCAGCATAGACATAGTCTGTAAAAACTAAGGAGGTTGCTTAATAGCTGGATTTGAGAGGCGAACTCAAATGCTGAAAAATGTTCTAATGCATCCTACTATTTTGACATGGTAATACACACAGTTAAAGCACAGTTCGGAGACAGAGTTTAAAAAAAGATAGAAGGGGTTCTAAGCTATAACCATATAACCATAAACAATAATACATATATATATATATAAAGCATGCTATATAAAGAATAAATACAAATGAAGCTATGCAGTGATGCTTTTCCTGTTTTGCTATGAGGACTGCTGTTAATATGGACATTTTCAAAGCTGGAAGGCTGACTGGAAATGGATAGATGTCTATTTCATACAAGTCAGGATTTTCACATGGGTCTTTGTCCATCAAATCATGATCAGTTTGCAAGCTGTCTGTCTCCATACAACATCCTTGGTTCTTGAATTACAGAGCATCAAGGAAATGCAGGCTGAAAATTGGCAAAACAGAGTGTAATACTAATGTAGTCAAAAACCCAGTAATATCTACTACCTTAACAGAAGGGGAAATTTCTGGTGTTCCTAGCAAAAACAAACATCACAATGTCTTTCATATTAAGATGCAAAAAGAAGCTGTCATGTGAACATAAATCTGGTTTGTTTCTATAAAGCAACACATTTTGAAAAGAGGGAACCCATCTCCCACACTGCACAGACCAGACTAACATTACTGGAGTACCTTCAGTAGGATAACTCCAGATAACTCCTTTGGGAAGTCTCAGACAGTCTTATTTAGTTGTTATTCCTATGCAGTAGCATCAAACATTTGGTGCGGATGTTATTATTGTATGTGTACTTCTCTCTTCATATCTTCAGGATGAATACATGTAGGAGCTTCCAGAAGAGAACTCTGTCTTCTCAAATTGAAATTCAAACCAACAATCTTTGGAATAAGCTCCATTGTCCAGCCTGCTGCATATTTCATGCAGTGCTGCCCCCTTCACTGCAGGTGTAGGACCCTGTAAATCCCTGGCACTGAGATGTGATCATGGAAGATTACCAGGGTTTTTTAAAGTAAAATTGCAAAAACTTCTTTTTAATTATATTTTGGGACATGGGGGTAGAGGGGTGGAGGTTGTGGAGGGGGAAATCCCCATCACACTCTACAGAATACCTCAATCTTGTTTTCTGGCCTTGCCTGGCTGGGCCATGTTTAAAGCCTGTGGCTAGGTGTGATTTTGGCCAACAGATGGCTTTCCTGGCCTCTCTCAACAGCTACTAATTCACATCCATAAGCAAAGGAAACTTCTGCAAGTTTACACGTACGAGCCCAAATTTTACTTGTATATCTACTGTCACCCTGAAATAAATGGAAGCATAATGGTGAGCCTAAGAAGCGTAAGCCTAGGTAGGGTTAAGCCCAAATCTGGTTCAGCTCAGGGTAGGGTGTGCCTGTGCCCAGCTAGCCACCTGCAGTTCTTCTCATTTTTACTGTGGGTTCTGCCATTTGAGTATTGTAGCCAAATATGGAGCATGTCTGGATGAGGAAAGTTAGGTGGTAAAGGCATTTCCCCTGTGTCAGGTGGTTCAGTGTGAAAGAGCTGTTCTAAGAGAACCTTTACTTTGACCTGTGCATGTACGTGTCAGTGCTATTGTGCAAGACCTTGCTGACTGGCCAGATCATATATCTAGAACAAAAGCACTTGCAGAGCCTTCCTACGCCAGCAGGTGCAGTGGCCATTTTAACAGAATAGAATTTTAAGGCAGATTTTTTCCCTGTGTTGTCTAAATCTTCAAAGAATTCCACAATTCCTAATCCTACTTAAGCCAATAGAGCCTGAGAAAGGATCATCCTCCAGAATCTGAGTTACCTTCTCTGTGAACACAGTTTATTTTACAGTAAAAACTTACAAAGAAAAACTAAGAATTCAAGTACAGCATTGCCTAGTTGGTTTTGAAAACTTTTAAAGTTGTTCTATTTTTCAAAAATTTTTAATAAATTTTAAGTTTAAAGTTAAGTTTGCTTTTCAAGTGTTATTTGATCTCCTGAATCCTTGAGACATGCTGCACTGAATGCACAGCAAAGTTCTGCTGGGAGAAATCAGTTACTTGAAGTTTGTCATAAAAAGTTTTTTGAAACCTCTGCCACCCAGGGCAACTTCACTTTAAAGGAAAAAGACCAAGTGATTTTCTAAACATATTTCCTCTGGGAAGCTTGTAAAGGAGGAATTTACACCTGAACTTGAGAGATCCCTTTAAACAAATACTGACATTTTACTAGGTGTTCCCTCAGGAAATCACTGCTTTAAAGGTCTTACACCTTAAGCAGCTAAAATTTTTGTGATACGTTTCCTATGACAAATAACTCACATGACTTTTCCTTGCTTAGCCACTTCACAGAATTATAACCTGTCCACACCTGTTGTGGAAACATCAGGTTTACAGAGAAAATTCTCAGGTTAAGCCCTGACTCCAATGAAAATGCCAATTGCTCTGTGCAGTCAAGGCAGCCAGGTTTGACTTTCTGAAGAAAAGCAGCACAGACCTTTATGTTATCACTTCTAGTCCTGTGTAGAGCTGCAAAGGCTCAAGCAGACACTGTTCCGTGTAGCCACACTTCAGGTCTTTTTTTCTTGAAAAGATTAAAGTATAGAGATAGATGAAGTACAGTTTTACTTACTCTCAGACGTCTGACTAACCATGACTGCTAGAACAACCAAAAGAGTGACAAATTTCACATCCATTCCTCCTTGGAGCTGCAGGAGCACAGACACAGATCAGGCGGTGAGCTGCAGGACTAACACCTGACCCTACCCGCTGGCTGCTGGGGATGAACGTGCGTTAAAGCCCCACCCTGAGCAGCAGCTTGGCGTCGGGTCCGTCCTGTGTGGCAAAAATCAGCAGGATTCCTCCTCTCACCTGTAGACACCTTCACCTGTATTCCACCTCTTACCTGTATTCCTCCTCACACCTGTAGTGTGGTTCAGTGTTTTGCCAGATGGGAAGATAGGCTGTATTCCACACAGTTCCCCAAGATGGTACTGCCTTACAGCCAGATCCCCGCAGCCCTCCTCACTGATGAGGCTCTTCAGCAACAGACTTGCAGGGTAGGAGTACTTCAGAAACAAGTACTTGCAGGATTAAGGATTAAGAAAAAAACTCCTCTGCTATTAGGTGTCAACTCCATGGAAGCTACATGTGAAATGCTGTGGGCCAAACCTGCTGTAGTACAAACAGGTACAACCTCAAGGAGACCCCAGCCTTGCGCTAGCTTTGCCCTGTTCATTGACCTATGAATTTTCAGTCTGTAAGGACCATGTTACTCCTGTCACACTTGGCTTTCAGGATTGTTTCAAAGCTTCCAAACCCCTAAAAAAATTACTGTGTGGTTTCAGTCTGAACTGAGCACTGTGGCTGTAAGGGTAGCAAGCTGCTGCTGTACTCCAACCCTGCCAGTGCAGTGCAGGCTGCCTGCTTTGACCTTTCCCAGGGCTGAGCTAGAAAAATCCATCTGAGAATTTCCTAGACTGTTGAACCAAGCTCATCTTTGCTCTGGCTCATTACACCATTCTTACTATTCCTAAATTTTCAGAACACAAGGTAGAAGAAATTGCTAACCTCAGGGACTTTAGTCTATACTTACACTGTCCCAACAGTGGTTTTGCAATATCATCTAATAATAAGTTAATAAAGTGCAATCAACCTTTCTGGCTATCAGTGTTTTTCTTCATAGCTGTTGGTTTCTGCTAGTCAACGTTATCTACCAGGATAAGAGACATGGGAAAATCCAGACTACTACACTTTGATGAAAGTCTACTGTTAAAATGAAAGAGAGTAGAAGACGAGTATTCTTTAAATATGATTTTGGGGAAATCAGCAAATTGATTCATTGTCACCATTTAATTAAAAATTAAAATTAAAAATCTGTATCATAAAAGCTAAACCACCCTGGCCAAAGCTAAGACAGACCACAACATCTTTATTAACCTGAACCTACGTAAGGACAAGAGTATTAGCAGCATTATTGTTCTTCAAAGTAGCATGAAGAGGAACAAACTAGATTAAAAGAAATACAGTCAGATGGGTGCTACTGGAGTAATATGTTAAAGAAGCAGCTTCTGTCAGAATTAGATTTTGTATTCCAGTGTCTGGTTGATGCTGCAAGCCAGGATGCTTTGTTTCCTTGCAGATAATTAGTTTGTTCTGGCAAATGCTTCACGTGGGATGATACAGATTATAATCGTCTTTCCACAGCAAGAGTATGGAGTACAGGGAGCTGTAGTAGTGATGGGGATGACAGAAGAACCAAAGCATTCTGCGTTTCTTAAGACCTGTTCCTGTATGACAAGTTCTAAGTGTTCCCCAGAGGTTGCTCACACACACACCTCCCATGTTCTCAAAAACACAGAGTAAATACAGGTATCTATGTATTATTTTCTCTGCTGCTGGCAACAAGCAACTATACACTGAATAAAACTTACTTTTTTCAGCTTGAGCTCAAGTTTTATATCTCATATTCCTCTGTCTTATGTTCATGGTGTCATTTATAGGTACAGAATAAAATCAATGCCCATTTACTTCAACGTGAAAGTGCAGCAAAGAAACTAGGATTGTGTCAGACCCGGAACATGCTTCCCGCTTTATGGAGGCTATATAATGTGTCAACAATTTAAAATGCTAAATCTATTGGAACAGGACAAAATATAAACTGAGGAAACAACGCTGATTTATGAGACTGAGAAATTAAAAATAAAAACAAAGTAAGAGAACAATAGCAAATATTGTGCTATGGCTCCACATGAATGTGCAGGCAGCCATCCAATTCACAAAGGAAGAAGAAGTTAGCCAGAAATTCTTTTCCAAGAATTGGGCTGAGTTGACAGTGGCATTAGTTACAAGTATAGCTGAAAGAAGGCAAAGAGTTTTATTGACCTATTGACTTGGATTGCATTCAAAGCTCAAATCAAAGCAATAACTTGCAGGCAAAAACTGTTACAAATGAGAAGCTAGTCATTCTTCTATCCTGAGAAACAAAGAAAATGCTTGTTTTAATCCTTTGTGAATTTCTACCTTTTATTTGTGAAAGTAGAATGGCTAGCAAGGCTAAAACTGACAGATCGTTTAATCTGAGCCTTCAGTTTTTAAGCAGAGGTTAATGATTGTAACTTCTACTTCAGTGTGCACTGTAATGTAACACCCTCAGTTATATTTACCTTTCTCCAGTTACTCAAGCCGAGGCAAGAGTAAATGCTCCTTCCTTCACCCTTTCCTTGCAGTCAAACAATCTTCTTTTGCAACAGGAGTACTGATTGCTGAGGAAGACTAAGTCCAGTTTGTTAAAGCAGGATAATTCATGTTAAAACAACTTGGGATTTTTACTGTTTCCAGGAAGACTTAATTTGATGAGCAATTCTAACACATTGATAGATGCAACAGGCTTATCACAGTACTTCCTATTACTCTGTAAATGATCATAATAATCAACTCACAGTAATAATTTTTTTTTCTAGTTTGGCTTAAATGATGAATGGACAGATTTCACAATGATTTACAATTATACTTTGGACTTCTTAGCAATGTCTCAATTGTTTATGTGGTTATCAAAACCCGAAACTGTGGCCTCCTCAGATGTCCCCTGTTCTAGACTGCATCAGCTGACCCTGTGCCTACCATAAGCCCCCAACTTTAAAATGGTCTGCATAACTCTCATTCAGCCTTCTGCGTATCAGAAATTTATCTGTGGGTACTTTACTGTGGGGGAAAAAAAAGAGTCCAGAAGAAAACTTTGAGCTGTGAAAATTATTAGTGGTTAATATGCAATTCCAATATGCAAGCCAGATTCAGTTGTCTGCCCAAGAGGGAGTGTATGGATACACCTACACCTCAGGAAAGCTCCCCAGCAGCCAGCTAGGGCCTCAGTGGGATCTGTCTTACACTCAGCACTACATCTCATGGGTACATAAAACAGGGAAGAAATTTGAGAAGGGACTGGAGTGCTCATTCCCCTTCCACCAGGTGAATGTGCCACAGATGATGTTCACATGCTCCTGCTGTGCTCAGCCTCCCCAGGACTCTCTGGTGCACAGAACTGCAGCACTTGCAGGGGTTGCTGAGAGGCTTGTCTCTGTGCTATTGCCTGGCACTTAGGGCATGGTCTTCCCATTCCCTGACTACTAAATTTTGACAGAATAGGATGAAAGTTGAGTTCTTTGGAAGAAGATGCAGGTTTTTGTGCTGGTATTTTGGGCTTTACAGACCAAGAAGGCAAAGGTGCCAGCTCTGACTGCAGTGCTAAAATTCAGAGAAATACCTAGTATTTCCCATTGTCCATTTCAGTAAACTGCTTATGATGGGTATTTTGAATTCCATCTGGAGCAGCTGACACAGAGAGTCACATACAGACAGACAGACACAAATACACCCCCCAGCATTTTACCTGGAGGTGGCTGTATGGACTTAAGCTCTTCCTGTGGCAGCAATTATCATCACCAATGGAAACAGCACAGAGAAAACCTCTACCTCTAGTACACAGCAAAAGGGATCGTTCCTCACAGGGCAGTGCTTTGGAGGCCAAACCACAGGAGGAGGAGAGAATGCTGTGGCACAGGTGCTAACAGAGATGAGAAGCTGACTGGCATTCAAAAGAGAACTGAAAATCTCTCTGAAGTGAGAACTATGAGAAAACAGAAGCTGATATGAGTTCTGTGATTCTGTTCCTCTCTGAAGGAATGAAACAGACTGAAGGGAAGATGGCCATGAAAATGTTGCAGACTAGAGAGGCACACACTCAGAAAACAATTACTGGAGAAGCAAGGAGTACCATCTGATATAATGCTGTGTTAGCATCATGTTCCAGATGTTGAACCATTCTGGGAAGTCAGCCCTGAGGAGAGCCCTGGGATTCACCTTAGAAACCTACTTCAAGACTGCCAAAGAGTACATTATTGATGGTGAACTGGAAATCTTGGCTTCTAATGGCATGTTCCCATCATCTGAGATAGCCAAATTATAAACCCTTTCCATACATCCAATATGACATTTAAGGCTGGCACACTATTATGCAGCATTTGAAGAAGGACCTAATTTATTGAGGCAGTGAGCAAAAGGACAAACTGGAGACCCTTTCCCAGTCTCTGTTTTTAAAAAAAATAATCATAATTTAGAGGACCACAAGATGGGTGCTGAAGAGAAAGAACGGCAGATGTTTTCCATGGCTGATTGGCTCAGGAGAAAACCTGGTGCTGAGATGCACAAGCAGGAAATAAATACATTGGGATTTGTGACTTTGAATAGAACAAAGACCAGTAATTCTGCATGCTTCCTTATTATTTTAAAAATTGTGGTGATACGATACCTTTATTGTATTCTTATGTAAGTTTTCTGTACCCCAATGGTTCATCCCTACCTTCCCCACTCCTATTCCCAGTTGGTTTCCCCCAGACCCAAGCCGCCCCCCCGGTGCTCCCTACATGGTTGTTCTCCTCCCCTTGTTCTAGCTCTTTCCCTATCAATCACCCAAACCCCTCCTGTTGTTCCCGAAGGTCCAGTGTCCATGATC
>NW_008237242.1:3415432-3429079 GCF_000691975.1 Corvus brachyrhynchos
GTGCCTGGAGCTTCAGCTCCCCTGGGCAGAGCTGAACTCCTGAGGAGCAGCTTTAAAGCCGAGAGCCTCCAGCTGCTCCCCACTCCTGTCGCACACCGCAGGAGCTGGCCTGGGCAGTGGTCAGTGGCGGTCATTGCGACAAAAAATAAACATATCTTCTTGACTACATAGCTTAGTTTTTCTTGAAACCAAATAAAAAATACGACATTTACGTCAGTGTCCTCACAGCCTCTTTCCAACTCTACCTCCCAAGAGACTTTGCCTTTTGTCATGACAAAGCTGAATGCCAAAGACCAGGTACCCCTAAGTTTTGGATGGGGTTTTCTTGTCCTAGGCCTTAAATGACTTTTTGAATGAGGAAGTGAGTCTGTGATTTTGATTCCAAAAGGCAAAAACCAAAATAGGGGATGGACAGAAGGTATACTCACAAACATGTGAAAGCTCATGCCCTACAGAGGCAGTATCTGCCCATGCATTTCAGTGGTCTGGATCAGCACGATGTTCTGTTTCTAACCTGCTTCTCCTGAGTCCTAAAAAACTTGAAGTTGTCTTCCTGGACACAATGTATCCTGAGCATCTATTCTGATCTCCCTATCTTTTAAAACCCAACATCGTATGCATAGGATGATAACACAAAGTGACAAATGTTCAATGGAAATGCATTAAGTCAAGTTTTTTAAAAAGGTTGGTGCTCTTTTCTACCAACATAAATAAACACAGAAATGTTCTGGTCTTACGCACGTTTACAGTCAGAGAGGCTTACGCAGGACAGTGCAAACATAACCGCTGACAAGGTTATACCAACACAAGTGTGTGTGGAGCACGTGCAGTACATGGCAGCAATGCGTGGCGAACAGCAGCCTTGCACCAGTTTTACAGGGGACAAATGCGATTCTACCTCTTTTTCTGACCCAAATTCACTGACTGTGACAGCAGCTTGTGAAGTCATTACCAACCCTGAACTATGATCTCTTGCGGCCCTTGTTTATACCAGGAAATTACATTTTGTTTTATAAAGCACCATGCCCTCATGTTACATTTTTGTTATTTAGCTAGCACTGAGGCTTTTATACAACTTCACATGACCTCAGGTTTGCCAGGTAACAGGTAGCTGTCCCCTCACAACTCTGAGGTCTCTGAGGCTGTGCTGCACTCGTCAGTCTCACACAGCATACTTGGTTCTTCATTTGGAGCTGAATTCACAGCTCCTTTAAGCCCAGTGTAGGCCAAGACTTCTTTTACGCTTTCTATAGCCCAGGCTAAGAAATGTGAGGGTGACACTAATGAAGGATCTTTCCTTTCTAAACAGGCCGTGTGGCCCAATGCAAAACATGTTTTCACTCTGTCTTTCCATAAATTTCCTATCAATGCCCATTGTGTCTCTGGAGCTGTCAGGTAGCTTGGCACAAGTGGGGAAACTCACCATGCAAGGAGCAGTCATCCAAAACAGCTTCTTCCCCATGCCATTTTCAATTTTTTTTGTCCTTTTTGTTTTTTTTCAGAATGGAAATAACAAAATAACTTCACTGTGCTACTCCATTATATGTTATGATGAAACACAGTATACCGGATTGCAGTTGGGTTAATTTCTACTGTCTCATTTGGAAAAAATCGGATTTGCCATGCTTCTGAAAAAGGCTGTACTCTACCAACAATGGGACACAGAGAGACCACATTTTTGAACAGTAAAATGATGAATGAATTGGATATAGATCCTCCCCATCATTCTCCATGAAGCCACTGTCTCAGGAAAACATACTTAAGGGTTTTTTTTTAACATGAATTTAAAGAAAAAGCACAAAAAGTGGGATTATTCCTGGCCTCTCTTTTTTTGGCATACCAGAAGCATGAATTTCACAAGTCCATGGGGTATGGGAATGCCAACAATTTGAAAAAAGAACTAATAATTTGCATTCATTAGTTCTAGTTTACATTTATAAGGTCTGTTCTTTAAAAACAAGATTAGAATCACTTCTTCTATTTTCATATTTTTACAGTAAAATGTTACCTACATGGTATAAACCAAACTATTTATATTGTAAGACTACTTGGGCACAGATTGAGCTACTGTTACACAACATCTAAAATGATTAGTGACTGAAACCTCCCTGCACTACCCAGGACAAATAAATTATTAATAAGACTGTTATTAATAATATGTAATAATATGTTCTACGGTTCTTGCTTATTAATACTGGAAGGGCTCTGGTTGCTGGATTTGGCCTGCTTTTCTTTTGAATTCCACTTAAAGAAATCTGATCACCAAATATTCCTCATTTGCAGTAAAGGTTATATCATGAAACTACCATAGCAAACCGAAGTCATCTCACAGCCAGCAGATCGAGGCTGCACAGATGTAAAAGAGTTACTGTGATTCGTGAAGATACACAGGTATAAATTTGCACTTAAATGTGTTTTAGGTTATGATAGCCACTTGAAGTTGGGCAACTAAATTTTTTGTTTAAGCTCATTTACACTCTAGTACCACTGACTGTATGTTTCAATTTAAGGATGGACCACCCTGAATTGTCCACTTCTTCAGACATCCAGTCTTTGGGTTGCAACAGAAATCAAACAGGAATAAGAGACAAATCTTTCAAGTAAATGCTGACTGTCCTGCCCAGGGACGGTTCTGTGCCCTCCAGAGGACACGACACAGACTGATTTCCTGTAATCTCTTTCAATGCTTGTTTTCTTCAAATTTTCCAGTGGTTTCCAGTCCATCAAATACTTGGATGGAGAGAGTCCTGCACAGGTATATTTATTGACTAATATGGGGCATGGAGTTGATTTACTTTGGCAAGTGAATTTGGTATCTTAGTTCCTCATCACTATTCCAGATCCCATTTCCTGGCACTGGAAAGTTGTTTGCAAAACCTGCTCTGTTTTTGTAGTTTTAGAACCCAAACTATTTCATCACTGTAGGTCAGCTAGCAGGAAGTGACTGGTACATACCATTTAACCATGAAGCTAGTCCTTACAGAGTCTGAAACAAGCTCCTCTATAGATCAGTCTTTTTCTTGAAGAAATACATTTCATCATAACATTATCCATTCAGCTTCAAAGAATTTATCTTTGAACACACTTATTGGCCCAGTTACACCACTTGTTCATATTAGACAATAAGCTTTTTTTCCTCCTATAAACTGATTAGGGATCTTAGTGAGATTTGGTAATTCTTACAAAGCACATTGGAGACAGATGTGAAATGCTACCACCAGGAGAGTCATGGATAGAGAAAAGAAAGGACTAGCCATGGACTGGAAGAAAGAAAACAAGTGGCAGTGAAGTTTTATTTTGATGAAGTATGAAGGAATAGAACATTCAGTAGTGTTGAAGTGTATTTTCTGTATGTCCCAACTGTTCATGTTTCCGCATGTTCATGTTTCTGTATGGCTCAACTGTTTTGACTTTGAAAGCCTAGCAGAAAACCTTCAGAACATTGGTAAACCAAATTTTATTCTGTATTTAACTCCGCAAGTTCTTTCCTTCTGTGTGAAGCAGCTAAAGTATTCAATTATGTTTAACTTTGGGATGGAAAGGAAGCAGAAATAGCAAACACCCTTTGTAAACATGACAGGATGTGAGTGTTTTCAAACAACATCTCCAATGCAAAGAATTCTATTGCTTTTTTTATTTTTTTTTGCAAGTCTAGATATAGCACAAACTTGGAAAAATTTAGTAGAAGCTGTTCTCATTACACTGAGAACATCAATATTTATTACCTCTGTAGATGTAATTATGTCAGTATGGAATCTCAACTGAAAAATAAAGCTTCCATCTCCAGGAGTAAAGTAACTCCTGCCAGGGAAACTGGAGAGATGCACTGGCATAATGAAATACTGCCAGTGCCAGGGAAATAATGTGTTCTCTACCTTTAATAAATAGTAATCCTTTCGAGAGGTGCTTCCCCCACCCCCTCTGGGCATCACCTACCACCAGCTGAGGAACAGAGCATTCTTCTACACTCAGGCAATTCACCTTCACCTGTGCATTTGAAACCTTTCCCCTTTCAAGAAAGCTTGGAGTACGTGCGCACTGTGTGGCAATGAGAACAAACTCACTGAAAGGCCAGGCCTCCTGCAAGGCAGGGAGGCAGAACAACTGGGTGAAGAAAAAAGCCAGAGCAAAGTAATTCTGCCTTCAATGCTTTGTTTTCCAATAGACTTTTGCATGCTTTCAATTACTCTCTTCCAGAGGAGATTCACCTACAGTGTGTTATGTAAGCAGTTTGGACAGATTCTGATTAAAGGTTCAGTGCATGCCTAGTCCAAGGCATTTTCCACCTTTTGTTGAATACCTTTGATAACCATGACAGGTGAATGCTTGTTAATATGTGCCAAAGGCAAAAAAAGTTGTCTTCCAAAGCTTTCTATCCGTTCACTATAAAGAGGGGAAATGCTCACACTTGGTGACTAAGAAAACATGTCCTTTTTTTGCAAAGCTAATCCAGGCAACAGAGAACTACAGAAATGTGCCAAAATTCCTCAAGAAACTTTATCATTCAGCAAGACTTTCAGTGGCTGAAATGCTTCAGGGAAAAAGCCCTGTTTTTTGGAAACTCATTATTTTCTTTGTAACAGAAACAGGTTTTAACACAGATGGAAACCACTGAAGGATGGAGCCCCATTCAGCACATACTCAAGCCATGGTTTCCCTTAACTAACTGCAGCACTCATTCTTTGTGCCCAGTGTGCAGATGGCAGCAGCAAACACAGCACACATCTCCCTGGTAGTGCTGCAGAGTGGTATCAGGAGTTCTAACTGCAATAAATATTTATCATGACAGTATCAGGTGATCAGCTTTTTTCTATATTACCACAGAGACTAGTGCCTAATACAAGCTCCACTTTACGATACTTAAACAGAGCCTCTTCTATGTTAAGTTTCAAGGGAGAAAAAGGTGCAAACTTTAAACAAATTTCATGTTCCTAGTCTTAAGTCCTTAAATTGAATCTAGAACAAATAGTAAACTGAAGCAAAGATTTGGCACTGAAAATTTCAGCCATAATAATTATTCTAACTGAAGCTGTGACATCTTCCAAAGAGAAACTCCTGTGTTTGGAAAAATTTTGATAAAATTGTCTAACTTTACAATAAATGCTTCATCTGCATTTTAAAAGTTAAAATTAATTTTAAAAAGCTGATCATCCCTTTACTGAAATATGCCAGTCTAGAAGCAACTATAGCATAAGTGCCTCCTGAAAACTGCCTCTAGTTGTTTCACTTTTTAATGTTTACATTATTATGTTACACATCAAAGAACCTCTGGATAAAATAGTCTGTGAAGAGGTAAGTTTCCTCCTCCAGCAAGAGGAAATCACGTGAAGGACAGGAAGACAAGCCCAATCTACAGTCCCAATTATAGTCATGTACCATCTAGTTAGAACAATCTGTGACGACTGGAATGCAGTTCAGTACACCAGCAGCATACATCTCTTTTAGGAAGAGATAAATCACATTTTAAGCATCACTGAATAGACTGAGCAGCCACACACTGAATACAAAAGGTCTCTGTGATTGTTTACTATGAGACAGTAACCTCTTACATTTTCTACAGCCAGCTGAGGTATCTGGTACACTGAGGCAGCAGGACCATGCTTATTATCCAACCTGAGTTAAGTCAAGCACCAGGAGAGCACATGAAACACTGACAGTGTCTCTGTAGCCATAGAAAATTACTAGAAATACCATTTAGTCAACATTTATATAGATATTTAAATGCAAAATGCATGATGCTAGAGCATGTGGAATTATTTTTCACTTTGTGGAAAAATTACAAATAAATCATGTGCACACATTTTTATAGTATGAAGTTCTGAGTGCCTCTACTTTGCTTATTTATGTTTGATGTATAAGGCATACAGAACACTCACACAAAAGATGTTGGCAAAGCACTCAAACTTTCACCTTAATGAAACATGTCAAATAGAAGGGAAGATCTATCTCTTCATGGATTAATGAAACAAAAATTACTTGTGTTAAAAGGTCATGCTAGCTAGAGCATTTTGTACCAAAACTCCCCAAGCCACCACCATGTTTCCACAATAAGACTAGGAAATAACTGAGTGTATCTACATACTGTATACAGCTAAACAAACAAGATGACACAGATGATTTTTTTGGAAATAGATTGATAAAGCCTTATTACTTGAATCTTACAATATTCACTTGGCCCACAAACACCTCCAATTTTTAGACCAGTCACCACAAACTATGTTCCTAAATTGTTGGCAGTAATACATAAAAAGGAGTTGGTTTTGATTATCAGCAATTTGAATGGAAATGTGAAACTAGAAGCATTCTACCTTCTGAATTCCTTATGCCAGTATTATGTCCACTACCTTTGATTTAATTTATTTTCCACAGTTACTGTACCGAGCTTCTTTGGCTTATCTGTAAAAACTGATGTGAATGAGTGGACAGCAGTTTAAGGAAATTACCCCATACCAGGCAAGGAGCTCTTGCTTAATGTAATTTTTAAAGGGAAAAATGAGATCAAAGTAAGATTGAATTCCCTTGGCAACATGAGGAAAGCTCCAGGGATATTACTAACGTTCCTTGGCCAAAGGAGTTGTTTCCATGGTGGTGGATATAGAAGCAGCAACTTGGCCAATTATCCCTGCAACAGTTTCATTACACAAATCCCGTGCCATGCAGATTGTTCACTTGTCTTTACGAAGACAAATGCTTTTGGTCTATTAGTTTTGATTAAACAAATCTGTTTTTAAAAACTGCCTAGAAACCTCCTGAACACTTCCATCAAAAGGACAGCATAATCTCTTTTCTAGTTTTCAATATTCTGAAGGTTTCCTGCACATTGCACTAAAATGTTTTTGCTAAGTCATAGCATACCTGGGTTTCCCAGTCACTGAGACAAACACTTCTCCTCTCCCCAGGAAAAATCAATACAAAATTAGGCTAAACAAATGGAAAATTATAATATGAACATAGAAAGAAAAATCAGTGTGTGATATATATTTATATACATATATATATATGTATATACAAAAAATACAAGTACTGTTTAATAGGGGGCTTAAATAACAGGAAATAATTCTACAATGCAGAATTCAAATATATGATTTGAAAGTATAAATTCAAAAATTCAATGCAGAGTATGTAAAATTTGGGAAATCCTAAGAAAGAGCTGAAGGCACCAACTTATTATTTTGAGGAAAAGTGTTACTACTGTTTTTTTGAGATGAATGCAAAAGGTACTTCAGCTTGACAGCTCTTCCTTTGCTTCACTGCAAGGTCTGCCTGTAGCAGGGAAACAAAACTTTTTTGTGGGCTCAAAATTACCAGCTGATCAAAGCTCACAATGTGTAACACTTGAGAATACGAAATTTCTTCTGCCCTGAATAAATCTGCATAATTGACAGTATTTAGATTGGCTCAATTACTCAAACAGACATGTACTCTTCTGATGCATTTCATCAGTTAGCTTTGTACTGACAGTGATGGAATAAAAATACATGTGTCCAAAATTAACTATGTACTAACATTTCCTTCAAACTGAATTTTAACCCCTTCTCTCTCTTTCTGGAACTTTATTTCCATTAGCAAAGGAAATTTCTTCTCATAGTAAGTCAGTATCAGTGGCCTGCAGTAAAAATTACTTCAGTTTAATTCAAACTTAGCATTATTTTCCTTGGGACATGGCATCAATTATGAATAATTCACTTACCAATACCTTATTAAGGGCACATGATAATGTACTGCACTGTAGAAATAAGTGATGCCAGCAGTCAGGTGAAAATACAGACTACATTTTAAACTAGAACACAAAGTGATAGGAAACATGTTCACGCATTCTGTTAAGGCCACTAGGGAATTAGGAGAATTTTATCTTATTTCTCCAGGACTGGGGAGAAGAAACAGTCTAACATTTTTCTTCTAACTTGGCAGCTATTAGTACCTACTTTTTATGGCAGCATTCCATTAAAGCAAGAAAAAAGAGCAGCACAGTTCTAACAAAGTAAGTCAGAAAAACCCTACACTTTCTTCAACTTTTTAAGTTCAACTTGAAAATACATGGAAAATGTTTAGACTCGCGTATTATTAAAAGAATCACTGAAATACCTAATATTTTAGTGATATCTATCATATATTGTGCACAACATCAATACCTTGACTTTGCAAACCATGTTTTGTGTCATTCACATGCTTTTTTGTATTTTACATTTACCCTTTATAGTAATGCATGCAGTAAAGCACGAAGTCATTATATTTTTAGTACCTTGATTTATTATTGTCATGGTTTTGCTACACATGGCAGGTATCAATGCATAGTTGGAAACATCAGTGAATTTGAAATCCTGGTAAGGAATTGTTGGACAATTCACCTGTAGCAGGCAGGTGTTGGGTGAGGAAGTGTAGCAGGATGCTCTGCCTGGAGGGGACTAAAACAGCTCGAATAATGCCCTGTTTGCAAAGCTATCAGTGGTGAATGCAGGAGGGGGCTGTCCTGGTGCTTTTGGTGCTGAATAATGCTGAAACCAGCCTGCCTCATCAATCCCAGAGTTCGACACACCTGATAGAGAGGTGAAGCTGTGGCAGACCTGGTAAAGTACTGGATAAAGCAACAAACAAGTGGTACTACTACTACTACTACTAATTTATTTACAGATGCTGAGCTTACACAGCTGGCCTGGAAACATATGGCCCACTCCTACTTTTTAACGAGTTGGGAGAGTCTTCCAACAATCCCCTTTCTGGAACTTGTGTGGAGATTCCTTCCTTGAGTTGGGATGTGCCTCAAGGTTATCCCTCGAAGCTGAGAGAAAGAGATTTGCCCACACTCATTGGTATGGGTGAGTAACACCAATCTCTACTTCATAATTTCTTTTGCTACCTTTGCTATAATTGCTTCAATATTGCTCCAAAAATAGTGGACTGAACTAGACTAGCAGTTAGAACTACCTATACTGTGTAGTAAATAATTCTGATTAAGATCTTCTAGTCTCATCAGTATCATAATAAATAATTTATTTTTATATAAATATCTCTGGTTTGTCATCCTTAATCCTGTGGGACAAAGCTGTGAAAAGGTTCAATAATACCTATTTAATCCATTAACATAAACCATTGACAGAGTCCAGGGCTAAGGCTGGATCCGGCTGCACCCAGAGGCCTCTGTGGGGAGTTTAGAAAGCAAGAGGGTCCTGTCTGTGCCTTGTGACTCAACAGGAGGGCTTCTCTATAAACTCTGTAGCTCCCACTCTGCCCACGACACACAGGCTGAAACAGACACCTAACTTCTCCTTTGTACCCTACTCTGGCTACCCACAAATTACAGCAGTACATGCAGCGTGTCAGTTTACCTTGAAAAGTGGCTGATGGCCTCAGCGAAAGCTGCCTAAATGTCAGGCTGAGGTGTGAGACCGCCATATCTGTCTGGTGGGAAAGAAGTCATGAGGTACAAAGTACTTGCTACTTTCCTTAATATGTATCTGAGTGGGGTTCACCTATTGCTGAGTTAGAACTGGTATAAGAACAAGGCCAGAAAAAACAGTGTTTCAAAATACAGCTCAAAGTTACTGTAAAAGCTCACACAGAAATATCTAGAAATAAAGAGAATGAAACTATGTAGTTTTAAACTACTGAAGATGTACCCATTAACTGATCCTTAAACATATCTAGAACAGTACAGTATTGATCTTAAGGACTGTGGGTGGACATACAGTTACCAGAAACACTACAGCTACAGTCTAAAACTGAGAAAGTATAATTCTACACTTTGTTCCTATATACATTTCCCTTTGCACGAAATCTGGATAAAGCACAAAATTATACAAATATTATACCATGAAACAAGAATACAGAAGATTTTCTAAATGGGCTTTGGTGTTCACCCCTTGCACAAAATTTATTCATTATTGGCATTTCATAGCCTGTAGTTTAAAATACAGGCTAGAAGTAAATGAATGAGCAATGCTGCCCTTGTAAACCATCATGCCTTTAGATAAAAGACAGTTTTGATCTGAGGGCTCTAAAGCAAGACACTTCTTACACTGTTTCTGGAAAACTCTAAGGGACAGAAACCCACAGCACGAGGATAACCCTCTAAGGAATGTTTTGCTCTTCCAATCTTCTTTCCAAGAAAGAAACTTTTTATTCATTTTATAAAAAAGGCTAGACAGGCCCACTGTACTATCAGACAAGTTTGCATTGGTATACATTTCTAACATGAAGAACAGACAGGGCAGAGACTATTCTTGGAAAGTCACATTTTAAAGAGGTGAGACACTTTCTGTAAGTAGCATAGAAAGCTGCAAAGAGCCTTAAGTATTCTGCAGCCACAGAAAGTTTCTGGTACTCATTAAGGCAGGCATCCCAGTTAATAATTTATCTTTTTTTAAACTTTATCCTAATATACATTTAATAATGTAAATGTACACATCCCATAAACCCTTGCACCCCTTGGTAACCTAATTTAAGCACATGCTACCCTATACATGCAATTCCATAAAAATTATCCCCTTTGACAGCTATTCACCACAAGCTGGAGTAGTTAAGGCCCCATCTCTTTAATGGGAAACGAATAAAAAATTTTAAAATTATTAATAGACATTCTCAGCTTGTACACCATACACTACACAAGTCTAGACAATCTTGTCTAGTTAGACAAGACCAGACAACTTTTAGTTTGGGACTCAGATTTCTGAGACATGTCTGTAAATGAAAACTGAATAGTCCATAGTGCAAATTATTACCTCATAAACCTGCAGCATAATAACACTTTTCCTTAAGGAACTTATTTATGAGGAAATTTCTATTTATGTATAATAATAATAAGGCATTTTATTTTACAGTTATGAGGATGATACTGCACTTAATGGAAAATGCTTTACTGAGTAGTAATGTCTTTAAACAAACTTGTATTATGAACAATTTTTATTTCCTTGTGTCTCCCTGAATCTTCACATAATCCCTAAATATTTACTAAAATTCCAAATTAAATAGTATTCATAATTACTGTATTTTAAAAAATTAAACAATTTGGCCAACACACCATAATACTATAATCAAACTGTCTACTCCTTTCTAATTTTGAAGCTAGTAATCATCTGCAAATTTAGTACCAAGCAACTACAGGGGAATATAGAATTTAGTAAAACTCTGTGATTGCAGGTTCAAAGAGGTGTGGATAGACAGTGTGAAATACAGGCAGTATTTCTTTTAAAATGGTTAAATACAAGAGTCCAGTAGGACTCCTAACATATAAATAAATTTAAAAGGCTAATTGAGGGTTTTTTTAGAAGTATCCTCAGTAATACTTAGCATTTATATAGAACTTCTCACTTTTAAAGTGCTATACAAATACTATCTAGATGAAATGTATTCTCTAAAGGCAGAATACAAATCCAAGTGAATGGTGATCAAATGAATGGCACCATGACAGCAAAATGCAATGTAATTACTACATAGACAAACTAAGTACTTTATAAATCAGCTTGCTAGGCATGAACTATCATGGAATACCACACACTTTACAAGGGGAATGTACAGACATAAAATTATTGTCATTCATTAAATAGGTTCTATGACCACAAGGAATTGACACAAGAGCTGTAATTGGCTCCAAAACCTTAAAATGCCTAATTCAGAAGGTGTAGGAAACATAAGGAAACCCTTCAGTGATAGACAGGCAGGTTATTTCCAGTGCTAGCACAAACCACCTTTAAAGTCATTATTCCTACACATCAATGTGGATTCCATGTTTTATGGACATTAATTCTCTAGTGCCCGTTAAATACATAATAAATGAACATAGATGAGGTAAAGATGCTGTAATTGCCACATACAGCCAGTACGGCAAGGGAGGAGTTTTTCCAAATGGGCAGATCCAGAGGCCATGACGAATCCCATCACGGACGTGATGAGAAGTCCAGGATATGAACAACATCCAGGGAAGAAAGCACCATGAGTCCTTAAGCCTGAAAAGCTGCATGATAAACTTTAATGTCAGAGCCACCACGGGAATCACAGTAGAACAATGAAGAAGTGGTCTCCGTGGAAGAGTCAGAGCAGCCTGCAGAAGAGAAAAATATTATTACCAATGGCTACAATTGTGACAAGAGAAAAAAAGAAAAAAGTTTCATGAGTGTCTACAGGTGTACTGTCAGGTGACTAAGTGGAAGCAGAAAGAAAAACATACTGTTCCTTTCCATTGCAATTAATTTAAAACCAATTTTATGCATGAGAGTTGTGTGCTGCCCTGTCTCTCTACTGTATGATATGAATCATGCATCCTCCTAAGTACTATCAACACCAAGACAGGGAAGGAGAGGGATGAGGCATCCTATTTGTCATATAGTCATGTGGTATGCAAGGACTTGTATAATCTGCTGCACTAATTATATGTATTTAATTTCAAGATAATTAAAAGGAAAACAACCACGCAATACACTTGAAATATTTAATATGTTTTATTTGAAATAAATAATGTGCTTTCATGGCATTTACCTTCAAAAATACCACCTGTATTTTACTAGAGTTGTCACTTGTAATGTCGTTTCAGTTGCACAGTGTTTAAAACAGAACAATAATTTTTAACAGGACAAAAATATAATCAAACTTACATGTATTCTGATCACCTTGAGACAGTATTCTTCATGGACAGGCAAAACAAAGTTCATAAGCCAACATCTGAAACATTTGTGACTGGGCTTTTTGTCTCAACAACCTGTTTAACAGTAACTCACTTGAAAGCCTGACATTGATTTTAATCAGGTGAATGTCTAGCTAGTGAGATTAGATTTACCCATTTGAAGAAGTGATAATGTTAATTTAATATATGTATTTGAGAAGATATTTTGTGGGTGTACTCAGTAGCAACTATACTAGCACCACAAGTTCAAACACAGCAAAAAACCCGTAATGGTATTCTGGATTTCTATTTGACAAATCAGTAGATTCTTGTGTCTGTAAGCACAGAAGAAACAACAGCACAATGCTAAAAGATCTACAGAAGTGCTGATACAATATTCATTGGCTCAATTCAGATACTGGTGAACATTTGGAAAGACTGTTAACAGGCACCAGAGATACAACGTGACAGTGTTGTCTGTTTGCTGTGTTGAACACATCCCTCACTGCACCTACTGCAGGAAGTAAACAAAGCATCTCTAACCTGTTCATTCTTCTGTTGTGTTAATCCTTGCAGGATTCAACACCAAGAGGGCCTGGCAATGAGACTCTGGAACAGTTTCATCAAGTTCATGCATAATTTAGATAACTGCATGGAACCCTATCTTCTCTGCAAGGAAACTTAACTAGCCTTAGCCAGTTAACACAGAGATGGGAAGGTATGGACTACCTTGAAATGTAACAGCTCATGCTTTAAACCAAAGCCAACATTAAAAGGCCTGCAGAAAGTTTTGCTCTATTAGCTTCCTACCACATGCTTGTCCATGACTGTCCTGATCAAGTAATGGCGACACAAACTGGGTCACAAACTGTCTCAACAATTTTTAAGTCTAATGTTGTGGACCCAATTCATTTAAGTTGGTGCAAAAGGTGTATTTTCTCCAACTTCAGTTCTGTTTCACACAAGCAGGTTGTTTGTGGGGTATGCCCAGCCCCTGCCCTGGAGGGATGTCTGCTGAGATAAGGAGAGTGCCTAAACCTCCCAGCAGAACT
>NW_008237242.1:3429316-3449169 GCF_000691975.1 Corvus brachyrhynchos
CTTCTGCACGGGCCCTCCTGCCAGCAGCTGAGGGAAGACACCGGGCCTCGGGAAGACGATCTCTCTTGGGACCATCTCTCCGGACCGGTCACAGCTTCCTCGGTCAGAGATACTGACCCCTCATCAGCTGCTGTAATTGTTCACAGATTAAAGTAGAAAAATCTTGTGATGGTGAAAGTGTTTTATCACCTGCCCTAGTCAGATTTTTGTTACTGTCAACAAGAGCCTCAAAAGTACATACTAACCTAATTTTGAAAAAACCTGGATAGTGATATGTTTCAGCAGATAATCTATTGACTGGTCTCTATTTCTGCATTTTGAAAAAAGCCAGTAGCAATGTCTAAATTAGTCTTTTCCCTCTGGCCTATTAAGGTTAGGTGCCAACAGCAACACTGTGAGTAAGGAAAATTTTAATGTTACTTATGTACACAGTTTATCAGTATTAGTGCCAAGGTGATGCTTAAATTCTTTTCATACAAATTTTAGATGGCAGGGTTGTTCATATAGCAAACCTGTGTGCTCAATTTTAGCAAGAGAAAGTCCTATTCTGTAATTGCAATACAGCCATAAAATTTCTGATATGCTGTTGCCCAAGGTCTGAGGGAAGAACAGCCTGCTTCCTGTTTTACATTCTATGACTAAAAGAACACTTACATCCTTGAGTTGCCAAGCCCTAGAGACAGACAGTTCTGTTTGATAATATAAGCTGCTATACTCTCTTCTTCCTAACAGGCAAATTTGTTTGCCTTTAGAGATCACCAGATCTTAAAAAAAACAAACAACAAAAAAAAAAAGGTACAAGCTTTTTCGCTTTAAACCTCCTGGAAAAAGCTGCAAACAGAATTTATTTGCAAATAACCTTTTCCATTTGCCTATGTGTTCAGTCAGGTGAAGATCATCTTGAAGTTGCTGCTCCTCCAGCCTCTCTCACTACAATGAGCAGCTGGAGACAGGAGACAATAACTGCATGCAGGAGAACCCACGCAAATTATCTGCTTTAACGCTCATGGTGACACCATGGATGTTATGTAACAACAGATGCTCCCTCACTCATACTCTACAGTGCCTCACAAGCCTGAAGTCTTTAGTTTATACTAACATATGCAATGTAACATATATTATAGTAGTAATATTAACAATATAGTAACATATTAAATTCTATATTAATTGTGCTTGTGCAAAGTTTATTCTCCAGTTCTAGAAATGCTCCTGTGCAGCCCAGGTCAGTCATGGACAGCACATTTCCCAGCAGTGTTATGTATGTTTGCCACCGACTGCCTTTACTACACTTCTAGAATTTGGCGAGTCTTTAGTAGCAAGACAGCAATTTCTGCATGTCTGCTCTGCAACATGAGTGTCTGGGCTACAATCCTGGTGGAGTCTGGGAGCAGCCCATCATGTCATATCTGCACTCTTGACTGATGACAGGCTGTAGGAACTACCACCTTTAGATCTGTCAGTGAGACAGATTCTTCTACACTTACGTGCACAGTAAAAACTACATGGAACACAAAGAACTACAAATTCCAAGTATGAAGTCATTGTAGACTTCATACTGGTTGCAAAAATAATGTGGGCAAAAGGTCAGATCACATGGCACTTGGTACAGAAGTATTTATCAGAGCAAATATATAAATACCACAGGTGACTATTTACCCTGAATACTGCAGAAAAATAATCATGACCATGTAAAACAGACAAGAAGTAGTGTGAAGGTAGCAATTGGAGGTAGAACATAGCGCTGCCTTGTGCTGCATAAAAAGGTTACTCCATAAAAAATAATCCATCATCAGATTTAAAAGTGATGATAACGAGCTTTATAGGTAATTGTGTACAGTAATGTGAAAAATACTATTGGTACAAATTAGTAATAGTGGTGTGGTTACTTAATTAGACATACTAATTTATTAGTTACTTCGTAATGTGTTGCAAAAGCAGCAAACATGGTGGGCTCTTAAAGCAGGTAAGCTGAATCATGCAATTTAAAGATGAAGAAAGGGACTGTAACTACCAAATACATAGTAAAGAAGTATCCCACAAAGTAATAAATTACATAGGTGACAGCCTGAAATTATGCCATGAAACTGAGAGGCACATCATATTAAGCCAAGGAAAGAAAAATCACACATTACTATCAGATCTAGCTGGCCAGACAGCACACAGAAGAGAAGTTTATGGGGATTACATTACATCACAAACCAAAGGGACTCTGATGGCACTTCAAGAAGATGTAGAACATGTAATACACTACTTTTTATTTTTAAAAGGACAGAAGCACTGTATTTTTGTGCCACTGAAAGGAATGAATCTATGGTATTTGGCTCAAATGAAGTCTCACCTAAAATACTACTCATGGTTTTGGACAGTACCCTTTAAAGGTAATTTAGGCAAAAAAGCAATACAGAGGGGAGGAGAAAAATAGTATGAGGTTTAGAAAACATAAATTTATTCTCCTAAGATTTGTTTTTTTTTGAAAGTTATTTAGTTGAGAAGAGAGTTTTTGTAAAGAATACAACTTTGCAAGTTGTAATGATGTTTTTACTCTAAGAGTAAAGAGACCTACACTGGATTATTTCCTTTATTAGCCCAGTTAATATGTGGAAAGGAAAGGAACTGGTAGGCAATTCACTTTGAAAAAGCCTTTGGGCATCTTGTCTTCTCCTTACCTCAGCTAAGTACATTTGGCTACTAAAAGGGCTATGATTCTACCTGCTGTGTTTTGTGCTTCTGATTTGAAAAACAATTTTGGGGTGAGCACAGAAATAAGCTGTCTTTTGCAAAAAAACCTCAAAGAATAAGAAAACTAGATCTAACTGTCAACAACAATACTTCAGGCTGGATTAGAAAATGAAATGCTACCTGCTTGGGAACTGAAACAACAGTTACAAATTAAGTGACAAAATTATGAAAATTTACTTGGTTTCACATTGTAGGGATAGGCTAGGCTACACAAACATTCCCCATCATGAAACGTGTAAGTATATTTAACCTTGCCTCACTGCCAAGAGGCAGGTCACCTCCCAGTTCCATGGATATAATTTAATAGTCAACTTTTCAAACAGGCATCGGTGAAGTCTGACATCTAGTGGTCATAATTAAGAAAAATACTGGTAATCATCTCAAATGCATGAAAAAGCAGCAATAAAATGTTAATACTTTCTAATAGCTAGCTAATCATTTAATTACATTCAGTGATTTTAAAATAAGGAAAAACAAATGAGAATAATTAGAAATTTATATTCTATTCCATATTGTTATTCAGTAATAATATTATAGGACCCATTAATCAACCAAGCTAACCTTCCTTTTCTTTATATAGCTTTGTAATTGTACAGTAAGTATTTCTCCATGGAGGAAGTACAGAAAAGAGGAGAACTACAGACTACCTAGGAAATAATGATGCCAGGCACCAGGACATGCTGGTGTCTGACTGTCCATGTGCCAAAGATGGACAGTGGTATCCTGGGCTGCATCAGGAATGTGGCCAGTAGGTCGAGGGACCTGATTCTTCCCTTTCTCCTCAGCCAAGAGGGGAAAACTGAAGAAAAGCACAAATAAAAGGCATCTTTTCTCTACAATAAATAGTGATACTGTAAACAAAAAATATTTTTCCATTGGAAATCTGATTTTTACATCTCAACTATAAGCAATATTTGCTTATTGCACTTAGACGTCACCGAAATATTTTTAAAAAATTGGTACACCATTTTTCTTCCTTACTTACATGAATATAAAGAACAGGATTTCTTTTCCTTTCCTTTTCCTTTTCCTTTTCCTTTTCCCTTTCCTTTTCCTTTTCCTTTTCCCTTTCCTTTTCCTTTTCCCTTTTCCTCCTTTCCTTTCCTTTCCTTTCCTTTCCTTTCCTTTCCTTTCCTTTCCTTTCCTTTCCTTTCCTTTCCTTTCCTTTCCTTTCCTTTCCTTTCCTTTCCTTTCCTTTCCTTTCCTTTCCTTTCCTTTCCTTTCCTTTCCTTTCCTTTCCTTTCCTTTCCTTTCCTTTCCTTTCCTTTCCTTTCCTTTCCTTTCCTTTCCTTTCCTTTCCTTTCCTTTCCTTTCCTTTCCTTTCCTTTCCTTTCCTTTCCTTTCCTTTCCTTTCCTTTCCTTTCCTTTCCTTTCCTTTCCTTTCCTTTCCTTTCCTTTCCTTTCCTTTCTCCCTCTGTCCCTTCCATCCTTCCTCTTTGAGCTATATGAAAGTGCCCTATCAACAGTGTAATAGTATTATGAGCAAACTAGAGGAGGAAAACTACTGAAAAAGAGTGCCATAATCTGGTAATGTGAGAAACTGTCTCATAACAAGCAGTTCTGCAAATGGATGATGATCCATTCACTCCTTAACAGGAGCCAATTCACCTTTTTACTTTTATTAATAAGCTGATGCTTGCTTTCCTACTATTTTTTTGCTTGTTTAGATTTTTTTTCAACCTCACTTTTTAAAGGTGACAGCTCACATATAGCTTGTTCATGGGAGAAATATTTAGGGCTGGCTAAAACTAATGTATTACTCAGAAACACTGATGAAATGAAATGGAAGCTTTATCATCTATGTTTCACATATTTCTACCCCACATTTCAGGTATTTCTAACCCTTACTGTAAAGAGAAATGGAATAATCCACTTCATCCACAGAAGTGTGCAAGGCAGCACTTAACTCTTTTAAGCTGGATAACAAAGCAACTATGTGATACACTTAGAATAGCATGTATATGTGCAAAACTCCTTTTTTTCCTTCTAAGTAGCAGAAACTTAACAGTAGATGTAAAATATTTTTATGGCTTTTAAAATCGTAACAACTGCATATAAACATAATTCTTGTATAGCTATTAAATGTATTTAATTAAATTATCAATGGAACTTTTTTTGTCTAGGACATGGTAGAAGAACAATGAAGTAAACTGTGATAACGAAATTTAACAAATTACCGATCTACTGACTTACCTTTAACGACAGGGATCCAGCAAGAAAGAAGTGGTCCACATCAATGACAGAGGCAAGGAAGCCAGCCAGGGTGACCTCACTGAAGTCACTTTTCTTCCTGAGTCCAATCACTATAGCCCAGGACCACATTCCCAGTATACCATGCACCGCATTATCAGATAAGGCTCGGAGCCAGTCATTTTGCTGAATGAAGGAAAACTGCAGAAGTCTGTCTGCTACAAAGCAGAATATTCCCAAACCTAGACTGGAAATAACTGAGGCTGTACTGAAAGTCTGGAGAAGAGCGTGGGCCTTTTCAGTCTCAGATGCCATGACAAAAATCAAGTCACAGCACACAAAACGTCATCAGGACACACACTGTGCATTGTCCTTTGTATCGTCAGCTGTTCTGTAAATATCACAGATCAGAAAGAAAATTATTAAACAAAGAAAATCCATTCGCACAAAGCATTTGCTATGACAGCTACCACTGGGCATTAAGAACCCAAATTCAGTGTTTGCATTTAACATTCCCAGGGAATTTTTTATGTCAATTAAGCTGATTTATTGACTTGAACACTACGGCTCTGAATTAAAACACCTGCCCTGTTTAATTAGAATCAGCATAAGGAACATGGAGAGCTCTAATTCCACTTACTGAAATGTTAAATATTACAAAATTACTTGAAATATATCTAGAATGATACACTGAATATGCTTCAAGATTCCTTCTGATCTTAAAGACATGACTTAATCCAATGAATACTTTACACTGTAATAATAAAAGAAGATTCAATTTGGAGGATTCTTAGGACTGATGCTGAAAATCCCAGACCTCTTCATACAATAACTGTTAAAACTGAGTTTTTAATCTATAATCCAAAGCACTATTTTAATTTACATTCTTTGCCAACATATGAATTATTCCCCTGGCACCCTCTCCTGAGCAACACCTTGTTTAGTTTGGAGACTGGAACATAGAATAAGCCTTAAGAAAACCAAACCTACTAAAACATCTTCCCTATTTATAATAAACACAAAGGCAACAATCATTTAGTCAACCAAAGTAACCAAAACCACCTCCTTACAGAGTAAAGCTACCTAAGCTTTTCCTTAGCATGTGCTCCAGTAGAAAAGTCTGCTGTTACTTTCAGGACTTATCTATTGTCTGCCACATTACCCTCATAACTCTCCTCTTTTTGCAAGGTAAGTTCTAACTGTCCCAGCTGTTATGCTAGTCTTTTTGGGGAGCTGTAGGGACAGACCACAGTTTTAAAGCCTATATCCTGCCTAAAAATGGATTCTTCCCACGAGTTTGCCATTCTTGTGCAATACATTAAATCTTGACAACCCTTCTTTATTAGGTAAATCCTTAATCCGTAGGGCCTTTTTTGAGTGTATTAGACTTCCTAAGCTGACACATAACAATTTATGATTTTAAACTGATTATTGATTATAAGTCTCACAAGTTATGAGTGTTTCTTCCAGATTATTTACACACCTGCTTATTGTAGAATTATCCACAAGACAGAACTACTGGCATCTCTGTAGGAAAAAAAAAAGCCCACTGAATCATTTATTTGGAAAACATTTAAAAAAGTAAAAGAGAAGAAATCATGAATAATACATGGACTTTGCACAGAGATGAAAAAAGTGGGTCAAGTTTAGAGTCTGTTAACTGTGACTGTGCCTCTTCGGAATGAATGTGTAGAAACAAAGTATTTCCTGAAACAATGGAAGTGCTGTTTTCTGGCGGGTGACCTTCCATTACACGGGACATTGATGAATAAATTCCATTTTAAGGAAAAAATGGCAATCTCGTCACAAATGTTTCTTCTATATGGCCATCATGTCAGACTGGATTTCATTTAAAATTACCATAAAAACTGTGTAACAATCCAACTTGTGAAGAGGCGATGTAGCAACATACCTTTAAAAAGCACACCAGTATTCAGAATCAAACTTTCCCTGGGACTAGGAGAACATTTTTTTTCCCATTGCAGGTGTCTTACTCCAGTAGGAAATGTGGTCTATGCCTCAGTGTTGAGCCTCCGTGCTTTCTGAATCCAGTGTGCCCAGTCCAGTGCAGGAAATACCAAACACCATTTGTTCCATCCTAAATAAAACCAAACCAGGCACCAGTAAGCACTGATACTATGCAAAACAGCATACATGAAATATGAACAACAGTAAAACAATTCAGAAAGAATAAACATATATTTAACTAATTTGTAAAAAAAATATAATTGAGCTAAAGGCAACTTCAGCTAGCACTTTGAAGCTCTGTAAAAGAAAGCAGAAAAAAAGACCATAAAACAAGGTAAGAGCAGAAATAAAAATGGAACATGATAATAACTAAAAGATAATAAAATACAAAGTTCAAAAAGAACAGTACCAATGAGTAATTGCACTTCAACAGATAGAGCAATCCATTTTTACAGATTTCTTCTTGTGCCTGGAAGATTCCCACCTAATGAAACATTTATGAGTCCCATTCAGGGCTTTCTTTATTAATTCCACCCCATCACTCGGTGACCTTGGAATAGATAAAGAGAGATCTAGAAATTAATACAGCAACAGAAGTCTGTGTCAGTTCTGTTTTAGGCTTATACTTTCACTACGGGTAGTATTAACATGTGTTCTTTGAGCCAGAATGAAGAACAGGCTGCAGAACTGGCTTCAGGTTGACTGCAGTCAAGAGCCATGTCCAACTGTTGTTTTTAAACAGCCTGTCCCAGCCTCCCTTTTAGACAAAAGTGAGTGCCACCTGTGCAAAAATCGTATCACATTCCCAGGTACAACAGCATTACCTAGAAATATTCTGCAGATCAAGAGTGAAGTCAGACCAGAAAAAGCAAAACTGTGTTCAACCAAAATAATCTCTGAAATTACAAATTTTAATGTAAAACTAGAAACTTTTTTCCTGTGAAAAATGATGCTTTTCAGACTGTTTACAAAATATCACAATAAAGCCTAAATTTTCCAGCCTATAAATCTCAGAAAGCAGTTGTGGATCTTACATTCTTGTTAGAACAGGAAAGTGGGGAAAAATTCACACAAGAATGCTTAAAAACTGCTGTGTGGTCGGTCCAGTTAACATCCTGAAGGGAAGTTCTAGGTTGGTTTTACATAAAACACAACAGCTGATAGAGTAATCCTGCGTAGAGTTGTGGTTTCCCATGTCATTCTTACATGAGATAAAGAACTAAGCACAATCTCTGTCTATAGTCTCAAAACGCAATTTTGTGGATATGCTTAATTTAATTTAAGGATATCATCATGATAATTTTAATGAATGCATAGTTAACACTTTAAATTACTGACACAAGAAGATATTTAGATCAAAACTGTAAATATACTCTTGGGAAAACAGCTGACACTAAGAGGCCATGGTGTATGAGGAAAACAAAAATCCAGTGGCTAAAATTACCACATAGAAATATTGCCCAACATAATTTTTGCCACGGTTTTGCCCAGTGTTTTCCGGTATGCAAATATGTATAGGAATTTAATGCATAAAATTACAGAATCACAGAATCAATTAGGTTGGACAAGACATCTGAGATCATCAGGTCCTACAACTGACCACCACCTTGCCAAATAACAGAATTATGCATTCTACACAAGGAGTTAAAAGACTGTAATCCCTTACAACGCTATAATCTCCTAAACCCCTCATTATTTGATATTGGATGTTTATTTATATTAAAAACTGCATGGAGCAGAATTAAGACACCAGCTCAAACCTCTAGCATACGATCTCATGGAAAAGGAGATCCCAGCCTAAGACTACCGGTGAAGAACTGACCAGTGCCAGCATTTTTGGGTCAGGTACTTATAACACATTATTGGAGTGATAATGCAAATATTTTTGGGCCAGATAATTATAATGCATTGTTGTGGTGATCATGCAAATATTTTTAGTCCAGATATTTATAGTGCATTTTTGGGGTTGGAGAGGACAAAAGCCCAGAAGGAAGCGGTAGGATTTTACCAAGATGCTGAAGAACAAACTAAATGACACCGAACAGAAAATTAACCTGGAAACCCGAGATCGGCAGGAGCGTGAGGGGAAGCGCGGGGCCTCGGCGGGTGAGGGGCCCGGAGCCCGGAGCAGGCTGGGAAGCACCTCAGGCAGAAGGCCAGGAAAAGCCACAGGGAGCCGGTTAGGAAGCATGCGTGGCCGCGGAGCAGGCTGGGACCCGGACCCGCCTCGTCTCCTCCCATCCCCGCCCGGTCCGGGGAGCGGGGCTTGGTTGTGAGGGGGAAATGTTTGCAGGAATATTAAGTACAGGGTTTGGGTGCTCGCGCTTTGGCTCCTTAAAGTGCTGGGAGGGAAATCGACGGTGAGAGTTTAGTGTTTTGTCACTAAAGACATGGTGAGCCACTGACAGACCACACAGCAGAAAAGTGTCTCCTACCCTGAAATTAGTATTTATTTACTAAAAAAGAGCGTTTGGGAGACATTTTATTCGGTATTATCTTGGTGTAAGCATCTGAATAAAAGCACGTTTTTACAGTTAAAACTTCCCACCTCTACCCTGGTCACTTCAGCAGCGATCCATCAATCAAGTTCATTCGAAAACACATTCATACATTTAAAAGCAGCACTGTCCGGTCAGGCCTGATGTATTTACACAGCAGTGCTCTATTATCTCAGCTGTTCTCTTTGTCTATACCAAATATACCACTGGCGTTATAAATGATATTACACTGGCACCTGGCAGACTTGACCAGGAATACACTTGTGCCTCTGGCTTCAGCGTTCATTCCTCTCTCCCCTCAGAGCCTGCTCAGGCACAGCTGGTGAAGACACAGAACACAGGGCTTCGTGTGCCTGCAGGCTTCATGTGCCCGTGGGCTTCACTTCCCAGAAGCAGCAAGCAAAGATTCAATATCCTGAATGACTTTAGAAGTTTTTTCCAAAGCCTCCAAGACGCAACCTTCGCTGAGTTCTTCCGTCTCACTCCTGTTTTCATTTTTTCTGACAGTGATACCAGATGGATTGGATTTTTCAGCAGATGTCCTTCTCAAAATGTTGCTATTGTCTAATAAAACTAGTGTTACTTTGTTAAGAAAGAATTTCAAACTCTTCCTCCTAAAGAAAAAAATTAGTTTCTTATAATAAAAATTAGCATTTCTATTCATCATTCTGCTTGCAAAGTCTCACATTTTGTAGCATGGTAATTACATACAGCTAAAAAAGGAAAAAGTGTGTATTGCTTAAAATGTCTACAACATTTATAGGAAAATGTCTTTTAGACTTCAATTTATCCAAGAGTTACTTTAAAAAGAAAACAGGTGTTACACTGCAGTTTAACAGCATGCACTTTTCATACTAATAGAATTGAACAGTTCTGGCTTAAAGACAGTTACAGAAAGTGGCTTTAAGCAGATTCAGCACAGTACACATTTTGAGCTGGCTGAACAAAATAGAACAATACTAAGGTAGCTGATAAACAGAAAGATACTGTACTGCAACAACAAGCCCAAAGGCAACTGTGTTATTCCTCTTTCAAGAACAGATCAGCAGATGACTCTTAGCAAAACTTACGCAATACACATAAAAGGGCTTTATTTTCTGGTGAGTTTTCATTTTAGTTTTGTACTTAGACACTGTTTTTGTTTGGTTTTTTATCTTTACCACAAGATAAGTGATAAAACAAAAATTGTAAGTAAGAAAAAGAGGTAATTTTAAGAAGTGAGACAGTAAAAGATGGTAAGATCAGGATAGAGAGCCTTTGATGATCTAAAGTGCATATTTGAACATGCAGATGAACATCAGAATATAAAAGTGAAAAAAATCTTTACAGATTTTAAAAGGATACAATTAAATCTCTGTATTTTTTCGAGCTCAGCATCAGCAGACCTATCCAAGAAAATAAAGGCTATTAAATGATTTAGTATCATAAAAGGTTCTCAAGGATATTTTCTACTTCAGATTTTAATTTTTAACAGTTTCCAGCAATACTGAAAATTAGATCAGCAAAATCCAAGTGAAAAAAAGCATTTTCTCTGTCTTTGATACCATTATTCAATGGCTGACTTTTGTCAATCACTTGTGTTTCCAAAAATTGGGTCTCTGCTCTAAGAATAGTCTCTTTGCTGTAAGTATGTATAAATATAGATAGAATTTAATTTCATCAGCTATAAAATGTGTCAGCTGAATCTGCTACAATTTAAGTAACAACTGCAACTGTAATTGATTTCAATTAGCACATTTTTAATATCCCAATGTGTTTGCTGATGATGTCAGTAGATTTTTGGTCAGTAGCATGTATTAAAAGGGACAAGTACATCAGCAAGAGATACAAGTGTCATTAAGCAGGTTAAAGTACTGTTTTGGACTGCTTGATGTTCTGTTAAAAGACACTTTCTTAGTCTGGTATCCCATCTTTGCCTTCCAAGATACTATCTTTGTAACATTAATTATCCTTTGACAAAGTCACCATAATTCTGATTTTTAAGTAAGACAGGCAAAGCTCAAGGAAACAACCTTCACCTGAAACTCACCTAATATTTTAAACACTGAATGAAAAATATGAAACCATATACAAAATAAATGGACTTTTAAAATAAATTTTCATTTTTGACCATTAGAAAATGCAAGATATAAAATTCACAGCTTATAATATTTTTGAGTTTTGTTTTAAACATTATTTAGAGTCAATTATTTAGGATAAAGATGAATACCAATTTTCTTGAGTTATAGGGTGTGCAGTATATTCAGGAATCTCTTTCATTTCATTCAAACTTCTGCACCATTCTATTGCTGTTCTGATGTACCTATGTTAATACAAAAATACAAAAAAGTAGTTATTTATATGAGAAATATACTCCATTAATTTGAGCAAAAAACTGAAGGCATTAAGGAATCCACCTGGATGTGAAAGAAAAAGCTATGATTCAAAATCCAGCTTTTTCTCCTAGCTTGCCTTGCCATTTTTTGATTCGTACTTTTTGTCCAGAATCTTCTTGATATTTAGACCTATACAGATACAGTAAATTATAACAAAGCTGTATGATTTGCAATGAATAGTGTACAAGTGTTAATTTTTGTTTGTGAATATCTGCTTGCTAAAACACAGCACAGAAAACTTCTGATGATTCCCATAATGAGGCTGTAATTAGGGCAAACAGATTAGAAAAAGCAATCTGCAGGCAGAGGTCAGTATCTGTAATAAAGCAAAAACTGGATAAAGTGCTGTGCAGTTCTATATATCAGCTCTATATAGGACAAATGCTTTTGGGTTTTTTTTCTTATCCCCTGAAGTAAACGCCAAGTTGCAGCTCTAGTTATTTTTCTAAAAAGACATTGCCATAAACAATTATAATGGAATCACAGCATGCATGGGCCCTGAGTCATACAGGTCTTGAATCTTTGCCAAAAGTAAGATGTCATATCATTACATGTTTGTTCCATCCCTACCAGTATATTGTCAGTAAATACTGGTTTTTTCATATAAGAGGATTTATAGAGAATCATTTTGTATTTAAATTGTTTCAGTTGCTTATACCTTTCATAGACTCCAGGATGACTTATCTGTATTAGCTGCTGTAGCCCATTAGGAGTAGATAACTTACACCAGCCTACATCTTCATTTATCTTAGAAGAAAAAAAAAAATCAAATATTAATTTTCTGCTGCAGTCCAAAGAAAAAAAAAAGCAAGTATAATATGCCAATTTAAGAATTTAATATCTACGAACAATCCACTTTTAACACTTGCAAGTCTTTGTTTTGCTAGGGATAGAATCTGGTATTGTCTGCTATGACGAATGCAGAGGAAAAACACCTGGCAAAGCCCCAACTCTTGCTTTGTGCTATTCAAGAATAAATTATTTCTAAAAGTGTGTAAAAATGTCTCCAAACCTGTAGAATTTAATTCTTTCTTGTTTTTGTATTTTATAGGCACCAGAACTTTTGTTTCGTATCCTCATTAGTTTCCTAGTAACACTTTTTCCTGGAAAGTTTTAGGAATAGTCCTTCTTCTAAGTTACAAGTTACCTGGATCTCACTACAGGAAGAGCTGAAATCCCAAACCATAGTCAGGGTTGTCCCATCCCAAAATCCAGCATGGACTTTATGATCTGAGTACACAACCAGTCTTCCTACACTGGGAATAACCTTTTCATGCAGCAAAACTGGCAACATTTCTCGTCCATCTGCCTCAGGTACCTAGAACCAAAAAAATGCATTAAAAATGTGAGGAGAAAGGATATTTACATCATTAAAACTGTCTGTATCTGTTCCAGATTTTTAATTAACTTGTTTTTCCGGATCACAACCAGCTCTCTTCATCATGCAATTGCTTCTTAAATATAACTTTTAAATGCATGCTTCTGATTCCCAAATATATGCCTTCTGATCTGTGAGGATACATTCAACATTCTTCCCTCTAGATTAAGTCCTATTCCCTATAGCCTGTATAATCATCCTTATAACACTGCAAGATTTAAAAATTTTCAGCTACATACCACTTTCCAGCAGCAAAGATAATAATTATGATTTAATGACAGTTTTGTTTTGCAGCAATACTGAAGTATTCTGAGAAGAGAAAAAAAAATGAACAAAAATTTAAGCATTTCATTCCTACTATGTCTTCTAAGCACTTGCAACCTTTGTTTTATAAAGTTTAGATACATCCTTAGTGCTAAGATAACTTCCTTTAATTTTTATACTTAACATAATAATAAGTGTTATGTGTAATTTTAACTCCTGTCCTTCCTAAGTCAGTGGAATTAACGTAAGAAGGGTACAGTTACTTGGTTGCCTGAGTAATAATTGAGGATATAGAGTATGGATTTCCTGACACATCAGGAGGCAGGCTGTTCACTGAATACATCTTTTCTTCCACCTGCAGTGAAGAGCAGAAAGAAGATGAGTTAGTTACAGGTGCCATAGCATGAAAAGAGCATTAAGATCTTGCAAGTTATGAAATTTCTAACTTCTCAGAAACTAACTATAATCACATTTAAATCTGCCAGAGAACACAGACAAATATCTCATTGAAAAGTGTATCCTTAACCTTATGTCTGTGTGAAGAAATATTCAAATACTCAGTTTCTTTACAGTCAGAGAGGAGACTATAGTTCATTACTGAGTGACAATGTTTGACTACAAGTAAAAGCCTGTGTTCCAAGAGAACAAATCTGATTCTTAATTCTGCTTTAAAAATACAAGGTGCTGCATTAGCACTTGAGAGGACCCCTCCTCTGGTAGAACTTGACAGACACAGAGGGGCAAAATCCTTTCTCCAGCACTGAACAGCAAAGACAGAACAAAACCTGCATCTTCTAGGTTCTAGTAGAAAACACTTCCAAGTACAAAGAGATTAAACTCTAATCAATACACTGGCTTCAAGACTAAACTTCTAAATTAGTGAGAAATGGTTGTTGTAGAATCTTACTTTTGAGTTTGATAAAATAAATGTTAAAATGAGGAAGATTTTTCTTATTGTGTAAAATTTACAACAATAAATTCTGAAACAGAAGGAATAATCTTATCTTTTTGTATGACTGATGGCTTGATTGAGGCATTATAGTAATTACCAGTGTTGACTTCACTACACACTGCACAGCCAAATGTCTTAAGGAAGCTGCTAACTTGAAGGAGTTTGAAACATACTTCTAAGTAGTTTTAGTTTTTAAATAGTTTTATACCTTTTTTGTTCCTTTTTGGATTGTATAACGTACGAAATATTTTCCCAAAAATGCTCCCTCTGACTTGAAAAATGAGTCATCACCAGGATAAATTTCTGTGATGTTTGTCTTACCATGGATAAATCTAAGAAAAATAACAAGATTTTAAGCAATTATTTGAAATGCTGTGTCACTATACAAGGAAAACAGATTAGTACACCTGAAGAAAACAATAAGCAGAGACACACAGCAACTCACATGTGAAAATTTTCTACTGTTTGACGAACAGCAGAATGTACCAATAATTTCTTTTAACACAGAAGATTAGCATTACCAGGCTCTTTGTTTGCACATGTGCATGGGGATGGGATTTCAGTAAGCTAAGGGAAGCTTTTTTGTGTTGAGGTAAACACCTCTCATTCCACTGACCACAAAACACGGTGATCCCGAAAAGAAAAATCCAACTTTCTTGGTAGACCAGCCCTACCTAGTGTACACAGGAAACAGCCAGACTGAACAATTCCTGAACCATCTGAAGATCTTAATTTCCACTGCAGCTGTGTGTTTTTCACAAAGATCAATGTTTTTTAAGTTGTGATCATATGGTATCTCTGAGCCTAAAACCAATTTAATGACCCAATTTTGCAACTCTGGTTAGATGCCTGGACTTTGGAGGTGGAACTTGTAAGAATAAGTATGGCTACTCACCATACTTCCAAGGAAATGGGGATTCTCAGAAAAAAGCTCTGAAGTGCTGCTAAACATTTGGTTTAGATTAGTTGAAAATTTAGGAATTACACTGACGAAAAATGAAGAGCACTAGGCAGAAAGTTTAGACGTTTAAACACCAGTAATACTTTTATCAAAGACTTTTAGATGCTAATAGCAGTTGTAGCAATTTCAATTTTAAAGTCTTATTGTTGTGTTTTGGTTTGTTGGGTTTTTTTGGTTGGTTTTTTTTTTTTTTTTCTGTTAACCATATGGACAAGGTGACTTGCCAGGAAAATCCACAGCTGAAGTGCCTGAAACATGTGAATTGGGCCACCAAGATAAACATTTATAAACTAAGAAATTTTCAGCACCAAAAGGAGAAAAATAATTTGCAAAGAAACCAAGTACCATGATTATTAGTGAAATCTGTGGGAAGTCCAGCTGTCCAGTAAACCTTTAAGGAATCATATAATCACTTAAACATGATTTCAGATTCAGACCTGGTAATACACTGTGCTAGAAAATGTGAAGTTCAGTGAACAAATAGAAGAAATAAAGAGACTCTGACATGAAGATTATGTTCCATTTCTCAGAGAGTGAGAAAGGGACAAAGTAAGACATTTAAAGTTTAACTCCCATACAAATAAAGTCTTCCAGATAACACAAATTACGTCCTACATACCTGTAGAAAACACCCTGGCACCACACAACATGAATTAGCTGAGGGAATGAATACTTCTCCGTATCTTCATTCTGAAAGAAGTCACAGAAAGTCCACCTGTATAAAATGCAATGAAAGCGTCACTAAGTCCATGTGCTGGTTGTTTTTCTGTGTGTGTGTGTGTGTGCTGGTAATAATTTCTGTAACTAGAACTGATGTATGCACACTTATTCAAAAGAAAAAGGGATGCATATTTTCAGAGTCCTCTGACTCCTTGATTATCCCCATTAGTTACCAAATTAAACTTCTCAGTCCTGCAAATGGTTTTTTTTTATTATTATTTTTAGTGATGCTGACAGACAGCATATGCCACTGGCCCACCTCAGAAGCATTATCTTTTCAAAAATGAAGAGGAAAAACCAAGCCAACCCAATACAAAACCTGTGTTCTTTTTTCAATACAAAACCTGAGTTCTTTTTTCAACATTCTCTTTTTCTTTTGCATGTTCATACAGCATGTCAGAAAATAAAATTTACTTTTTCTCTGAACTAATTACTATAGCTTCACTACAGTAGGTTACAGAATGTTGGTTTTACAATGTCATGTTTCAAGAAGTTCCTAAAAAACCCCCAACTGATAGTAATTTTAAACTTTTTTTTTATAGCTAGGATTCAGTTATTTCACTAGAAGTTGAAGTTCCAAACTGCAGAATTGTAAAACATATGTTAACAACTACAAAGTAAACAGCTTAAATTACCTGTGTAAATGTGGGGCTCTGCAGCTGAGTGGTAAAGCTGTAGGTAAACGAGAAACTGTTTCATGTGTTTCAGGGTCTGCTAAAACGTCACTTTCAACAGCTGTACAGCTGTTTTTCTCATATGTCTTCATTACATTCTTCACAGTATGTAAGTTACAGCACTTTAGTGCCAAGGACAAAGGGTATTTCCATTCTTCTGGGCAGGAGGAAATAGTCCAGCGCTGTGTAACCCACGTGTATTCAGAAGAACAATTTGTGCGGAACAAAGGGACTCCATCTCCATCTCCTTTGTCCTTTGGTTTTGTTGGTTCCCGGTATTTTCCTTCAGCACAAACATGTTTATTCTTACCGTTTATTCTTGATTTTTCTGCAGCATAATTTTTACTTGGTTTTCCACACTGATCTCTGCTTTGAGAGTTGCTGTTCTTTTCAGAGGAGCATGAGTATGCTGCAGATGACTGGCTGACTTTGCATAAGAACTCCACTGTAAATTCTTGCTGCAATTCTGACAAGTAAAGGTGAGCACAGCCATCTACAGATGAGATCTTCACACTGCCGTTGTCTAAACATCTTGTCAGATCAGCTGCAGCAGGGTCAGGCCATTTAATTTCTAAGGTATCACTAAGAAGAATCTAATACAAGAAAAAGGATTGGAATGTACAGCAAGATAAAAAATGACCTGCCTTCCAGAACCTGCAAAGGAGCACTTACATTTAAATTAATTCAGTCCTTCAGCAAGGTGATGTATGGCAAGAAATGCTGCTCCATATTTATCTGCGTGTATGAACTCAGAGGAAGCAAAACATCTAATCTTCATATCTGCTTCCTCCCGTACTAAAGAGTTCTATCTAGCAATAATATTTTAATTTAATATCCAGTCATAAATTAGTAAGGTACATGGGCAACTGACCAGGTACAACTGACAGTCCACAACTGTCCACAAATATAACTATGTTATATATGTATGTATTTGTGCTTCCAACTGCTTTTTAAAAAATGGGAGAGAATGGCTGAACTATCTTGTTCATACTGATTATCAGTCAATTTGATGAAGAATTACAAAAGGACACTAAAAAAATAATTAATACCAGACAACGAGGCTGCAGATAAAAATTCAGTTGAGATAAATATAATGTGATCTAAATGGGGAAAGGCAATCCTAACTATATATAGTTATATATTTTTTTTTATATAGGAGAATGGGCTCCAAGCTGACTGCTGCCAACCAAGATCCCAGTGTTGTAATTCTCACTCCCATGAAAACGTACTCAATGCTCACCAGCAGTTTAATCAGTATGAAATGCTTGAAAATTCTAGGAATGGAACAAGAACAAACTGAACACATAGTGATATCACTGAATATATATTCACAGTTAACCTGCATTTTGAATACTAGCTGCAGTTCCGAACACTGACAAGATCCCCCTCATGGAGCTGTCCTAGAAATGTGGGTGGTTGGAGTGGCCAAAGGAGAGCCTAAGCACACCACAGGAATGGGTTGTTTTGAGCTCAAGCACAAGGCAAGTAATGCAGTCTAAGTGTTTTTGTGCCCTGTGGCCCATGAAAGTATTGTCACTGGTAGTAACAGGTCTCAGGTTAACTGTGCAAGGCCCCGGGCTGGCCTGTCAGGCTCATTAGCAACTTGTTATGAGAGCTAGCTTAATGAACTCTTACTTTATTATGGTGGACTGCTGGAGTGTGGCAAAGAGCAAAGGCCTTGAAAACATGGGCACTGGTTGGTAACAGGCCACAGAACAATTAACTGACAGTAAATTGCTGGAGAAGGACAATCTCAGGAGTTCTAGAAAGACTATTTTGGCTTTAAAAAAGGCAGGAGTTTTTCTCAAAGTGAGGGGGAAAAAACCAAAGCAACAAAAAAGGATTGTGGGGGAGAAGCCAACCAGCACGGAAAGGTTCTTGCTGTGGCCTAGGAAAGTTATTCTTCAGCATGCTGAAGCAGGTAGTCACAAGGGATGCTGTAAGTTAAAAACAGTCTAGAAACCCAGCCAACCTCCAAACGACCAAGATCTTTCAAGGCCTGAGAGAAGGTGGAAGTCGCTCACCAGTGACTCACCAGTCACTCACCTAAGAACAGACCATCAGCTCTTTGCTGCTGTACTTTGCAGAGAATGCATAACTGGTAAGGGCTGATGTCTTTTAATTAAGTATATAGTGATACTGAGCAACAGTACTTTAGGCAGCTAAACATCAGCATGAAGTGTGTTACTAATGAAGGGTCAGTCTAAAAGCTTTAAAACTTGCCTGATTAATCAGTTGTTTTAAGATTCCCACCACGCTGTGCCCTCATTTTTGGTGGGTACACCCAGAGAGATGCTGATCAGGAGCAAAACTTCCATAAATGGTAAACTGGTCTCTGGATGGATGTTCAGTCTGACCTGGAGCAGCCATTCCCACAGAGAGACACTTTGCCCCATTCCTCTCACAGACCTCAGCAGCATTTTCACGCAGGTACTTCAATGGGAAGATCTGACGCCCTCACGGAAAACACCCTCCCGTTGCACTGTGACCGTGACCGCCCTGAAAAGTTTCTACTGCCAAAATGTAACATGTACAAAATCCTAGGTCTTGCCCTTAGTAGGAGGAAACTAACTTCAGTGTTTGGCTTCAAAGAAGTGCATAAACAGAGGGCTAAGTAAGAGTTAAAACCTAATTTAAATGGCAGTTTTAAGAAAGATGACGAAGATTAGCCGAACTGCACTGAATAGATCTCCACGGCCTGTGAAATGATATTAAGTCCGCTAGAGAAGTTTGTTGTACAAAAGCATTACACGGCTAACTCCCACCTTTTTTCTTTCCGGAGGTATAACACGTGAAGGCAAGTAAGGGCGAGAAGAAAACGCATTCCGGAAATCTAGCGCTCGTAGAAGTTGCTCCTGTTGAAGTGCAAAGAAAAACAAACCCTGTTACGAGTTATTCCATGCAGTGATAAAATTTCAAGCTGATTTCATACTGATCTTTTGTGGAGCTGAGGCTATGAAACCATCTCCTTTTTTTACAGAGAGAAACAAGAACTCTTGTTGGTGCCGTGATGCCCCGGGCCGCCCCGCTCCCGCGCAGGGAGGCAGTCCAGGCACTGCCCAAGGGATGGTCCCTGGGACGGCGCAGGGACGAGGTGCAGCGCTCCCGTCCCCAAAAGCACTGCCCGCCGCATA
>NW_008237242.1:3449437-3457071 GCF_000691975.1 Corvus brachyrhynchos
CCCACCGAGCTCCTGCCGAGCTCCTGCCGAGCTCCGCCCGAACTCCTGCCGAGCTCCGCGCGATCTTCTCCGGAGGCCCTACCGAGCTCAGTTAGTCGGTGAGGTAACCGCACAGTCCTGCTCCCTCACGGAATGTGAGCGTATTTCATACACACATCTGTAAAATAAGCTTAAGGGAACAGCACACGGTGTCTTTGTATTTTTTTTTTAAAGTAAGTTTTTATTTGCTGAAAACGGGGGTGTCTTTTTTTGCTGCTGCGGAAGTGAAAGTTAGCACTACAAAAGCCTAGAAAAAACCCCCACCCTGTTTACGTGTAACTGTGCTTTTCCAAGAGACACCTCGTCCAGTAGGTGCGCCGCTGCAGAGCTGCTTCTCCCCACAGAACTGCTTCTCCCGCATCCCTATGCAATACCGCGGCTCAGCAACTGAGCATTCATTCCTCACCTCCCCACAGCAGCACCTCTGGAAAATCGGGAGGCAGGCTGCCCACCTACAACACAGGCTACAGATAAATAATTCTCTAGTGACGGCTCCTTTTCATTCACGCATTCACAGGGCAGGGCGAGCCAACACAGAGCTGCGTAGCAAGAACTGGGTAGTAGAAACCCTCCCTGAATAGAGAGAAAGACCAAGGTGCCAAATGACAATTTTAAAATGATACCTAGTTGACTTTTTTGGAAGATTATATACACTCTCCACCTCCCGCCAATACTTACAGTTTAATCAAAGCTGTTTTAAGTGGATTGACAGTTCACATCTAAGCGACAATTATTATGAACCCCCAATCCAAGCACTTAGCAAATGCAGTTGAAGATCCACACTAGATCAATATGGTCTCTCTTAGCTGCAACAATTGTCCCTTACCTGCTTAGGGAAATACAGGTTTCTCAGATCAGTGCAATCATGGACTAAATGCATTCAGTACAAGTTTCCATTCTTGACAGCTGTTGTCTCAGCAGAGAGTAGATCAACACTCAGTCAAGTGGCTGCTGACACAGCCATGCATCAAAATAACCTGGTTATATTCACAATACCTCTTTTTAATGAGTACTATTATGTACAGTAGTTGCCTGAAGCAAGTTTCAAAGTATATATTGGGATTATGAATGAGTTATGAATATTAATTTTTATAATTCATGGATGATGCATTGTGTTTTGCTGGCAATTTCACTGCTCTGGCTGGAACCCTCAGCATAGGAACTGTGGAAGTAGGTCACACAGGCTGAAGTAGAGGGAGCAAATCAGCAATTCAGGGTACAAACAGTGTAGTATCTTCCCAGTCTTTTGGCCGGAGTGTCATTTTCTGTTCCTGTATCAACTAATGATCTACAGGCATCAACTGGATGATTAGAACTATAATTCAGTCAGAGAGAACTTGCAAACTTGAGCTATCAGTAACTCAATGAGTTGTGTGCAGCAGGAAGGAAAGGCAGAATGTGATAAGGAAGTAATGACCCAGTGAGAAATAAAGATTACTACTACAAACCAGACCGAGTGTCACTAACATTCAGTGCCACAACAGATTATTCTCTTGAAAAAAAAAAAAAAAATCCCAGCTGTGTGCAAGTTGTGATACCTGTGAAACCTGATGTAGTTGGGCCAGTTTTTCTTCTCTCTGTAGGGCTACAATTATTCTAAAACACAACAGTTAAAGCCCAATAACCTCTTCTGTTGCCAGTAGCAAGAACTTCCTTGCAGATTTGAAAGGAAACTACTGAGAACAAGCTGACTTCATTTCTGGATATGAAAATCACTCAACAGCAAAGCACATGCAAAGCAGCAACTCTTGCAGCCCATTTTGAAATTACTTTAAACAAAGTGTGATTTTCATATACTAAACATTTTTGTTAAATCATAATTAGTTTGTCAAGAGTGGCAAATTGTGTGTATACTTTTACTGATCTGCAAAGCTTGGGTCTCATGCTCAAATTCGAATGTGAAGCCTGTTTCTTTTTAGAACCAGTGATAAAGAAGCTTGCTTCACATCTCCCCCAGATTTTGCTTTCCATGTTTCTGTGCCTTCACTGATTTACCATTCCACCATTAGGAAAATACATCTTTTTAAAAGGTTGTAAATTTGCAAGGCACTGTTCAGAAACCTGTAGACAAGAAACACTTTCATACCATGCATTTGAAATTTGTAAATGCTAAAATTCAGGTGAAATCATCTTTAAACCTCTCATGACTCATCTCTATCATACACAGAACAATGAGCAATTAAGAGCGGGCAGACAAGTGGCAGACGAGGGGGTCCTGACAGTGAGAAACCTGCTGCTTTCTTCTGCTCTTTCACATTCACTAGCTTGTATTGAAGTTCTGTGAGATTTAAGACAAGTAGGAAAGACTTAAGTGTTTAATGAAAAGATTATCCTGTCTTCCTTAGGCAGCAGGACAGAGTTAAAACTAATTTTTCCCTGCTGCAGTAAAGACTGAAAGCACTTACAAAGTTCATCTGTACAGACCATAAACTTGTCCACTAATTTGAACAAAAGTCTCACTTTGATTTTTCAGTATTTTCAGTGGAGGAAAAAACTTGTATTGCAAACTTGACCTGAGCTGCTCTATATATACACGATTCCTAGTTCCTGACTTTTTTTTTTTTTAAACACTGATTTGGCATGCTTCTTATCTACATGTAAAATTGCTGCTTCCACAAGCTGACAGTACATCTGGAGCTGACAGCTACCTTAAAGAAGACTCACCACCAACTATGCAAAACTAAAAGATGTAAAATGCAGTCCCTTGGAGTCACTGTTACTTTACTGTAAAGCATATATGAATGCTCGTTCCTTGGGACTTTAAGTTCTGAATAAATATGTTTTCCACAAGACATCTGCTTGTAAAGTCAGCAGAAAGTCTGACCTGTATTTTGATTTAAAGTTTTGTATTAAAATTATGCTCAACTTAGAGAATATGTATTTGGAAGTCATCTAGTTTTCACATTTCTAGTTTCTGGATTTTAGTCTAAAGACTTTGAAATGCTAAAATAGTCTTTATGAACATATTGCATTTTGATACATTTTATTTTTCCAGCAAGAATTGAAAGATAATAGTCTCTGCAACTGTGTGCTTTGAAGAAGAGAAAGGAGTGCTCAGTGAAGGAGAGATAAAAGAAGGCAAAAAATCATTTTTGTTTTAAAGCAAGAAGACAAGGTAGTGATATTATACCAAAGGAAATAAAGCTAGTTAAATTTTATTTTCCAAAACTCCAACCTAAATAAGTGTGTTAAATAAACATCCAGAAAACAGTCACTGCTCACTCTATTAGCAGATGCACAACTTATTTAACCAAAAAAAGAACAGTGAAATATTATCAGAATTATTTACATGCATATTTACAATGCGTGTACTTTAGAGTAGCTAACTGTTGGGAAATACTTGCGTTTGTTTTTGGTAAGGATTTCTACTCAAGTCTAACCAGCAACAGGTAACAGGAAACAATTCAACTGCGTTTGGCAACAACAACAATGGAGTACCCTAGGAAAACTAACATGATTATATGGAGTCAAAAAAAGAGCAGTTTGCTCCAGAATGTTAACATTAATGAAATTTATGAGTTTACTCCAACTACAAAACTAAATCAAACTACATAAAATTAGAAGAATAAAAGAAAGTTACAAGGGTTGCGAAAGGTAAGACATATTAGATACATTACTAGAAAAAAAAGCAAAATAAAAAAAAGCACTGCACATACTCTTGAGAAGCATGGTTTAGAACATAACTATATTACTATTGCCTTAAAGAACACAACAAATTACAGAATAGCTTTTTCTTGTAGATTTGAAAATAAGCTTATCTGAACCAAAGATCTTGTAAGCACCTCACTTCCAAAATACTGCTTACTTTTTCACATATCAACATGTGACATATTTATTCCAAGAAAAAAGAAAAGCCCAGACCTCACCAATGTGTATTTTGAAAGAAGAAGAAAAAGGGAATGAACAAAACAAAAACTCATACACAGAACTTCCACAAGCCACTTTTCATGATTGTGATCTACAGACAAAAAAAAAATTTCTTTCTTATTTGGATCATACTCTTCTTGGGGGGGAAGTGGAGAAAGAAAATGCAAGATATATTGTATATGGTAAATAGGATGAGTAAATCCCAATATATACTAAAGCAAACAAGCAAGCAAATTCAGATGATTATTCTTTCCCTTTCTTCCTCAAGGGAAGTTTTATGGGACAGTTCCCCATTAAATTTTAATTTCGATTATAATTTTTAAATAATTTTTATTGCAGCCAAAACAGTGTTCAAAAAACATTTTTCATAAAATAAACTATGATATATACACAACATTTTAAGTTACAGGGCATAAGTTTACAATTTTTGGCAGATTCTGTTAAACAAAATGGAAATTGTGTAACTTTAGTACTTGGAGAAACTGAAGTTCCTCATTTTGGTACAAATGTTTTGTGTCCCCCTGCACTCTAACCATATCTAAAGTGGTTAAATAAACTAACATTAATATGTAACATCTCACTGTTTTCTCTTATGTTCTGATTCTAGACAGAATTTTTCATATGCTTCTTCAATTTCTGGATCCATCTCATCATCAATCTCATCAAAATACCTGAGGAAAAAAAAAAATCACCAAATGTGTTAGGTTTACATGCAGATTTTCAGAACCAACAGATCTGTGTAGATGTCAAACAAAAAAACAAAGCTTTATAAATGACAGTTATTTATGATATTTTCTTAAAGGGAATTAAAAGGAAAAAAATAATGGATACTAGGAAAACAAATAAACAGAAACCTCAGAGCAGCACAGACGTACAAATACCTAGTGTTTGCCACCTTTTTTAGATCATCTTATGCTGCCCAGTTTAAAACACAGAAATAGTTTCCAAGATGACAGAAAATGCAATCATGCAATCCAAGCTTCCCAAAATTTAATAATGCATCTGTACTGATCCATTTACCGGAAAAAAAAATTACCAACATATTAGTGTAATTTTGATTGGTTAGCATCCTAGTTCAAAGACAGAATACATTAATATAGAAACCCTGCATTCCTGTTCGCTGGTATGTAAAAGAAGGCCATAGAAAATGTGTAAGAAAAGTTTTTTTGTTTAAAAGTGTTGTGCATTGAGCAATCAGTCTATGTATTTATCTCATTTGCTCCTTGTAGAAGTGTAGCCTTCAGAAGAAAGAGCCCTCACACAGAACCCTCCTCCCTGGTGTCTGTCAGTCATGAGAAATAGCTGACAGCAAATCAGCAGACATTTGTCTAAGCTTTTCTTAAGCCTTCAACAAAGAAGGTTATAGTCACCTTGCTTGAAGGTTGACTTAGAGTGTTTTACATGTAGTTTTCAGATTTGCTGTGTTTTTTAACTGCCTTCTGTCTTCAGTTTGCATTTTTCCTACTAAGCAGAGGTTCACATGGGTCTTTTTTTCCCCTTCAGTATGAGCTTGTTGATTTCTGATGGCATCTCTAATATATCTTCCAAAGTTCTTGACATTCCCCTCAGCTAGGTACAACCTGAAAGTTTTCTAATTTACTAACAAAAATACTGATACAGGCCTGCTGTGTTACCACACATAAAAACAACACTGCAAATGTTCTTGTGTGTCAAATCATGATCTGAAAGTCCTCCTTTGTCAGTGTAAAGCTCAGAGCAATTTACTTTAGACCATGTTTCTTCTTATTTTACATATTTCTTTCTTATAAACCAGTGCCAAAAAGTCAGATTATAGTCTCATCTACTGCTTCCACCTTTACCATTAGCTTGCTTTTCTTGCTCAACAGGAATACTGAATGACCCTCTAATTGAAGGGAATGCTACTTAGGCTGAGGAGAGAGAGTTAACACTTCCTCCCTTTGAAAGACACTGGAAATTCAGTAATCATGTCTCGCTGGGATGTTCATGCACATCAGTCAAATGAATTTAGATTGCCTCACTACAAACACTTGAAGGCCTGGCACTTCACTTTGCTTGCAAATTTTTTTTTTTTAAATGCAGAAGTATGTTTGTACATGTGCATAAACATCTGAAATGTAATTATCATACTCAATAGAACAAATATGAAATAGGTTTCAAACTTGTGTGATTAAAATCCATTTTATACCCAGACAAATACATCCACTGTAGAACTAAATAACAATTACATTATTTAGTTTCATTTTTGCCAAGATTGGAATCCTAAGCCTGTACTATCACAGCATCACAGTAAAAATAACTATTATTAAAAAAAAATCACTAAAAAAGAAAACATACAGCTCTCCATGTCCTGACAGATCTGCTCCATTTTCTTCATAATATGGAAACAAATCCTCTCTTTCAAGCAGCTCTTGGTATTTTTCTTGATAATCTGGCAAAGTAAAAATGAGACTGAGTAGATATATGACTAGTCTTCTAAATTAACAGAAAACTATAAAGTTTGAAAATTAGCCAGTTAACAAAACCATAAACTGCAAGAAACATATTAACAGGAAAAGCTCCTCCTACAACATTTTCTCAGGACATGAATGGATCTCTAGGAATGATGCTTAACTTCCCACAGAACTGTAAAGTTAGTGACAGATGTCTTTACTTCAAATGATGCTATGCCATGTTGTGCTCAGACTACAGATAAAGAAACGAAGGATTTTGATTTGATTTTGTTACTAACAGTGGACAAACAACAGACTTGAGTATTTCTGGCTTTTTGGAAAGATGAAATGCTGTGGACTACTGAATAAATTCTTCTGACCTTTATGAACTCAAATGCACATTCTCCATTTCAAACATCTACCTTCTTTTAACACAGAATAAATCATGTGCTCCACCAAACCAGGAATTCAGGCAGAATTTTGTCTTTTAAGTTGCATAGGTTTTAGATTCTTGAAGAATAACATTTTATGTTCTTCAACAGACTGTAAACTTGATTACAACTTTTTAAAGAAGATTGAGAAGACAGGTAAGCTAAACTTGTGCCATACCTGGGTCTGCTGCAGTGAAAGGAACACCATCAGAAGTGTAAAATGTTGGTTCATTCTAAAAATAAAGTCATACAGAAAGTTATATGTGTTCAGAGAGACAGATGTTTGTAGTTTTGAGTAATGCGATTGTCTATGAATCAAACTAAATTCACATGAAAGTAAGGAACTGAAATGTCCATATATTCTTACCATAAAATAGTTTGGGTCATTTTCAGGGGTAGCTTCTGTGTGTGGAGTTGTTCCATGAACTCTACCCCAGTTACTAGATCGCAGTTCTACTAGTTTCAGAAGCATGTGTTTCACATCTCTGAAATAGAGAAGCACTACAAAAGTTAGAGTGTTTTGTGCCAAGCAAGAAATTGGACTTCTCTTATTGCACAAATACAAGGCAGTTAAATCTGTCCAAAAAAATAAGTTCAAGGACAAAATTTGTGTCCAGTGTGTCCTATCTGTCCAGTGCACAGATAGTTTTCAATTCAATTCTACAACTGCAAGTCTAGATGCTTTAAGTGTCCATTATGAGATATTCACCCTTTTTCCTTTCTCTGCTGTTAAGTAAGAAGCTCATATGTAAAAGGAAATTGCTATAGCTTTTATTGAGATACCAAACCTTGCAGTACAAGTTAAAGAACAAATCTGTTTTTGATAAAAGGATAATACTGGGGGAAAAAAGGAAGATGATCTTCAAATTTTAATTTAATTTCCTAT
>NW_008237242.1:3457253-3476567 GCF_000691975.1 Corvus brachyrhynchos
ATTTTTTTTATTTTTTCATAAAATTTTCCCAGCTGAAAATGATGCTGAATTTTTTTTTGCCTTTTTTTTTCTTTTATATATTCTCTGTATTCTTTACACATGTATTTGTAGCTCTGTAGCCTATTCTAGTATTCATAGCTAGCATTTTACCTACTCTGTTAGACAGAAAGACAAAAAAAATTCCTCGGTGGCTCCAGGCTGGGGGTCCAAGGTTAGGTTCTCTGGGAAGCCAAGGCTGGAACCAGCTCTCCCACACACATTTTCATAAGCAAAGTTTAGTTCCTGTCTAAGGGAGGGGGGGAGGAAAGGGGAATTCAGAAAGGGTTGCACCTCAGCACTTATGTCTCTAATTGGGGATGCTTGTCAGTTATGCTAATTTGCTAAACATATAAAAATTGGATACGTGTTATGCTGGGTTTGCATCGTTGGTGCTTTTCCACCTGGTGAGTTGTGCACATAAGGATCCTTATAAAAGTAACCCCTTTTAAGTGTGTCTGGTTCATGATTTTAGGATCAGTGAAAAGGCAACAAAATTAGTTTGTTGTTCTGTATCTTTGAAGCCTCAGCTTGTGCCATCAATTTTGGTTCCTGAAGCAAAAATGTCCTCATCCTCCTTGGGGGCAGCTCAATCACAACCCACAGATGTTATGAGCTACTCTTGGCCTCCCTCCATATGGCAAGAGATCAGGGTCTGAACCCTCTGCAGGTTTTTAGTAAGTTTGCAAGAAGCTGAGGATAAAGCACAGCAGAATCAGATAACCTCATGCACACAGGTTATTAGTCAACCACTAATACATTACTAATACATTAGTCAACCACTCGTTCTTTTCCAGATTGAAGCTAAGACCTTGCCAAAAAGGTGTGCTCTCCAGAAAAAAAAAACCAAACAAAAACCAAACCACATAGTATATTTCATTTTGCCTTTACATTTGTAGTAATTTGTATGTATTTAATACTGCTACTTATTTAGTACTGTTTGTATGTATTTAATCCTGTTCAATTCAAAATTAAAAGTATAAACTATGAGATATTGCCCCACTGTCTCTTTGTACATACTTGCTTTAAGAGCCTAAAGCACTTACAGAGGATTTCAAGACCTAATAGGAAAAGAAAAAAAAAGTGGAACTTGAAACTCTATTAAAAACTGAAATACAATAAACCCACCCCAAAACAAAACCAACTCAACTACCAAAATATCCACATTACTCTTCAACTGAAAAGCATTTTTTTTTAATGTAGAAAATGACCCACACATCACAATACTTTTCATAAATATAAATTTTTAATATAATTTTTTGGACCTGTTCATTACTGTTGAAGATTTTTCAAGGTGTTCTTTTTCATATAAACAAAATACTGCACATTAATTTATCTTCTCACCTGCTACAGTTTGCATCCAACACAACATTTTCAATTCTCTGAATAATTTCCTCCATATCATTCTTCCCTTTCTCTTTCCAGGCATCTTCTAAAACTGAGCCTGTCAACTAAAGACAAAGGATTAGTTTGGTTTTTTTTTAAAGAAAATTAGAAATTCTTAATAAACAGTCAGCTGAAGAGATTCTGTAACAATTCATGACACTTGGACTACCTGATGGCTGAAGCTCCCGGCTGCCTGTATCTCGTTGCTAAACATATTAATAGACCTCATAAATAGTTTATTTTAAACTACAGACAGCATAGGAGCTCTGTGTCCAATGTTTATGCTACCTAGAAGTTCACAGCCACTTGGTTTTAGTCTTGAAATATGATTTTGAAACCATTCTTCAGTGACATTGGTCAGATTTTACTTGATTTTAGTACGTACTATCCTCCTTTATTTCCTTTAAGTCTTATTTTTGCAGCTGATTCCACCAGTTTACATGACAACAGCAAATACTTTATTGAACTTTAGAAACACTTCAGTCAACTTGGCTAGCACCACACACGCCAGAGAATCCCATCTCGGTATACATAAAGGAGACTAGAATTATCTGACCAAGCCAACCTGAACTTTATTACATAAAAGTCTACCAGGCTAAAGCTGCTGCCCAGAAAGCTTTAGCAGCAGTCAGTCTGGAACAGCTATGGATGAAAGCCTCTGACTACAAGAATAGGTACTTCAGTGCCCAATAATTGCACAGGAGGAGTTAAATCAGAAAAAAAAAAATTAGTTTGCCACTAATAGCAATCTCCTCAGCATAAATATTACATGATCAAAAATACTTGGAATGGCACCTGATGATACAAAGAGATAAAATCCCAAGATAAAAGCAAGTAACCCTAGATAATTAGGTAGTAGCATCAAGATTAATTAAAAATAAACATATTGCACAGCAAACAGGTGAAAAAACTGTATCTATCACTATATTAAAGATAGAGACATTTATTGCTTTGGTGGTGAAACCAAGGTTTCATGAGGTAGCCCAGTCTAGCTACATATATACTCAACACTTGTAGTTACTATAAGACATCAGAAAACACTTGCATGAACAAAACTAAAAGTCTCTTTGTTCTGAAACACCTTTTAGATGGGTGTGTTATAAAACAATTTAGATTACTGGTTTTCTTCAGCATGCTGCACTGTAAAGCTTCCTGATTTGTGTATTGCAGCTTAAAAAGGTTCGTCAGTGGGCCTTACCTCAGGGAAGCACTCCCAACATAAGGACTGCACACTCGTATTGAGCACAACTGCACACTTGCTGTGAAGCAATCTCTTTAAACATCCAAACTTCAAATGAAGGTTTTAAATTACAAAAATCTCTCTTCCCTACTCTCTGTTTATCATATCAAAAGCAGCTGTGAGAAATTACATTCAAGATAGAAGAGTCTGAGAAGTAGTGGAGTATGAGGAAGGGTAAAGAATGAGGAAAAACAAACAATCCAACCAAAAATCTTCAGAAAAATACTGTTTAGCACTTAATCTTCATTCCTAATTTAGACTGTTTTCCCAACTATGAGTACAATGATACCTAGTGAAGGTAAGAGTTTCTCCTACATAGAAGCTAACCATTTTACAAGAAAAGGCATGGGTTATGAGCTAAGAGGTTTATTTTTGACACGAAAGAGAAATTCTACAATTTCTACAACAGTAATGACACATATAATACAGAATGAAATAACTGATATTAAGGACCTTTTCCACAAAAAATGGTGGACCCTAATGGCCAAGCATCCTTCAGAACACAGAACATACCTAAGATCTCACAATTCGTTCAGGCTGGTTAGTTTTCTCTCACACAAGAAGCAGCAAAATAAGATCTAGAGGAAGCATTTACTCCTTTGCACCTGAACTTAAGTTCTATTGCTCATTTCTACATAAATGGCCTTCAATTTATTTTTAGAGCACCTTGTTACTTTTTGTACTGGCTCAATTTCCTAATGGTACTAAGGAAAAAAAAAAGTAGTTTGCTCTGCTAATGCTGTAATGCATAAACCCCTATAAATACTTCCTCATTTGCAGTTTACCCTGCTATTCCCAAAGCTAGAAAGTTTTAAAAACTTGATTATTTTTTTGTTTTAAAATTACTATCTCACCTTCAGCAGTTTCACTGCACATATCAAATTACTGTCCACAGGATTAGAGAAGAGTGAATTCAGTAATTCCCGAAGACCTTCTTGAAGAATTTCTGCCCGTGTAACCTGTCCCTTTGTTCCTTTGATCTGAAAAAACATATATAAAACCCCCCAACATTTACATTACTTGAGTTTTAGAAATTAATTTAGGCACATGCTCTCTCTTGAATGCTGTATGATTTGGTTTGTGATCAACATAGGTGATCTCTGTGGTGGAAAGAACAAGAATGGTTTGTGTTGGAAGAGACCTTAACCATCATCTAGATCATCACCTACCTCAATCTGCTGGCCATACCTCTTCTGATGCAGGTCATGTTGAAGTCCTCATCCACCAACACCTAAAGTCCTTCTCAGCAGAGCTGCTCCTGATTAATTCTCCACGCAGCCTGTACTTGTGCCTGGCCCAATGAAGTATCTTGCACTTGGCCTTGTTTACATGGTCCCACCTCCCAAGCCTCTCTTGGTCCCTCTGGGTGGCATCCCTTCCCTCCAGCACATTGACTGCACCACACAGCTCAGTATCATTGGAAAACTTACTCTGAGTAATGTCCTTTCAATTCTGACATAACAATGCAATGTCTAGCATTTTGTTTCTCTGCTAAAAAATTGCTAAGAAAAGCAACCAAATGCCAGCCTAATGGTCCAAAAAATACCAAATTACCAGAACCCCACACTCTTTTCCATACTGCATTACATATTCTCTACAGCAGCAGTAGCTTGCTTCCAGAAGGCAGTGTTTATATATTTAAAAAGTTATAGGAAATAGTTTCAAAACAAATGGAATACTCCAAAGAATATGGCATACTCCACAAACGGACAACTCCCCCTGCTCCAAAGTCTTTGAAAATCTTCCCTTTTTCTTCTAGCAAGTGAAAAGTAGATTTCAAGGACCACTTATGGTCCAGAAATGGAAGAGTCAGAGAAGGATTTTACTCATACCAGCAGAACATTTTTAGAGTGTTTGCTTAAATCATTGAAATAATCAAGTTTAATGTATATTTTTAACTACACTGCAGCAGGAAGTGAACTTGGTGAAAGCACAGGCAAAATAATCAAAGAAATTTTTTACACATTTTTGTACATATCACAGACATAGAAAACAAATTTAAATACAAGATTGCATACTTCATGCATAAGCCAATGACTCAACCATCAGAAGAAATATCTTTAAAGGTCTGCACTTTTAATTCCTCATTTTGAGTGTTTTCACATCTGCCTCAAGGGTTTGTTAACACCTCTTATTATCGCCTGAATACTGAATTACATGGGTTATTGATCCTGGTCTGCTTCTGCTAGGCATTTAATAACATCTAATATATTGGTTAAGTATATCCATCTGGGGTTTTTGCCAGTAAAAAGAAAATACCAAAAGCTTAATTTCGAAGATGTTTATGGTTGGTTCTTCCCAAAAATTCTTACACTTTAATTTTTATACACTTCTAATGATCTTCTCCTTCCTTGTTTACATGTTTCTTGGATATACACATTGTAATGAAACTATTCTAAAGTTCTTTTATTTACTGCCTTCTGCCTTTAGAAGAACACCTCAAATTATAGTCCATTTCAGTGTTTACCTACACACAACAAAAAATTAATGAAGATCCATGTGACATGCAGCTTTCTTCTTACCTCTAGGTTAAGATAAAGTTCAGCTAAGAACAGCACAAAGGCATGAAATTGTTTTCTAGTAGTCTCATCCCCTTTGGTAGCTTCATCTCTGTTTTCATACTCCGTCCGACACCTGTAAAAATTAAAACAAAATTATATAATCTGTAGCCATTCCAACATATGTAACATGCTACTCATTTAAAGGAATGCTGAGAACTTATGAACTGCATGAAAGCTGTTACATGCTGAATGCTGGGATGTATGATCTGTGAAGGAAATGAGAGGCCTTCACAAAGAAACAGTGGATTTGCATCCTTTTAGATGAATACATATGATTACATTATTACATCTCTAAGCACTGAGATACCTGATGCAGCAAAATTAAATAGAACAACTTGGAACATGTAGAAAAATACAGTTACACAATTTATACAATAGAATATGGGTTCAGGATGTGCAATAGTAACACAGGCACCCAATGCCCACAGAAATGAAACAGACATGTTCCCCTCTTCAGAGTGCTTACCACATTGTCTTAGATGCCTTTACACCTATTTGATAAATTCTTTATCTTGCCATGTTAAATGATAAGTGATACATAATTCATGACATCCAGCTGAGTGGTGTTAAGTGACACTCTAGAGGGAAGGGATGGAACACAAGAGGGACCCTGACAGGCTTGAGAGGTGGCCCTGTGCAATTCATGAACTTCAGCGAGGCCAAGAGTAAGGTTCTGCACATGGGTCAGGGCAATCCCAAGCATTAAGAACAGCTTGGGCAGGGAAGTGATTGAGGACAGTCCTGTCAAGAAGGACTTGGGGTGCTGAGTGATGAGAAGGCCAATGTGATAGTGCATACTTGAATCCCAGAAAGCCAGTTGCATCCTGCATCCGGAGCAGTGTAGGCAGCAGGTGAGGGAGGGAATTCTGCCCCTCTGCTCCGCTCTGGTGATACCCCACCTGGAGCATTGCATCCAGCTCTGGGGTCCTCTGAACAGGGAGGACACAGACATATTGAGTGGGACCAGAGGAGGCTGCTAAGTTGACCACGGGGCCTGAGCATCTCTCTTACGGGCACAGGCTGAGAGAGCTGGGATTGCTTAGCTGGGAGAAGAGAAGGCATTGCTGACACCTTATAGCATTTTCCAGTACCTAAAAGGGGCCCACAAGAGAGCTGGAGAGGGACTTTTCACATGGGCATGTAATGATGGGACAAGAGGAAATGACATCAAGCTAACAGAGGACAGGTTTAGACTAGATATTAGGAAGAAATTCTTTACTGTGAGGGTGGTGAGGCACCAAGACAGATTGCCCAGAGAAACTGTGGATGCCCCATCCCTGTAAGTGTTTAAGGCCAGGCTGGAAGGGACTTTGAGCAGCCTGGTCTAGCAGAAGGTGTCACTGCCCATGGCAGAGGGGTTTGGAACAAGATGATCCTTAAGGTCCCTTCCAACCCAAATAATTCTATGATTCTGTAATTTAAATATAAATACAAATAGATAGGATTAACATACCATGGCAGTGAAGTAATCTTTCTAGTATTTAGCAACTGTGCCAAAAATACATAAGTTTACATAACAGTACAAAAACAAAATTAAAAAAATATTTGAGATAAAATGAAACCCAGACAAATTCTAATGTATTCTCAATTCTTCAAGATTGAGAAATAGTGGAGAACCTGAAAAATCTAAAGAGCTGAAATACAACATTTCAGGTAGAAACTTTGTTGATAAACAGAAGATGATCTCTCTGTAGTCACCTTGTTAGGTTGTTTATCTGCCTATACCCTAACCACTCACAATTTCACTCGTATTAGCAAATAAAATCTAAGCAACTTTAAATTCATGGCTTCAGGGTGCTAACATTATTGTTACCGACTGGGTTTGCTTCAAATCCAAGAACCAGAAAATCCAGCATTAACAGGGATTTATTAACGCCGTAAAATATTACCATGTCCCGCAGCCATAGGGAGGAGGAGGAGAGAAGATCCAGCAGGCAGGAATTGTGCAGCAAGATTGATTTATTTAATTATTTTACAAACTCTTTTATAGACTTTTTTCTTCATAGTCTAGTTGGACAAAGGATCAGCCACCCCTTGGGGGTGATTGGCTAAAATCCTAAAACATCCATTGTCAAAATATTTTTCTACTCTACTATAAACAAGGCTTCTCAAGGTTGCAGGTGTTTGGTTGTTTACATTCCCTGCTACCTCTTCTGTGAGAGAGAAAAGTCTCTCACGGACTTAGAAAATAGCAAGAAATTCCTTGCTAGAAGCATTTTTGTATCCACAGGGATTTCCTTACATGTTCAAGTAACAGATAGTTAAAAATATCAAAAGCAATAACTTTGAAAGGAAAAAAACCAAAACCAAAAAAAGAAAAACAAACCCAAGAGAAAAATTAGCATTTTCAGCTTCTGCATGCCCTGGTTTTAGCTGTTGCTTTGCAGCGTTTGCACTACATCAAGGACTCTTCTGCTTCTCACCCCACCCCACCATCAAGGAGGCTGGGGTGGCACAAGAAGATGAGGGGAGACAGAGTCAGGACAAGTGACCCCAACTGACCAGATGGCTATTCCTCCCATGCGGCCTCATGCTCAGCACATAAACCAGGGAGAAAGCTGGCTGGGGACCGCTGCTCCGGAACTGTCTGGGCATTGTGGGTGGTGAGCAATTGCACGGTGTGTCACTTGTTTTGTATATGCTAATTCTTTTACCATTGTTATATTCCCATCCTTTTCTATCCTAATAAAATACCTCAACCCATGAATTCTACTTTTTCTGCCCCCAATTCTCTTGCCTATCTCATTGAGAGGGTGGGGGAAGTGAGTGAGGGGCTGCAAGCTGTTTAGCTACCAGCCAGGTTAAACCATAACATTCCACTCATGATAAAAGACCACTGGAATGCATTACCATAGAAGTTTATCATGCTTTTGCTCCCAAACATTGCCAGACTAAGTAAAAACTTTTAAAATAAGAGACAAACCTGAAGGTTAGAAAGCCAGATGTCTTTAAAGAAAAAACAAAAGCACAATTTCTAAAGAATTCTGAAGTGTCCAACTACAATAGTCCTTCAAATGTCATGGAGTAATATTTGAAAGGAAATATAACAATTTAAAAAATGTTGCATTTTTGTTAACTACAAAGTGTAATCATTATCAAACTAAGGTCCCCAGAAACCTGCAGTAACCAGAAACTGAAGAAATTTATACTTCTGGATTTTATACGGCTATTTCATAGACACAAAGTCAGTTAGCCAATCAGTGAATAAACCTTGCACAGCAACTCCAGGCAAAAAAAAAGTGTTAAAGAAAAAAACCACAATGAAGTTAAGTACTGGCAAGAGTCAAAGGACAAGGACAGTACATATATGTGCATTTAGTATACTTTTAAAGTAGACTAGCTTTCCAATTTGCACTATTTTTTGGGATCAGTCTAATGTACTCAGTTCAAAAGAGCCTGCAGAACTTTGAATGGAGTCCTATTTTCATATTTAAAAATACTAAAATATTTTAAAATGTTTGTGTTCAATACTCAGCATGTACCTGTGCTTCGATACTCCTCAACCTATACTACTATTTTAAATATGTATTTCTTTGTATGCAACAGGAAGAGTTAACAAACAAACCAGAAAGATGTAACTGAGGAGAGTAACAGGCTTAAAGTGACTGATACTGACCTTTGAAGTAGCAACTGTCGGAAGTTCCCGCTTTGCGGACTAATGGTTAGATGGTGAGACAGATAGTTACACAATCGTGCTCCCATGTACGAAAAGTTTGGGACAGATGTGGCCTTCCAAAATAAAAATGGAAAAATGAATTATTTATAGCCTATTAGTTTTATCAGGAAACATTTTTAAAAGCTTTTTTGAAATCTGTATGTTGATCAGACAACTTGAGCAGAAAATTAATGACTAATAATCACTATTAGCCATGTTCACTTTTATATTGCATCAACATTTTGCTATATGCATTTCAGCACTTAAAAGCTCATTATACTGTGATTTTGTGGCTCTAAGAAAACAATCACCATTATGCCACGTATCTTCATGTAACTCTACTTCTGCACTATGACCTACAACCAAAGAGTGTCCCAACGTCAGTTACAAACTGCTTTACAAAAAAATCAGCAGTGGACATTAAGACACTTTTTCAAGAATAATTACTCTCTCAAGGAGCAATGAGTACATTCAAACAACACCATAAAAAGTTGTCTTGTTTCAGTCTATGAGCTATTTATTCCAGAATCTCTTAATTCTTTCTCCCATACATGCTCCAGCAATCCGCAGAAGAGCAAACTTCTGAATCAGAGAGTAAGACTATACAATTACAGTTAATGGCTCTTGATGGATCCTTTTTATCCCAAAACAAGTCCTGTTATTGCTGAAAAACTACACCTTTCTCATCTAAAAAAAGGTGGTAAGAACACTGTTGTGTAAAAAATATTGTTTTAATCTGATAATTCAAAATTTAAATTTATTATTGTTCACCCATTTTCAAGTCTCTTCTAACAATGCCTGAATTTCAGATTATTTCTCAGATGCAGTTGCAGCGAAAAGTTTCTGCTGCAAGTAACTTCACCAGCTCTGCCCAAAAGAAAATGAGGATACTAAGAACTCAGTAAACTTCTCCTTTGGCTTTATCATCTTTGAATATTTCTTTTACATCTTGGTCATCTATCAGAGCTATATATATGTTTGCATGTTTGAACTGTTCCAACATGTTTGAAAAAACGTCTTGCTTTTCTCTACCTCTTACAGGTAGAGAAAAATATACGCTTAGTGTAATTCTACTATGTGCATAAAGTTACTGGAAAAAAAATGAAGTGTCTTTGGAAGATGAAACAAGTTTAAGTAATTAAGATAGACAAATGGAATTCACTTTCCAGTAAGAGGCATGTGAAATACCTAACAAGACTTTGGTGCTTTGGTTCAATCAGTTGCTCTGACCAGAAAAGGTACCCCATTTTTATAAGGTGCCCCTTTTTAATACTCTTTCCTAACAAAAAAAACCCCAACCCAACAAACCTCCAGCAAACCAAAACCTTAGCACTCAAACACCTACACAAATTATTCAAACCTCACCTGTATTTTTAAAATATTATCATCCTTATTAGTTGGTCTGTACTTGTGGTTGCATCAATCATTGAAATAACTAAATTTTAGGTGTTATAAACTGGCATAGCACACACAGACAAAAAGAATTCTACCCTGTGTCTTCCTAGTAACCAATCACATTGCAAAATCATATTCTCGGAACTATTATTGCTGGTAATGCCACTTTATCTCCAATTCAAAAAAGTCACAATCTAAGCATGAAGGATAATCTACCAAGACATAGCTTGAGAAACTGCAATTGCTCTGACAGGAACAATCCACTGCATTAAGTAGGTAACAGTCAGGGTTCTTAAACTATCAAGTCAGTGTCCAACTTTTGGAAGACAAAAGAACTCGCACTTCACTCTGTTCAGACAGAAATAAGAATAGGAGGAAGTATGTAATTAATATTTAGAGACAGGCTAAGATACCTGGCATGAGGTGAAGGGAAGGCCCTGCAGGACGTGGGTTTACCTCATTTTAGTATTTTTCCTTCACAAACCTAGCATCTGTAAATCTGCTTAGTTGGGTCAAATTTACATCGCTGAAGCAGATGCTTATAAATTTCAGCAATTTTAATTGTTTTGTGAAAAGCCAGCAGACAAATACTTGAGTCTCTGCTCAAGACAGAAGGATAATAAGCGTAGTTGGCTTTGCTTAAACACTATGCCAGCTTGATATACAACAGATCTAAAATGAGGTGCTTTTGGATACTAGCATAGCTTTTTGGCATTAGGTTTTATTTTTTATGTAATTTCAGACTAACACTGAGCTTCTCAGTTGAGGAAGGCACAGTAAACCCTAATGCTGAACTTGTTTTTAAAAGGGAGGCAGAACGGAAGAAGCAATATTAAAGACTTCTATTAAATGAGACTCAATGATTTTAAAATACAGGAAGTTACAAATAGTATAAAGTCCTCTTTTTTTCTTCCAGTAAAGCTATATGGAATATTTTAATCTTTTCTAAACTATCTTCCATGGGTTCAAATAAAGGATGGGAAAACGATGCTGCCAAATGCAGCACAGGTGATTATCAATCTCACTAACTGGTCTCAATTAAATTTGCATTAATTCTGTATCATAATGAGAAACCTGAGACTCTACAGTTCTGTACAATGCCCAACCAGCCATTCCACTTCTACATATACCAGATTAAAATAATCTGCAGGTATCTGCACTTGAATAAAAGTCTGCATTCAAGGTAAAACCTGAAAGCAACAAATCCATGTAAGGGTGAGACACCCAACATAATAAAGAACAAGCCAGAAGTATGGCTTCATTCTCTGCAGCGAGCCCAAAAGACAGTAACAACAGCTCATTTGCTAAGCAACACATATTAAGCTGTTCTTTCCAATGGCTCCCCCAATTAGTACAGAGTTCAGCTCAAGGTCTCTGTCCTCATTTCCATGGCCATCAATGGGACTGGACCAAGTTACCCTTAGAGGAACTTTCCTTTTCTCCAATTATGCTGTTCTGAAATAATTATATTTCAAATAAAGAAAAAAGCGTGTCAATAAATAAGCATTTCCCAAAGCGTAGTGTGTACAGCAGGTATGGATTTAATTTTTTTAAATACCAAGGAATTAAGAGTATCTTAGGACTAAGAAGAATTTTTTTTTTGCACAAGAGAATAAAAATGTACAACATTGCTTAAGTTTCTTCAATCTTTACTATATAAATACAGAAATTAAAATACAACTTCTTTTAATTAAGTGCCGTAATTTCAGCCGTAGTATGTTTCCCAGGAGATACAAACACACAACAAAGGAAACAGAGCAAACTGGGAAAATGTATACAGTTCAGGTATCCTAAATCTGAGCTACCATTTCAATTTCTTGAGCAAAATCCTTCCCTGTATATTTCAGTACAAAAGGAAAAAAAATTCAAATCGTTACAATACTACATTGATACAATTATGTAACAAATACTGGAATGCCTGTCTTGGACACTGGGTAACAGAGGCATAATGTACATCTTATAAGACAGAATACACTACCTGCTGGTAGATGAGTTCAACAAGTTCTTGTAAAGCTTCATCTGCAATGACCCAGCCATTCAGTGTTTCAGCAAACTGCTCTATTTCAGTGTCAAAACAACCTGGTTGCTCAGTGAGGTGATTTAGGAAGTCTTGTACATATTCTGCCAGAGTCAGATAGCCATCACATCTGTTTTCAAAGGAAGAATCCTACAGAAGTGAAAGAAAATACCAAATACTTAATACAACCTTGAATAATTGTTACACTTACTGTCTCCAGAAATAACCATACAGCCCTTGGTTTTGAGTCTCTGCATACTTGATAGTGATCTTTATCACACAGTTCATTCAACATTTTTACAGAGCATAGACCTCGACACCTCCTGGAGTGCAGACCTCAGAAACCTCCTGTAGTCCAATCACCTTAAGAACCAGGTAATGTATTTTTATAGACAGTAGGGTCTCCCAGGAAAATACATAAAAAGATGGATTAAAAAGAAATCAGCTTCCCAAATTGGGTGCAAGATTAACTAACAAAGTAAGTTTATCTGTTAGGAGTAGAACTACCAATCTGAGGCTCAACACTTATTCCTGGTGTGGACATTAACTGTACTTGTAGCTTCATGAACCATAGAAGAAAAAGCATGGAAAATTTGAAACAAGGTATTTTGCACTTAGATAGTGTGTATAGTGCTTCCAAAACATGCAGAAGGGGGAGTAATTAAAGAAATACAATAAATACATAGTATTGTTCCCATGTAAAAAGTATAATCAGAAAAAATGGTATTTTAAAGTCAGTGTATTTGCATCTCTTGGCAAAAGATGAAAGATTACAAGGCATAAAATGAAACCATTCAAATGGAATTAATTTGCAGCTACTGAGGTTTAAAACCAGATAAGATAACACACTTGCTCTCTAAAGAGAGGAGGGGCTACCCAATATCATTTTATCAATATTTATGCTCCCACCAATGGAACAGACGAACACTGATTTTGTCCATTCAGAAATGAATGTATGTAAGAGTATTTAAAGTCAATACTCTTCCAGATGATTATAATGCTGGTATATGAAGGGAATAGCAAAGAAAGCAGCATACTTTGTGATGCCACCACTAGCAACACAGTACAAATAATTCACTTTGTCACGCTACACAGAAGATTGTGAAAAGCATCTCTCAGATTTCAGAAAAGCAAGAAGGAGCCTGAAGAAGCACTTCTTAAAAAGTTACTTACAACAAGCAATTCAAGACATAAGAGTGATATACAGAAAATCAGCATTCTCAACTGTTCTACCATTTAAAAGTGTTTAAAGGATGTCCATAATAAAGCTGAGCTAAAATGATAAAGAACTTTTTCTTTACTTAGTGTACATTAATATATCAACAAGGTTTATAAGTATATTCTCCCTCTCCCCCTTCTACTTCCTTAACAGGGATTTTTCATTACTTTGTCTTACATTACTGCCTGTCTCTCCTCTACTGTGAAGCAACATGGATCTGTGAAAATTTTTTAGCTGGGTATGAACTATGAGAAAGACACACATTGTTGAAAATCACATCCTGATATTAATTTCATGACTTGTGAAGAATGTGTGGGTAAAAAAAGCAAACTTTCCAAAAGCATTCAGACATGTCATAAGGTTATATACTTAAGCTAGTGAGGTGGGGCACACATCTAAGAAAGATTTCATATGATATTTAATTAAGTAGAAGATTTGCCAGTTAATAATACTAAAGGCTAAATAACTTAATGTTGCCTACCAGAATAGGAAAAAACATATGGTTTATTGAAATACAGGCAAATTGTTACTACCTAAAGCCTTTGACAACCTGAGGATTGGAGCACGAGCACTTCAGAGGTTCTTTCTAACCTAAGATTTTCTATGATTGTAATGGCTTGGAGCTTGCAAACCCAAAAAGTAAAGGCCTATGTATGACTTGCTAAATACTCTGCTTCACTAAAGGAAACCAACATTTATGAAGCAATTTCAAATAGCCCCATAAGAGTTCTGTACAATGAACTTAAAACTAGTTTGTTTCATAGAACTATTACACTACTGTGCAGCTACTGCAGCTTCATCAAATAGAGCTGAACTAGCATCTCTCCAAACAACCTGTCTCAAAACTCTCCAGCCAGGCTGCAGAGCATGCAATTGCTGTAGCTAGTAAAAGAAGCTGCTCTTTCTGACAGCCATGAGATCGTTACAAGATCCTCCTTCAGCAGAGAGGAAGGTATCTTCCTCTCATAGTCCCTTGGCAAGAATCCAATCTTGGAGAACATTCTTGTTTTGTAAGGGATTCCAATACCATTTGGTACACTGGTGTCCCTATTGTATACTCTTACTTCCAGTTTGTAATTACGATGCTAAACACAGAGAACTAAACTGTACCATATTCATCTGCCTGTACTAAATATGCAACTTCAAAAGAAGTATAGGTTTCAGTGACTGTGATAGGCATCTGAACAAATGGGAGAGAAAAATGAGTACTTTAGGAATTCAGAAATATACAACTTTTAAAAAATTATTTATACCTGATACTTTAAAAACTAACTAAATTTAGCCCAACAGCCTCTAGACATAACGTACTTGCATTGCTCATTGTCAGATTTTAGGGTTTAACATAAAGGTAGAACCATGTAGTGTATCAACTCAAGGAAAACAAAGCAAATGGCTGTTATTTTTCAAGAGGAGCTGGCTAACAGAAGCCTGTAAGATTACACATCACTACAAAGTTATAATTTACAGCCACAAAAGTCAACTAGAAATTTTCTGCTAATTTCAATAATTTGTCCATCAAGCCACCACTCCAATCCTTCTCTCTAATCTTTGATAGCTATAGGATGGGATCCTGGATTGTTCACAACAAAAGAGTAACTGATGAAAAGTTTATAGATTCGCCTCTCTTTTATTATGTGTCAGTTCATGAGCTTACAGACATGAGTAGAAGGCTAAATAGGTACTAACTCCTCTGATTTACATAAAGATAAAACAGAAAGTCTATAGAAAAGATTCTTGAGCCAAATCTACTCTTAAGACTCAGCTTCTGTATGTGTACTGATTACCATTTTCCTACATCTAGCAAATACACATTTCTACTTATGAACTTAGTCACTAATATTATAATATTTATTTGATTTTTCTTCAGACTTCTTAGGAACAAGCTTTTTTTCCTTTCAGTTATATGAACTCAACAAGTTTCCAATAAAGTTATTGCAAACTCAAGTACAAAAAGACTGTTGAATATACAAAACCACCCATGCATGCTGAATGAGGTTAAGTGGCACTCTCATGCTTGGCTTCTGATGGAAATTACTGAAGTTAAAAAAGAAAAAAGCAGGAGGGAAAGATTGTGGAATCCTAAAGTAACAAAAATCTCACCCCTAAAACTATGAAGTAAGAACGTCATTATGCCCATCTGATGGAATGACAGCCATGTTATACACAGAGCCATGCCAAGGAACAAGTCTGATGTCAAATCCAAACCTACATCTAGTCACTAGTTCTGCTGCAGACATCTACAAGTTCCCATGCGTTGGACTCTGTATGCAAACAGAGAATCCCACTGTTGCCTTTCTTCAAAGTCCTGGTAAAGTTTTTCTGAAAATTCTAGTAAATCGTGTATTCTGTACCCCTTAAACCATCTTCATGAGTAATTGATAGTTTTGAGTATCAAAAACTGGAAAGACTGGAAAGTAACTGACCCAATATCAAATGTTATATGGACAGACACAGTAATTATAATAGTGCACAATCAAACAAGAAATCAACACTATTTCTAAAAAAATAAATGTTTTTTTCTATTGCAAAACAACCATGTACTAGAAATACAAGATTTCAGATCTAAAAATGCAGGGGCCTTTATAAATGAAAGCTAAAAAGTACTAATTTTAAGTAAAAAAGAAGTTTCTCTAGCTTTGTTTTGATTCAAATTTTAAAACTCATGGTCAAAATCAGTGTAACTGCAAAGTGTGCTAAATTTCTTATTTTTATTGCAAGTGAGCCCAGTTTATAAAATTTCTTCAGTTACTGAAGTAAAAAACCCAACAGATTTTGTAATAGTGAAGGATGAAAGAAAAAATACAGCTGTTTTATGCCTATCATATTCTGATTAGATTAAAGTCCCTGCAACATGTTTTGCTAACAGTTTCAGAGGTATTTTTATTAATAGATGAGTCACATTCATAGCATATTCCAACAACATAGCAACCAGGAACTCCCACATGCTCCCGAGTTTTTACAAAATAGATGAAAAGCAACATTGTTGGCATTGAAACTTTGCAGTTTCAAGAGTGCACTGTGTATGCTATTTGAAAGGTTGTTTGGGTTTTTTTTTTGTGTGTTTTTTTTTTTTTTTTTTTTGGTCTTGAAACTGAAACACTTTATTTATAGAAAACATGTAACCAGTACTGGGGCAAAGTAGTTATTTTTCCTCTAGATTATCCATTCACCAAAAAAAGCACGTTCACACTGGCATTATAACAGTTGGATATTGGCAGTGGGCTTGTATTATCAGGAGAGTAATTATATTCAGTAAACAGGCAAAGCTGGTAACGATCAGGTAACATGAATTTTACTGGTGAGGAAAAGATTTCAAAACACCAAACCACCATATTTAGCACTCAAATGAAATATGTTTCTACAAGCAATTAAAAATCTATTTGATTCAGCAGCACTGTTTATCACTTCATTGCACTTGTAAAAGTTCCCACCTATTTAGATATAGTACCAGAGTTTTACTGCTTACATAACAAAAGGATATTCCAAGAATTCACACAGATCTTCCCTGAAGTAGAATTACTAAAGCAGTAACATGGAATACAATGGAGTAGAAAATAGAAGTACCAACTTTTGTTACATGATGCATCTACAGATTGATCAGAGATGAGTCTGGCTAGAGATACATTTCTTATTAGGTGTGTGGGTAGGTAACTGCTAGGAATGAGTCTAATACTTTTTTTGCCCTTTGGTGATACAAAACCACTGAAGGAATTAGAAGACATGATGGTACACTAGCTCAGGCAGTCATGATGAATGGTACCTTGTGGTGCAGGAAATTCAGGAAAGGCAAAGCCTGTGCTCAGAAAAGCTAAAGTTCAAGCTTTCTCCCACGCTTTCTTCAAAGCCCTGTGACTTTTGCATAAAAGTACAGCTAGGCTTTCACTTAAAATGCAGTGTAGATGTAACTACAACAGAGGTAGTCATCAAAAAGCAGCTTACTCTCATACTGGATGCAACCAATGCTTGGTGCAGTCAACAAGGAATGTGGTTATCCGCAGCAAGCTTTGGCAAAATATCCCATACTAGAGGCTCTCACATACACCATAATATTCATGCATTACCACTTAATATCCTGGCTGCAACTTTGGAGGTTATCAGAATTTTTGCAATCTCTTCAGCAAATACAGAATTCAAATTATCTGACATAAAAGATCTAAAGACAACATTATTAATTTAAATACAATTAAATTGGCACATACTAAGGAAAGATGTTAAAACACTCACTGTGAAATTCTGATTGAAGTTCTGGTTGTATCCTGGTGGATAAAATTCAGGTGCTTTAACAGACAAGTTTGATGTTGCTACAGGATCCACAGCTAACTGAGGTTCAGCCTTTTCTGGTCCAGAATCAGGAACTGGGAGTTTATCTTGTGATCCAGATGGAATTCCCGTCTTTTGCAGGTGTTCTGAAAAATTTTTTGTTAACAGCTTGTCTTAGAAATCACTCAATTAGTATGTATTCACACTGAATAAGCACAGAATATGTGGTTTTATTATTTTTTTTACTTCAAGTATGGTTTTACTATAAATATACTTCCTTTAAATACACAGCCTTACTTTAAATACACAGGTTTTATTGTTTATTCTCAGGTTTGGATATTCATTTGACCACAATCTAGATGTCCTTCTATATGATAGACAGTAAACAGTGTTCATGTGCAGGTGACAAAAAAAAACAGGAAAAGGGAAAAAAGCCTCTCTTCATTCCCAAGAAAACATGTTTTCTAAGAGTTAACCTAAGAAACCAGTAAATCTGCTTATAGCACATTTGATTATCCTGTGATTTTTCATTGATTTTAGATACAAATACAAGATACAGTTGGAAGGTCAATAAATGACAGACATCACTGATTTTTACCAAGACTTACTTTCAACAAAATGCTCAAGGACACTTGGCTATTGCTGTTTTTATATATCATTTGCCAAACCATCCAATTGAAGTATTTTTAAAACACTATTTTCCAAACCTCTCTTTACAGACTAGCTCATAAGTTTACTGAAAACAGAACCTGATACCTACCTGACGAACAAACAGTGCTTTGTGTTACTGCTGGGTTGGGTTTATATTTTTACAAATAGTCTGGAGTTCTTCAGTAGGGGGAAGGCTGAGACCATCTGCAGTCAGATTAACAGATGGATAAAAAGTACACTCAGATGTGGGGGCACAAAAGGACGGAAAGGACAGAGAGTATTGCAAGCAGCTGCAATACAACATCACACCTTTACCTGGTCCAGGTTCATAACCCAGTATCCTGGTTTCAGCTGGGACAGAGTTAATTTTCTTCTTGCTAGCTGGTACGGCACTATGTTTTGGATTCAGTATGAGACTAGCGTTGATAACAAGCTGCTGTTTTTGCTATTGCTTAGTCGTGTTTACTCTAAAGCAAGAACTTTGCATTTCCCATGCTCTGATGGTGAGCAGATGCACAAGAAGCAGGGAGGCAGCAAAGACTGTTACAGCTGACCCGAACTGGCCAAAGGGATAATCCATACCATAGAATGTCATGTTCAGTATATAAACTGGGGGGGGGAGTTGGCCAGGAGCTGTCAGTTGTTGCTGGGCATCGGTCAGCAGGTGGTGAACGACTGCACAGTGCGTCACATGATTCTCTTTGGTTTTCTTCCTCTTACCCTTCCCTAGACACCCAGGTGTCCCCCGGCCCCCCGGGCTCACCACGCTGACCCGGCCTCAGCGCGGTGCCCGCATCGCATCCCCGGGAATAAGTACAGCGCTCCAGAGGCCAGGTGCCGGTGCCCCCGCGGCGCCGCGGGGAGCGGCGCCAGGGCCTCGGCAAAAGAAAAGGC
>NW_008237242.1:3476806-3479851 GCF_000691975.1 Corvus brachyrhynchos
GCACCGCACTGCCTGCGACTGCATCTCCACGGTAACGAGCGGGGCGAGGTGACCGTGACAGGGCCGAGGCTTCAGCTGCAATGAGAGACCTGCAGCCACAGGGCTCGCGCCACGCTGTGCATACACAGCTGTTTCCACCAGAAAGGGATAGAAAAGCAGCAGGCGAAATTCTAAATTTAACCCAATAAAGTTAAGTCTCCAACGTGACCATATTATTGTATGGTTAGGGCTACTTAATATAAATGTGTTTGTTCATAACAATGTATTTTCATGTATAATTTACACATGATAACAAATGCTATTCTGATTTAATGTTTGACAACTACCTTCCAGGCCAATAGGAACCACCTGAAGAACATGGTCCATGTAATGCATCTTTCCTAATATTACCACATTAACTGTAAATGACTCAACTCACATGTCCATTTACAATTTAATTGGTCCATTCTTCTTCAATTTCAGTCCTAAGTCTTGCTCTACATGTTTTGCAAACTCTGTATCATAATCAGCTTTCAAGATGAGGAGGACAAGTGTGATCTGGGGTACCCCAAATACACTTCAGCTGATCCTGCTGAGGGAGTTTATATTTTGTCTCCCTGAGCAGTCTGGTTTGTGCTGACCTTGCCACTTGTTCCTGCCACAGACAAAATCAAAAGATTGTGTGGTATTGGGTCAAATTCTGTTCACCACTCACAAAGGGGTGAAAAAAATAGGCAAGAATGTATAAAATATTATTAAAAAAAAATCAGAATAGTGCTGTCCTGTATTTTAAAAACAATCCAGTTGAATTGTAAAATGGTGCCTTTAGAAGTCATGTTCCTATTGGGTTTATTATTACATGTTACCATTTTCAATTATTAACAGGGGAGGAGCAGGGTATAAGATATTTGTTACTTCCCCAAGGCATGAACTGGACTGATTTTTGGTGAGATGAAAAGGTGGCCAGACATTTAAGGTGTCACAAGTTAAAATTAATGAGGCCCATGGGAAACTGTTCCTAGGCAACCCTTTCTGCAAATACAGAATGATAAACTAATAAATCTATGCTCTGCAACTGGAATGAGAGCCAATGCAGGATGTTTTCGAATGAGTCTTAAAAAAAAAATTGTAATATGTCACTTGTGTAAACCATTGTTGAAACTAATTTAAGCAGTATTGCCAATTCTTTAAAGATCACAAATTAGCTACTAAATTTCTACACTAAAAATATTCAGTGTTCTTGTGTTATTTCAGCTCCAGTTTTAATGCTTATATTGTGACCTCTGTCCACATCTGTAGACTTTGCCTTACCAGGAGGAGAATGAAAAGCGTACATTAATGTGAAGATGAAAGCTGAAATTTTCCATCATTATATACTGGGATCACTTTTGAATATGCCTATCTTTCAAGTTACCAAATCTCATTCTTTAAGGTACACACCTAAGGGGAACTGAATGCCTCAAATTATTGAACAAGTTTTCACCTTTGGACATAAATGTGAATTCTTTTCACTAAGCAAATATTCTATATTATCTTAATTTAATGACTGTTTGGCAACTACTTACCATTCAGAGTGGAATGTGATCCCAAATCCATATTTGTCTTTCAGATGCCCTACTTAAGTTTGCATTAACGCAGTTATGTATGGTTGGGAACCGAATTTCTCCTCCCTGGTGTAGACACCTAAAACAAAACTAAGAAAAATAATCAGGTAGTTAATTACAAAATGACAATCCTTGAATACTACCTACAACAGTACACCCCTTTAGACTATTTAACATTATGCTTAGATGTTTTGCCCTGAGTAGATGAAGTCCTGTTAATTACTTCAAGCCTTTGAGACCAAACAGCAGAACCCCTGAGATCTCCAAACTAGAAGGACCTATCCTAAGCACCCAATGACTGGATTAAGACTTTCACCAAATACAATTATGAACACTTCTAGGCAGCCACTAGGAGATACCTGCTTTGTCCTAAGTGTCTAAAACTTAGTTCAGAACCAACTACACACACAACTTCAGTGCCTGGTGCCAAGAAATCACACACTGTAGCCTTGTCACTATTCAGAACACAGATACGTTTACATGCATTATTTTTTTTTTAATGCTGGTAAGATATTTCTAATAAGAAAAAAGGAGAGGGCTGGTTCTAGCTTTTAAAGGGTAATTAATTGTTAATAGCTGCAATTATTCTGATCGCTACCATACTGATGAGGCATGTTGTTAGAAGAGTCAATGGTGATTGAGCCCAAAACATAAAGCACAGGTATAATCTGTAGGTCTAAAGCTCTACAGATTTCACACAGACTTATTTAAAAGCACAGTAATGAACATTTAGTAGTAGAGTATCCTATTAATTACTCCCAGAGTAACTCTCATGTTTTCAGTGCTTAACTTTACTTGCTAAATCATCATTTACAAGTCTGGAGGCTCTGTGACACATCCAGCAACATGTAGTTTGCACGAGCAGCTACAGAGACTTAAGAAAATTTTTTAAAAACCAAACCAAAATATGCCTAACTTGTACATGGAACCCACAGATCGTGTGAAGTAGGACAACATACGCAGGATCATGTGAAGAGAGTATATGGAGGCAATGGGCAACCTGGCTGGTTGTCCTCTGGAACTGCCTCTCCAACCCCATGTGCTCTTCATCCAGCCATATATTATTTTAACAGCCATAGAATTACAGAAGCACAGAATCGATTAAGTTGGAAAAGACCGCTGAGATCATCGAGTCCAGCCTCTGACCGAACATCACCACGACAACCAGACCATGGCACAGAGTGCCACGTCCAGCCTTTTCTTAAACACGTCCAGGGACGGCGACTCCACCACCTCCCCGGACAGCCCCTTCCAACATCTAATCACCCTTTCTGCGAAGAAATTCCTCCTAATGTCCAAAGTTGACACAGCTCCCGATTTTCTGTTCTCGTACTGCATCTACCATTCCGACACCTCGCTGCTTTATCACGCATTTTAAGTAGTAACAATAACGAAGAGGACACCACCTACGTGCTACGGCGTTTGTCCCACGTCCAACACACACGTTTCAGCACGTCTGCTC